>NW_022631039.1:12044979-12134352 GCF_010015895.1 Lontra canadensis | reverse complement strand
CCCTGATGTGATTCCTCTGTCCCTGCCTGTCCCCCTCCGACCCTCAGGAACGGGCAGACTTCCCCATATGAACTATGCCAACATCTCTCCCTCTATGTGCCTTACCTTTGTTTTGTAGGCAGGTCTTTGAAAACGCCGATTAAATTATTCAACATTTTCTGCTACATAATGAAAATTTATTCCCTCAACTTTCCAAAGTCATTTTTGGAGTAAGAATTAACTGTTGAGGAAATAAATATTTATGCATATGATGCCTGACCTCTGGCCCTCTACAAATTATGAAGGAAAATTCTGTACCAACGCGACAAAAATGAACCTGAAAAACAAATTTCACTGCATAAAAATCCCTAGGATTAACGTCAGTGGGCTGAGAGCTGGAAAGGGCCCATCTCCCTCGGTTTTCTGTAATAGAATTTCACAAATAATCAAAAGAACAAACATTAAGAAAAGAACAGTAAGGAGCCAAAATATTTGTTCTTTCGTAAGCTTTTACTAAGAGGGCCGTACATATGCCAAAACCCATCTTGCAGAGATGGTCTGCTAAAATAAGATGGTCTCCAAAAATTTAACATGGTTTCAGCCTTTTGCTCCCGTTTGATGCATGCGAGAATGTCAGTAGAGGGAACAGGAGGGCTGGACGTGGGGTTACCCAGATGGCGCTGTGTTGTGTGGCTTCACGACGCTGGGCTGTCGTCAGTTCACGATGTGGAGCCTCCAGCTGATGCTGAGAGACCATCAGTGCTCCTTTAGAAATGGACATGACTGGGGCGCCTGGGTGGCTCAGTGGGTTAAAGCCTCTGCCTTCGGCTCAGGTCATGATCCCAGGGTCCTGGGATCGAGCCCCACATCGGGCTCTCTGCTCAGCAGGGAGCCTGCTTCCTCCTCTCTCTCTGCCTGCCTCTCCGCCTACTTGTCATCTCTGTCTGTCAAGTAAATAAATAAAATCCTTAAAAAAAAAAAGAAAGAAAGAAATGGACGCGGAGGAAGCAGCTTTCCAAAGTCCGGTCTCACACGTGCGCGAATTTGTAGTTGCTGAATTCTATGCAACCTGGAGGAATCTTCCTGAATGTCTTGAATATTCCTTCCTTGTTGATGCAACAGATGTTTTAAGTGCCCCGGGTTAGACCAAACCACAAGTGTGAATTCTTTACCCCCATGTAGTCATGTAGGCACGTCCTTGCCGTGGCTCCATGGCAGGCAGAGGGTCTCCCCACAACATGACACAGGGCTTGGCTGTACGTCATGTCTTGGCCAATGCAGTGAGTTACAAAGGCTCAAAATACACTCGTCCAGTCGGACTTGCCCTCTTACCCTTAGGCCATCCCCGTGTGAAGAACATGCCTCAGGGGTCCCTGCAGAATGAGAGACACCCAGAGCAGACCCGAACTGAGCGCCTGCTGGGAACCAAGCAGAGCCAGAACTAGACTGGATCCAGTCCCAGCCAACCAGCAGACACGTGGGCCAGAAATAAATGCTCGTAACTCAATGCCAGTGAGTTTGGGGGTGATTGGTTAGGCAACGTGATTGTGGCCGTAGCTGACCAATGCACACGTATAGTCTTCCCAGACTCGGGGTGCAGATTGTAAAAGTTTAATAAAAGAAGTTCCCAATGTTTGAGAGGCTCACAGTCGAACGAGGGAGAGACTTGGTCCCAGATGAACAACGCGGGTAGATGCTGTTCCAGATGTAGGAGCCACAGAGACCCAGAGACGGGGTGGAGGGCTCCGCTCCTGCTGGGAGACCAGAGAGCCCTTCCCAGCGCGGTGACTCAGACTGAGAGCCCGCAGGCAGGTCAGGAAGGACAGGGCCTTTCAAGCAAAAAGGAAGCGTGTGTGGCCTCCATGAATCTGCCACCGTTCAGTCGGACTGGAGCCTGGGATGTTGGGGGAAAGATTACTGGGAATGGAGTTAAAATGTGGGGGGGGGGTGTCACACCACCCTGCCCCCCCATTGCAACCAGAGCATCCTTCGCCACCACAGTCCCTGCAGGAAAACCTGGAAATGATTACGGAGAGACCTCGAGGCGGTGGAAGAAACGTTTGACCTGAAGTCCGTACCAGAAATGAAATCACAACCTCAAATGCTGGAACCTCCCCATGAGGCCCGCTCGCTAGGCTCTGGCTGCTGGAGACAGACCCAGGATCTCAGAAACAGCATCACCCAGACGGACAGGATCCGAAAGTCAACCAAGAATTGGAAAGAAGAAAAAAAGCCCAGAAGGATGAAGATCTCATAAGTGGCCTGAGCTCTCCCAAGCAGGAAAAAAAGAAATGACAACATGTCCGTTGTCCAAAATGTGAGCTTCTGCCCTCGGGGCCAGACTCCCGCTCGCCCTGTCTCGCTCACAGCAGCGACTCCTGACGGGCCCCACGGGGCCGGGGGCAGGGCTCAGAGGCAAGGGCTTCCAGTCACTCCAAGTCACAGCAGCCACCTGGGGAATTTTAACCATTTCACGTTTTCTTCTTGGTGTGTCTGTTGGGGTTCGGCAGAGCCGCCCTGAGTGGGATGGGATAGAGGTTTATTACAGGTGCTGGACCTTGCGTGCTTGGGGGTCAGCTGGGGAGATGAAAAGAGGGAGGGAGCCGCTGGGAGAGCAAAGAAAAGTCACTCGGTGGTCCCACACACAAAGCGGGCACACGGCTCCTCGGGGGAAATCCAGGAAGTCACCGCTAAGCCGCAGCTCCAGGGGGCTGCGCTGGGCAGGCTGTGGAGAGGACGGGGGCCACAAGCCCTTGGTGGCTGCTTTGACTCCGGACCCACGGCCAGGAGTCTGCCGATGGTGGGAGTGAGGGTCCGTCACCTGGAGCCCCAGGCAGTGACGGCAGTGACAGCCAGGACAAAGAGAGCGGCTTGTGCCTGAGTCACTGGAAGCTTTTGTTGCGGCGGCCAGATGGCTCGAGTCAAGCTGGCTTCTCACAAAAATCCAGGGGTACAGCTCATCCCGGTCTAGGGGTTCAGCGGCATCCTCAGGCCTGCCCCAGTCCCCTCGCTAAGCTCCGCTGTCACCACGTTGTCTTCTCTGGTGGTTGGGAATGTCTTGGCACACAGCAAGACATACGACTGACCGTGGCCACGTGTCACAGAAGAGCCGTGAAGGAGGCCCTGGCTGGGCGGTAGCCACAGGAGCCAAGACCAGCCCCGGAGACAGAAGTCCCCCCGGGAAGTGCAGGGTGAACGAGAGGAAATGGGGCAAAACGGGAATTACGAGTAGAAGGGAGACTTGCACTCGTGTGAAACCACAGGCCAAAACAGGGAAAGAAACAATATTAATATATCTAAAGTGATTTAACATCCATAAAACAAGAACCAGTTAGAATTTGTCACAGAAGGGACTAATTCCCAGAAAGAGCAGTGGCAGTGGCGGAGGGCAGAGAGGGAGTCCACCGGACCCCTGCTGGGGACGTGGAAGCGGAGACCCTCCGATGTCCCCCTGCCCTGTCCGCGTCTGCCAGTGCGCGCAGACACACCATGAGCTTGGCTCTGGGGGTCGCGGGCAGATTTTAGCAGGAAGGCAAATTCCTAAAGACAGAATCTGCAAATGATGAGAGCAGCCGAACGCACAGGCAGTGTCACGAGGTCGAGCAGTGTCATGAGGTCGGTGTTTTGGGGCATCAGGAGTAGTGCTCACCCCTCCCGGTCACCCTTGAGATCCCAGCCAGTGATCAGAGGTTGCTGGTTAAGGGGGCACTTGTGTCCGTGTAAATCAGTGACTCCTGCCGGGAAACGACAGAGGAGTGCATCCCCGTGGCTGCGGGTCAGGCCCTCACGGTGGTCAGTGCCCCTTGGCTTCAGGCTGTCCTATAGCATCAGTCAGGCTCTGGCCCCCTAAAATGTGTTCAGGACTTCAAACAAAGTAAGTGATGTTTGTGGAAGGAATTTGAGCTATAACTGCGTTGAGAAACAGTAGAGCCCACAGAGCACAATCCGAGCCAGGCTCTGGATGAGAAATTCTCTCCTTCAGGCCCCGATTTACCCACTCACACCTCTGAGATCCTGGCCTGTTCTCTGCGAAGGGCTATGATTCTGTCAAAGCCCGGATGCCTGATCGGGGCATCACAGAATGTTCCGGGCACTGGAGTTGGTGGCAGCACAGCTGACCCTCCCCATTTATGGACTCAGCGATTCAGGGATCCGTGTGCTGGCTAAGAATGACTTGAAACCCCCCATCAGTACCCAGAGCACCTCTGGGCTCGCCCAGGAACCCACACAGGCCAGCAACACCACAGGGTGCCTGTCAGGCCTCCGGGGTCACTGGGACCAAGCACGGCACACGGGCGCTCACCCAACCGGCATGTGTTGCCTCGCAGTCTTAAAGCTGCAAGTCTGAGGTCAGGATGTCACAGGGTCAGCCCCTCCTCGCCTTGCAGACCCACCTTCCCACCGGTCCTTGCATGGCCCTTCCTCTGCCCACAAGAGCGGTCTCCCTGTGTCCAGTCTCCCCTGAGGACACCAGTCAGACTGGATGGAGGCCCATCCCAGTGACCTCAGTTTACCTCAGTCGCCTCCATAAAGGCCTATCTCCCACACAGTCACTTCCTGGGGTGCTCGGAGTTAGGACATCGGTGCGTGAACCAGCAGAGGGGACATGGCCCGGCCCTCATGGTCACACGGCGCACATGTTTCCGAATGAGGTGGAGCAGGGCGGAATGAGGCCACGCTCTGCCTGCTCGTGGCAGCTCCCTCTGTAAGCAAGTGTCCTTTTCACGGACACTGAACAATGTTCCCAATTCACATGTTTGTGCTTTCTGTTGCGAATTTTGCTGTTAAAACGGCCCTCGGGTGTGGCACTGAGGCGCTGGCTCATGTTTCCCAGCTCAGGAGACTGCCATGCGCCTTACGGACAAAATGCGTGTGTGTGAGGTGAGCCTTGTTCGGACCTGCGTCCCGATGCCATCGTCCTGAGGTCAAAGTTAACCAACCAACAGTGTGCCCTAAGGTGACCACAGACACCGGCACACATAGCACAAAATAACCGTTGACCGCCTGATGAAAATCGGACCAGGGGCTTCAGGAGCTTGACCTTGTGCTTCCCCAAGAAAAAATCCAGAATTTGCTAATTCAGGGCTCCTGGTAATTTCATGGGACACAACTCTGAGTAACTTAGAACCCACGGAAGCCTGATGTCCGTTCAGGCCGAAGGAGGCGCGTTGAACTGCCTTTCGGCTTAACTTACTTCGTTCACTGCCCACCCCCCACCCACACCGCCCCCAAAGGAATCTCACCCCATGTGGCCCGACCGTCCAGGTGTTTTCATAACCTCCTTCACGGAGGTTGCAAAGCCTTCCCTAAAATGGAATGGCACGGTTTGTTCCTTTAGCAGAGGGAGCACTCCGCGAAGACAGACGCTGATTATAGTTATCTGGGTAACCCTTCCCTGAGCTCACTCTGTTTACGGGTCAACGTGGCATTCAGATTCGAACCTTCTGTGTTTACGTATTGTTTCTTCCATGAGAAGAAATAGAAAGCTCGTGATGTGATCGAGAAGAAAGGGAGGGGAGAAGCGAGGGGCGGGGAGGGGAGAAGCGACCCTGGCCAGTGTCCGTGAAGGAAAGAGCTAACCCTCCCCCACGACGCCTCAGTGGGTCTGGACATGACCCAGAGAGCAGGTTACGGTCGCTGTCTTAGGTTGGGTCATCCATAAAGCAAAGCCTGAGACAAAGATTTGGGTGCAAGGATTCTATCTCATGGTGGTACCGAGCAGCATAGCCAGGACGTGGGGAAGGAGACAGAGGAGGAGGACGGATCCCCCACTGGGTGTGTGGACGTGAAGGCTCTCGCCATGAGAACTCTCGCAGAGGCTGCACACGACAGCCCGAAGCTGGGGTGTTCACCAAGCACCCCCTTTCTGCACTGGCCAAGGGTCTCTCCTAGGACATTAACGTGCTTGGGCCCGGGGCCCTCCTGTGGCTCAAGAGAGAGGACTCAGGTGGGGGACACAGGGAGCTTCGAGTGAGAGTGTAAGACTCACCTGCGGGGACCCCCGGTAGGACCAGGGGGATGTGGGTGGGGCACTGGTGTTAAAGTCTCCGTTTTACGGGTGAAAAATGGGAAGCACAGTGTTCACGGTTACCCAGTGCTAACCAAGAGTGAGGGTGTAGTGGTTATCACTTGCTGTGTAACCAATTAAAGAGGACTTCTCCCAAGTTGGAAGGAGGGCAGGCATCCCCTCCACGCTCAGATCCTGGAACTTTCCAGAAGACTCTCTCCTCCTTGTCCGCCTGGTAGAGGATGTGGTTTGCAGAACGCTCGCCGGCATCTGAACATCAGCTCTCTTTCCTGCTGCCTGCCCACCCCCATTCAGATGTTATTTCCTCCAGGGTGACATGAAGTTTGGGGATGCTGACTCCACAATATTTATACCAAATTTCTCTACCTTCCATCTAGACTCTAATTCTTTAAAACTTGAAATTCCATGATTTGGTTTGATATTCCAGTTTCCCTCGGGCTGGGAGCCACCGGGGAGGTCATCACCTTACAAGTGACAATGTTCAGGGACTAAGAGAGGAGGAACATGGTCACTTCTCCACACAGTCATCCCTAAGCACGAGTGACCTCATTTACCCCTTACCAGCTACCATCCTTACTCTACAGATAGAGAAACAGATTCCGGGAGAGGTAGAGTGACTGGCCCAAGGTCACAGGTAGTGTAGTGTCGGAGTCCAAAATCTGTGACCTTCCTCTTGGTGTCACTTGGATATTTCCTGAAAAAGACCAAAGAATCATTCTCCCAGGGAACTGGGTTTTTCCTACAGCCTGGGGCTCCAATTACAACACAGAATCCGACCAGAAGGAGAGCATTTGAAAGCCGGACTGTCCTGGGAAACCCAGGCGTGTGGGTGCCACGCTGGTCGTTACCAATCCCAGCACAGTAGCAGGTCTTGAAACACCCACGTGATTAAATGCGCGTTTCCTTCACTTCCTGTGTTTTTAAGCATGCTGTAATTCTGTCGTTGGCAGTGACGGCTCTTAGCGGGCAAAGCTTCAGTAATTCTGACCGTAGTGGGCCCCGGAGTACCCGTGATGCTCCTTGTGGATCTGTATCCTCTTTCCCACCTAATCTGTTTTATTCAAGTATTCTCCACTCTCTATGCCATGAACTACTTTTCTGCACCAACTCCAGTTTCCCACGGGTCTTGGTAAAATGTTGCGTAAGCAAACAAAGAAGTACATCCAGCAAACGTCCGACCAGTGAGCAGACCAATCAGTTCAGTCAGTTTTCTGGACCGACATGCCTCAGAGGAATGCGGCGGGTCCCAGGGCGAGACTCCGCATGTAAAGGGGTGTTCTTGGGGTGGTTTTCTCTCGATCGGGGACTTCTCCACGCTCGTGTGGGTGTTTCCTGTGCAGGGTCTCGGGAGCCCCTGTAACTTGGTGGCGAAAACAAAGCGTGCAAGATAAGGAAATAGAGTGATCGCCCACGCACAGGTGCCGACCAGGCAAGCTGAGGTTAGACCCCCGGCGTGCGGCCATCACCCTTCCTCAGCAGTCACCGGCGCCCCAGACAGGCGTCAGGGGTCGACACAGAAGGGGTCTTGATACGGAGACTTGTATTCGTTTCCTGTGGCTGCTGTAACAAGTCGCCACACGCTGGGCAGCTTTAAAGGAAAACATCTCTCCTGCCCCCGTTCTGGGGTCCAGAAGTCCAAAATTAAATGTCGGTAAGCCCACACTCCCGCCAAGCACTCTAGAGGAGAACCCGCCCTTGGTCCCTGCACTCCTGGTGGCTGCTGGTGCTCCTGGACCTGCGGCCACCCCACTCTAGTCTCCGCCTCCACGGCCGCAGCGCTTTCTCCCCTCCTGTCTATGTGTTCCTTGGAAGGACACTGGTCACTGGACTCAGATGCCACCAAGATAACCCAGGATGGTCTCCTCATGTCAGGATCCTTGATTACATCTGCAAAGACCCTTTTCCCAAATAAGGCCACAAGCACAGATTACAGGGATCAGAATGCGGACATATCTTTCGGCGCCACCCTCCAGCCCACGATGCGTCTTCAGTAGTTTAGGGTGGATCTTTCAATAGGGAGCCCACAGTGGGATCCTGCAAGCTCTCCACATATTAGCTGAGGTTTGGCAGGCACAGTAAGGCAAGGATCGAGAAGTTTTGATAAGTACAGTTGTTTGATAAGCAAATGTTTTGCCGGGTTGAGCTCTCTGTCTTAGAGTGTGTCTGGGAAATATAGCGTTCAGAGAGAAGTTGGTTTTGGAGAAGTTCCTGATGCAAGTTGTACCAAAGCAAGACAGTACGGGACCCTGACATGGGATGGGGGTCTCAGCGCCAACCCCACCAAGGAGTGACCCTGCTGGGAATGGCACTGGCCAGGCTTCCTGGAACTATGGCAAGGAAACAGACCATAGATGAGCCTAGCTAGGAATCAGCTTCAGATGCCAGCTGAACCTGGGAGTGGGATCGCGAGCACAGCTCCCCAGTGGACACCAGCCAGAGAACGCACGTGGGGCAAAGCAGCCCCTCTAACTGGAGACCAGCAGGTATGAGGCCAGGGGTGCTCCCTGACGCTCCTCTACCCACAGAGGCCTCCTCGGGAGAGCAGGAACACTGGTAGATTGAATCATGCACCCAGAAGATGGTATTCAGGGTGGCAGAGGCTGCTTGGACGAAGGGGTAGTCTCCCTCCCACCCCTGATTCCAGCCAGGTGGGGCCCTCCTAGGGAAAATCAGACCCGGAGTAGGAAACAAAGAAGCCATGTTTTACGGGCACGTCTGTGTGGGTGAACATTTGAGACCGTGCTGCAGGACGGTGAGCCAGGTGGGACGCAGGGATGGGGAAGTCCCAGAGGAGGGAGCAGCTGGCACTGTCAGAATGATGAACAGGCCGCTGGCAGATCATCGAGGAAGCTTGCTGCAGAGACCGCTCCAGTCCCGCCTCGGTGGGGTGTGGTGCTCCTCACGCTGGCCGGCGTGGCCGCAGGAGCCTGCTGTGTGACCTGTGGCCTCCTACACTTCACCTTGGGGGTTCCTTTCTCTTTTTTGGCGGGATCCAGGCCAGGAACGATACACCTAGAGCAGGAAGGAAGGAGACCCGGGCCTAGGCCGCGAGGACAGCAACCCCTGAGGGAGACACGGAGGAGGACGAGCCGGGGGTTCCCGAGGAGGGGACAATGCAGGCCCGGTGGTAGGCGCATCCTGGAAGGGATGTTGCGAGGCCCGTTGTCAGGCTTCAGGGCTGCTGGAAGGTGCCCCCAGAGCATCACCTCCCCCCACCCCCCAGTCGACCGTGGCCATGGCTGTCTGGGGCGGGGCGCTCCGAAGCAGTATTTACAGGGATGGGACGGGACGTATAAGATTCCCTGAGGGGAGTGATCGGAAAGGAGTCAGCAGTTTCGGGGCCCGGAGGTTCCAGGTTCTACCACAACTTCATTCGTCATCTCTGGTTACTTTGATCTGGGACAGTCCACGGGGGCCCTCACGGTTCCTCCCTAGGTTTGCCAACAGGTGTACTGACGTGTGTCTCCCGGAGTCACTCACTCCCTGCAAACGGGCTCCCCCTTCTGGCAGGTGAAGGGAACACAGCACCTTCGCAGCACAGCTTTGATTCTGTACCCCCAGACATTCCAGCACCTGCAGAAGTCAGGGACTGATACACCTCATCATACCCGAGGCAGGTGTGGTTTTCCACTGTTCCCAATAGACAGAAGGTACAAACAACCCCAGTGCTCATGGACAGAGGAATGGAGAGCCAAAACGTGCCCTGTACATTCTATATGTGGTGTTTATAAACAGCATGTTCCATTTTTCCACACATTTACGCATAAACGGAATATTATTCAGCCTTTAAAGCAGAGACATTCGGGCACCTGCTACAACAGGGACGGACCCTGACATTATGCTCCATGAAATAAGCTGGTCCCAAAACAGGAATCCTGTATCTTTGCACTTCTGTGAGGTCCTGGGAGTCGTGGGTTCCCAGAGACGGAAAGCAGAATGGTAGTTGCCGGGAGCTGGGGAGGCGGTGGGGGTCAGAGCAATCCGGACAGTCTCCGTGTGGGGAGACCGAAGTGTTCTGGAGACAGACGGTAGCAGAGGTTGGACAACAGCGTGACTATGCTCAATGCCACGGAGCCTGCGCTGAAATATGGTTGCAATGGTAAATTGTATGTGTATCTTGCCATGATAGGAGCATGACGCGTGGTTATTTGTGAGGAACAGGACTTGGGACAAAGGAGCACTGGGTTTTGGTGTAAGTCTTGTGATGATATTTGATTTTGTAATTACACGTATGTAATATGTGTATAGATATTTTAATTTAAAAAAAATCAAACACAGGGCTCCCGGTTGGTTCCGTCGGTTAAGTGTCTGGCTCTTGGTTTTGGCTCAGGTCATGATCTCAGGGTCACGGAAATGAACCCCGAATTGGGCTCTGCCCAGTCGGCTGGTCTCTCTCCCTCTGCTCCTCCACTCCCCTCCTCTCTCAATAGATCTATAAAATAGATAAATAGTATTTTTTTAAAAATCAAGCATAGTAAGTGGTATCTTTTAGTTGGCAGAAGAGGAAACACATATAAGAATATGGAGAAACCAGGGCGCCTGGGTGGCTCAGTGGGTTAAAGCCTCTGCCTTCAGCTCAGGTCAAGATCCCGGGGTCCTGAGATCGAGCCCCATGTCACGCTCCCTGCTCAGCAGGGAGTCTGCTTCTCCCTCTGACCTTACCCCTGGTCATGATCTCTCTCTTTCACATGCTCTCTCTCAAATAAATAAAATTAAAAAAAAAAAAAAAAGAACGGGCAGAAATGTGGATGCAGTTTGGAAGACTGAATTCTTATATCAGACATCCTTCTCTTGGGTGAAGGGAAGGCTTTTTGTTCACATTTTTCAAAGCATGCTCATTATCCTCATCTGACTCGGTATCCCACCTTCATATGATGAGGAAGTGCATCTTATCTTCATTTTTTTAAAATATTTTATTTATTTATTTGACACGCAGAGATCACAAGCAGGCAGAGAGGCAGGCAGAGAGAGAGGAGGAAGCAGGCTCCCTGCCAAGCAGAGAGCCCGATGTGGGGCTCGATCCCAGGACCCTGGGATCATGACCTGAGCTGAAGGCAGAGGCTTTAACCCACTGAGCCACCCAGGCACCCCATCTTCATTTTATAAATAAGGAAACTAGGGGCGCCTGGATGGCTCAGTTAGTTGGGGGTCCACTTTAGGTTTGGGTCATGGTCCCAGGGTCCTGGGATCAAGTCCCGTGTCAGGCTTCCTGCTTGGCAGGGAGTCTGCTTCTCCCTCTCCCTCTGTGTGCGCTCTCTTTCTCAAATAAATACATAAAATTAAAAAAAAAAACTAAAATTTGAAAAGTAAAGTAAAATAAAATAAGGAAGCTAAAACTTGGGTTAATGACAAATTCCTCAAGCAGAAGGCTTCTCAGTGCACACTACAACCGCACATGTCACGAAAGAGCCAGTGCACCAAATATCTATGATCCGAGAGAGCCCAGCTGGCTCTAGAAGTCCTTGACAATTAGCAGAACTGTCTGTCATCCGTCTTCTGTCGGCGTCGCCTGTCCTCTGTGTGCAGTCTGTGAGCTACCTGTGTGTTTACCTGTCACCTGAAACAGCACCGGCTTACATCCTCTGGCCCAGGACTCCTCACGTCTAGCAACACAGCGCTGTGGCCGCTGCACTCGAAGAAGCCCCCTCGGACAGCTCACCGCGTGTACCGAAGCCATTGTCCCGCAGCGTGGGAGACACGTGGGAGCGCCCGGAGTGACCGGCCGTTCCCAGCACACACTGACAGCTCTCTTCGGAGGACAGCGCGTGGGGGACTCCCCGGTGAAGGAAGGAGGTGCTGGAATGCAGCAGGCTCGGACAGGAGAGACTAGACACCGCTAACTCCTTGCGGAGTGGGGCTGGGGGAGAGAATTCAGCAGAGCTGTCCGGGCTTCGGCTACAAAAGGTAGTGACTGCCAGCCCCCGTCTGGCCAGGCCAGCAAGAAGCACAGGGATGCAGGAGGAATTCGTCTGGCAAGTGGAGGGTGGGCGGCCCCGTGGCGGGGCTGTTAGAATGCCCCCAACTTGCCGCTCTCACAGCGTGGACGTCTAGCGCGGAGTAAATCTACGACTAGTTATGTGTCCTCTTGTTTGCTAATGCCTGATGGCGGAGACAGAATTGACACACCTTGCTTGTGGACGCTGAGCACCCGCCACGGGAGCCCTGGGATCACCCTCCCCCTACATGCAAACCAGGAAAGGGCACACCCGCCAGAGAAGCTCAGCGTCCGCTTCAGAAGTTCACGGCCGTTGAACTCCGCTCGGGGACAGCGTGTAACCAACCGCGTGTGCAGGTGCGTTTACACGGCCATCTCTGAGGCGTGACTTTGCCTTTAGATCCACCGACGACTCTTCTGAATTCACATTGCTCGCTCCTCCTCCCGAGCTTCAGCACATGGGCACGAGCATGGAGCAGAAGCTGCTGATGTCCTCGCTTCTTCCGCCGGAGGCTTCCACCAGCGGCCACGGGAGGTCAGCGCTGTGTCAGGGCCAAGAGATGTGTCCGACAGGACTTCAGATCATCCCAGCTGTAGTTTGATTCTTTTTTCCCCATCCCCTTTGAAAATGCATACCGCTGAAGATAAAATACCTAAAACTGTGATGAATGCCATAGGAATTCCAGCTAGAAAGTCCAGAGCTAGAGATCGTACTGCGGGGGCTGTGATAACTCAGTGCACTTGCCAGAGAACCTTCCTAGTAAGGCCAGAGGAACATTCCCACCAAACCGTAAGCTCTGTGGGGCAAAGACACATCTGGAACTTGGTTGTGCCACACACATAATTATTTCCAGATACACGGCGATATTCTGCCAGTGCAAACAGAAATTGGGCCTGTCACAATTTGCAGTGATTTATTTATGCACAGAGTAACTGAACTACAGAAACACTAAAATAAAACTGATGGCAAACCTTTTTAAAAATTCAGCACTTTCCTCGTTTCTCATAGATGCATTTTTAGAACTGTCTGAACCTTTAGAGAAAACTTTTTTTTTTTTTTAGATTTTATTTATATGAGACGGGGAGAGAGCACAAGCTGGGGGAGAGGGAGAGGATGAGGGAGAAGCGGACTCCACGCCAAGCAGGGAGCCCCACTTGGGGTTCGATCCAGGGACTCTGGAATCGTGACCTGCGCTGAAGTCAGATGCTTCACTGACCGCACCCCCCAGGCGCCCCCAGAGAAAACTATTTAAAAATCCTGCAATAGTAAGTGACTTGTAAATATATGAATCCTCCAAGTTTTGGGTGCATTTAAAATCAGTTGGAAATATTTAATTAAAGTAATCAAGGATTTCCAGAAGATCTTCGGCACTTGAGGATCTTCGCAAAATGCAATTATTGAAAATAAAGTCAGCAATCAGGAAGGTATTGAATGTGTTCCCACAAAAGCCAGCGTGGAAGTAAACTGAAATCGTGTGCGTTCAAACCATGACAAGACTGCATTTTAAGATTCTAAACTTGGGTCTAGGCTCGCAGGAAGACTCTCTCAATGACGCTCCGATTTTTAACTGCATACGTTGCTACGTAGTACGTGTCGTTTCCCCACATCTTTGATCAGCAAAACGCTCTAAAGAATCCTAGAGTAAACTTCCTTCATGAATTTTGATTCATGAAAATATTTGTCAACTGAGACTATTATGAATGGAAGCAGAAAGACGGGATCTGTAAAAATTTGGACTGAAATACTTACACATGGGACTAAAATGCTTACACATTTTAACACAAAAGTCATAGAATTGACCATGACCTCCATTCACTGGCATTGCCCTGTGCTCACAGGACCCTCCCCACCTGCACACGAGAGTCATCGAAAGCGTTAGGAATACCAGAGAAAAATTCACTGAGGGTGTCCAGGATTTCCAATTCATGAACCATAAAAACCACTTTGAAGAAGTCCACAGGCAACCTGGTGAAAAATAAAATAGAACAACATTGAAAATCTTTGCTTTTCAGAAGAATACCAGTGATAACACATTAGGAGAAGATCTGGCTAAAAACAGAAATGCGTGACTAGCTCCCAGGGACAATTCTTCCCATGTGATTCCCCAGTGTCCAGATAAACATGATCTTAAATATATAATATTGTAGATATGCCCTTACATATAAAGAATGTCACTTTGTTTTTCCTTTAATGCACATAGATTTTCATTACCTTTTTAACATTTATGTTTTGGAAATTGTTTTTGAAAAGTATTATAAAAGTGTTATAATCCCACCAAGATAATGAAACTAATTCGCCAGCCAAAAAATAAATATTTTTTTAATTAATTATTTTTTTCGTATCACTCTTTCATTTGGGAATTTTCCCAGTTGAGACCAAAAAAAAAAAAATTTACATGTTTTCACCCATCTTATCATCCTTTGTCTTCCAGAAGAGACTGAGGCAACATAAAAAGACGTGGGCCATCCCAGCTTTCAGCCTCAGCCAGGCATATGTTGGGGGCTCAAAGCCCTTCTTTAGGCTTTGTCCTGTGTTTAGTTAAAATACCCAGTTTTAGAGCACCTGGGTGGCTCAGTCTTGCAAGCATCTGCCTTCGGCTCAGGTCATGATCCCGGGGTCCTGGGATGGAGTTTGCATCAGGCTCCCTGCTCAGCGGGAATCTGTCCCTCCCTCTCCCTGTGCCACTCCCCCTCCTTGTGTGCTCTCTCTCTCTCCCTCTCTCTCTGACAAGTAAAGAAATAAAATCTTGTTAAAAATAAAATGACCAGTTTCAAGCTAGAATGACGTCAGTTTGTTAGCTGCTACTGTAAACAAAACCAGGATCACTGGTTTTGATTTTATTTCGTCCTTAGTAATTTAACTGACTGGTCGTAACTGCCAAGAAGCAAATTACAGATACCGTGTGGAGGACACGCTTTTCGGGGGGCCATCCCACGTTTACTATGAAAATCAGTCCCCCCCCCCCGGCAGGGACACCCCTCCCCCACCTGTGGGGTAGGAGGACCCTAGAGTATGAGGATGAGGGGACGCAAGTAAGCAACAAGATTCTGTATCAAACATTTGGGTAGAACCGCATGCTTTTGTTCGGATGTGAGTCTAGCTTGTGCTACAGTTTCTGAACATCTAAGAACGGAAGAGAGATTTTTGCAATACGAGCTGTAGAAGTGGCACAGAGGCATTTTAGGGAGATAAACCTCTCTCTGGCATGTCATTAGCAAGTTAGCGGAGCTGACGGCCTCAGGAGATCCTGTCTGGTGACAGATGAGGGCACATCTGAGAGGTCGGAGCCTTCCTCTCCTGGCCAAGGGCTACAGAGAGGAGGGCACGGGGTCAGCTGAGAGAGCTGAGTGAAGCAGAGACAATTAATGCTTCCTGCTCACAGTGGAGCCTGCGGGACATCTGCAAAGGTTTGCTGGAATGTTCCCAGAGACAGCTTGTTGCCAGCCAGGTCGTAGCCTGTGTTTCCCCCAAAGGCCAACCCTAAGACGAGGATGAGGGGCTGGGTCATTTATCTGGAGGGAAATTAAAATAATAGTAATAAACGGTAACTATTAAATAATAACATCTCCTCTCTTACCCACCCCCGACCTCTTTATATCACCTCCAAATAAACAAAGGAAAGGAACGCGGCTTGGCACAGGGCTCCAGCCCCGGGACACGTCTCAGAGATGCACAGGACAGGCCATCGAGCTCTGTAGCCGCTGGCTTCCCCAGCCCCCGAGGGAGGATGGCTCTTGGGGCTGCTAACACCGGGAACTTGCAGCCTTGCTGCATGAAGGAGGGTTGGGTGGCCCCCATCACAGGTGCCTGCAGTTGGAAGCGAGGTCCACGCTCACAGGAACCACCTGTGGTGTCCATCGTGCGGTCAGGACAGCGCATTTGCCCCGCTCCTCGCGGTGGACACTTACATTCTTCCCATCGTTTTGTCTCTGTAGACACTGCCGGGGTGCACCTGCCCGGATGGGTCCCTGCAGACACATGCCAGGCCCTGGAGTGGCTCTCCACTCTCCAGCAGGGGATGGGCAACCCCCAGCACTGGGTATGGTCACCAGAGGCTCTGCAAGGTCATCGGCCATCCATGACTATTCCTATTGGTTCACGTCCTCACCAATGTTTCCCACTCCATCTCTCCAAGCGGTAAGTAAGGCTCTTATTTGCATTTCCATCATCTTTAATGAGGACATGCTTGTTGTCCACTGAACGCTTAAAAAAAAAAAAAAAAAAACAAGAGTCTGGTATTGAGTGCTTGATTCCTTAAGCCCATGTGTGTGGCACGGGAAGGGGCTGGGGTGTGTAGATGTATGTGTGGATTCTTTGTGCACCTTGAGGTCATCCTCAAGCAAAATTCTTCGAGCCGCCTAGGGAAAATGCTTGTGACGATTATTAACGGTGTCTTTTACGGAGATCGTAATAATGACTTGAACCACTAGAACACTAAGGTGTGGTATTGGGAAACAGGACTTTATTTTTATCAGGATGTTATTGTTTGTAGCTTCCCTCTGATCTCTCCCTTGGACAGCTGCCTGCGTGTGTGTTCATTAAACCGCAAGTACCCAGGGAGGCTAAACCCTTCCAGTTCGGTGTGGTTCCATGAGATTCTGAACAGCTCCCTTCTCGTTTGACCACAAGCCAAGCTTTTCTGATTCTGTTTAGCTAGCATTCCCTTTTCCAGCCCCCTACTCTCTGCCTATCAACATACCAGAAGGAGTGTCACCACGTGCCCCCCCACTCCCCAAAAAAATCCTTTCTTAGTTTCTCAATCAGATCCAAGAGCAAGATAAAGGGAAGCAGCTGAACAGGAGGCAGTCCCTGGCAGGTCCCTGCTCAGCTGTCATCTCAGCCCTGGGACAAATTCAAGTCAAGGGCGTGGACGGCGTGGGAGGTACCTGAACCACAGTGTAAATGCATGGGGAGCCACGGATGCCATGGGCTGGGGCTGAAAAGGGCTGAGCATCAGGCCCGGGTGTCCAAACTGTGTACATTGAAGGTTTGCCCTTGACCGGCTCCTGGGAGGTCAAGGGCTAAAGCCCTTAGAATGTCCTTCCTGATATGAGTGTGCCTTTGTTTCCCGGGGGACCCTGGGCCCTGCCAGACAGTCGACACTAACAGCATGATTTATGGCGGCCTCCTGGGGCCACACAGAATCAGCGTGGTCTCTGGAGAGGTTGCAGACTAAGTTCGGGCACACGGATGGTCAGCCATGCCTTCGTAACGGACCCCCAGTGAGAGCTCCGGACCCTGAGGCATGAGTGAGCGTCCCTGGTGGGCAGTGCTCCGTGTGTATTGTCACGCATCCGTGCTGGAGAAATCGGTGCTGTCCGCATGGCTTCCCCGGGAGGGGACGACAGGAAGCTCTGCCACACGCGCCTGTCCCTTTGCCGATTTCAGCCAGTGCCCTTATGCCGTGATAAACCTCCCTGTGACTGTAGCTTCTTCTCCAGTCCGAGCCCTTCTAGTGAGTCACTGGACCCGAGGGTGGTGCGGGAGGCCCCCGGACTGCAGGCTCACGCCAGGCACGCTTGGAACGTCTCACCGCGAGGCACCTCCGGCCTCAGCCCTCTGTTTACCACCGTCTGACTTGGTCCAGGCCACTCTGTCTGGAACTCCAGACCGGGCGCTGAAACAACAAACATTTCTTTCTCACTGTTCCGGAGGCTGGCAGTCTGAGAGTGGGGTCCCTGCGGGGTCGGGTTCCTGACGAGGGTCCTCTTCCTGGTGTGCAGATGCACAGCTTTCCGCCGTGTCCTCTGTGCAGCAGAGAGAGATGGAGGAAACATCCTGCTCTTCTTCTCGGAGCACTGATCCCCTCAGGAGGGCCCACCTTCCGGAACTAGTCACCTCCCAAAGGCCCCTCCTAAAACTCTCACGTTCAGGATAACAACATAGGAGTTTGGAGGAGACACAAGTAGTCCATCGCAACCACTAATCACAGACGGCCCTTGCCCTCACCCTGAAACGCTAGGGCCTTAACCCCATGGAGCCAGCCAGAATTTCCCAAGTTTTAACAAAGAGATCCTGAAGAGAACATTTACTACAGACAGACTGCCCTCTTGCTTCCATTGGCTGAATTCCGTACTCTTGGTTCACATCTAGAGGAGTTGTTTTATATATATTTTTTTAAGATTTTATTTATTTGAGAGAGAGAGAGCATGAGCGGGGGGAAGAGACAGAGGGAGAGAGAGAAGCA
The DNA here is from genome assembly GCF_010015895.1 of Lontra canadensis. Taxonomy (NCBI): domain Eukaryota; kingdom Metazoa; phylum Chordata; class Mammalia; order Carnivora; family Mustelidae; genus Lontra; species Lontra canadensis. The sequence continues at coordinate 12,116,222 of NW_022631039.1, read as the reverse complement.
CGCTCCCCGCAGAGCAGGGAGCCCAACGTGGGGCTCGATCCCGGGACCCTGGGACCACGAAGCCGAAGGCAGAGGCTTCACTGACTGAGCCCCCAGGCGCCCCTGGAAGAGCTGTTTTAGGACTAACCCAGCCGCGCAGACCGCATCCTTTAGAGACTCATGTTGTCAATTCCTTTTCTTGCTGAACCTATTTAAATCCTCTAGTTAATAACATCCTTTCAGGTAATACGTTTGGATCCTGTGACCCTTACCCACGAGGTCAAATCTTTATAAAAATCTCAACTAGCAAATAAGCATAAAAAAGCATTGATTATTCCATCCTGTCCTTCTCGACTCGGGCTGGAAAGTTCGTTTGATTGCAAAGAAAATTGCATGGGAAGTAGAATATATTTTTAAGTGAGAGAAGCAGATCACAGCATTACACAGTAGTATAATCCTGATACCGTAAACACCGTGCACACATTTGCATGGAAATAAGTACAGATGAGAAAACCTTAATACGCTAATGATGGGCTCCAGCGGTGGCGACAGAATTTTGGCAACTTCCCTTCTGTATCTCTCTGCTGAGTTTATTATCTGCTTTTCTACCACAAACACGGATTCATCAAGAGAGAAAGGAGGAAATGGGGACAAACAGGTCCGTTATCTCGAGGGTCCTGGTTTGTGCCTTCTCTGAGGAGGAAGTAGATGGCAGCAGTCACGAGGGCGGCTTTCATGCCAGTGAGGGTCCCCTGCGCTGTCTTGGGAGAGTGTGGGGCCGACCCCAGAGTGGCCAAGGGACAGCTGCTCCCACGGGTGGGGCATGGTCTCTGTCCCCCAGGACCCGGACCACCACCTGTGTGTGGAATTGAATGGGATTCAGTCCATGTCTTTTACTAAAGCTTTACCAGACTGGAATGGGGGGGCGGAGGAGTGAGCAGAGGAAGAAGACAGGGAGAGGAATTTATCTTTTTTTTTAATTTGTATTTATTTATTTATTGGTCAGAGAGAGAGAGGGAGAACACAAGCAGGCAGAGCAGCAGGCAGAAGCAGAGAGAGAAGCAGGCTCCCTGCTGAGCAAGGAGCCCGATTCGGGGCTCGATCCCAGGACCCTGGGATCATGACCTGAGCTGAAGGCAGAGGCTTTAACCCACTGAGCCACCCAGGCACCCCGAGGAATTTATCTTTTTGATCTATTCGGCAACCTCAAGGGTTGGGGTGAGACTCGCCCACACCGGGCAGGGCCGTCTGCTTTCCTGCGTTCATGGACTCAAATGCTCGTCTCACCCAGAAACACCCCCATGGACACACCCAGGAACAATGCTCAATCTGGGTGCCCCATGGTGGTCATGTTGACAAAAAATTGACCACCATGATATTTAGGTAGATACAGATATAGGCAGTCAGAATTCCTTGTTTGATGTCTTCTCAACCAAGCCTAGGAACAGAATGTGCGTGAAACACAGAGGCTTTTGGTTATCCCCGTTCACACCTACGCTCTGCTCCAGGCCCCCAAGCTTTGCCCCATGTTCTAGATGACTGTAAAAGAAAGGAGTGGAAATACAGCCACTCTCCCTTGGACCAGTCACTCAGTCAGCTCCAGGGGTCCTGTGACTCGTCTCTCTGGACGTGGCAGAAAGTGTGGCCCAAGGGCCACATGCCACTATATTCAGACACCCCCATTTCTGCGTCTGGACACCTCGCAGGTGGGAGGAAACTCACAGAGAAAAATAGCTACCAAATACGTAGTTATAATGGATCTAAACTTTGTCTCCTCTGCTTGAAATGTTACTGCAAATCAACACCTTTGTGTAATCCACTCTGTACTCTCTTTACTGATTTTTACTCCAAATAACAGATTTTCTGATAGCCAAGTTGCACCGTAGGAAAAAAAAAAGAACATTCGAACACATTCCCTTTTATTGCCCAAAAAATAAAACACCTTGGTCTTAGCAGCTGCCTTCCTATTTATAAAATATATGTGATTTTTATTATACCCAAGGTGAAATTTATATATATGTATTTTTATTATTGTCCAAAAGTCACCGAGAAAGAGTCACTGGTAACCTCTTTAGTGGAAAACGGGGGAGTAAAATGGAGCTGAGACAAACAGATTTGTCCACAGGATGACCCCTCTTCGGTGACTCAGCCTCTGATGACTCGCAGAGGAGCTCCAAGGCCATAGTCAAAACAAGGCGGAATGCAGACTTCCCCGATAACCGGCATCCAGGCAGAGGACATTTCACACAGGAGCAACCGTAACCCTGGCCAAGTGACTCTTGTCCCTTCCAGCTCCTGCACAGATGTGCCTGGCTGCTGGGACAAAGAGCCTGTCCCCAGGCACTGCCCATGCTCGTCCAGTTGTGCAATCCCAGCATGCCCTTCTGTGGGATTCCAGCAAGCCACCCCAAAACGCAGAGGCAGGAAGTGACCTTTTTTTTTTTTTTTTTTTTTTGCTTCCAGGCTCCGTGGGTCAGGAATCTAGACACAGGTCCCCTGGAACAGCCTGTCTCCCGTCTCTGCTCCTTCACCTGTCTGAGGCCTCAGCTGGGCAAACGGAAAGCTGGGTGTTCAACGGCCTTTGAGCATTTTTTTGAAACAGGGCTAGTGCAGCTGAGGAGCTGAATTTTAAATTTCACTCATTTCAGTTGTTAAGTTGAAATGGCCACGTAGGATGGTGGCCACCCCACGGACAGCACAGACAGTCAGCTTCACTCCTGAGTCTGGCGGCTGGCACTGCCCATCCGCTGGCACCCCTGCTGGGCTGGGGGCTGGGAGGCTCACCTGTGACCTCCATGCCGCCTCTCAGCAGGGGTTAGTTGGGCTTCCTCATCCCATGGCTGCTGGTTCCAGGACTGAACCCCCCAGACAACCAGAGAGGTTAGCTCACTTTGGAAAAAGCTCCTCCACGTCTCTTCCAGACCATGCACACCCAACCCACTGGGCTGGCACTGCCTTCGTCAGTTACCTCCCGTGGGTGCAGAGTCCATGGGAAATTGCAATTGATCAGAACACAGATTTGAGGCCAAGTTCTGGTGGCCGAGCTCACTAGGTGAACCTAAACAAGTTAGTAAACTCTTCTGTGCCTCAGTTTCCTCAGTGGTGGCTGCCCTTAACTTAAAAGGGTTGTCAAAGATTCACGATCACTCCATTTTTTTTTTTTGCTCGTTCATCTCCAAGAAGTGAGTTTTTGATCTCATGCTTGTTGCCTAATGGTCACAAGGTGGCTGCTGCAGCTCCAGGCATCATGACCTCAAAAGCAGGAAACAGTGGGGGCAGTGGCGAGAAGTCGTTTCCTGTAATGGTTCTCTCTTGTTATCAACAGAGAAAAAACTTCTATTGAAACCCATCAGCATGTTCCGTTAGGATTGTGGTCTATGAAAATCCCTTGTGGAAAAAAAAAAAAAAAAAAAATTAAAATACTGGAAAGCCAACAACTGGCCATTTTCTATTCTTGAAAGTGGAAGATAAACAAAGGAGAAGGGAGCTGGGAATGGTTGCTGTCTGACAGACAACATCTCCTTTTTAATTTGGACCCATTCTAGAGCTTCACCTACTCCCAACCCTGGAAAAGGAGGTTGTTCTCATAGCCTGAACCACATAAAATCAAATCTAATAAACAAATTCATATCAAGCATCTATTAAATGCCAAGCCATATACAAGACAGAGAAGGTCTTTAAGATTCCTCCTGGAACTTACATTTCAGGGAGGACACGTAGGCAGGAAACACACAGGCATTAAGGAAACGTGGTCATTTCAAATGGTGACGTCCGCCTCCCAGGAAATAAAAGGGCATAATGGGGTAGCGATATTCAACAAATAATTCAGGCCAAAACATAAAAATAATATTTGTGAAAAACCACACTGAACACCAAGCCTCTTTTTCAAAACTCCAACCGCCTTCTAATTGAAAGTGCCTGTGTAGCTCTGCCTCCCTCCCGAGACGGCTCTCGGCTCTCTGCAACTCCTGGAAATCGTCCTCCCGCTGAAACAAAGGTTCCCTGGCTCTTTGTGCTGCGCCTGTGAACACCCCATGTGGCTCCGCCAGAATGAGCTTCATTCTCATTACTCATTTAGAACGTTTGTTTCCTCTCCACCGGGAGGCCCTGCTTACTGTGCAGCTTTCTTTCTGACGCTTTTCTTTCCATTTTGCGTATTGATCCTACGAAGAATTCTTGTCCTCCTTTGGGGAGTTGGACTACATTCAACAGTTTAAGAAGAGGAGCTGGGGACGTAAATACAATTGTAGAAAGAAAAAGAACACGGGGCAGAAACAGAGGCTTCCTGTCTGCCTTGATGTTATCACCGGGACGGGATGTCCTCGCTCCCGAGGACCGTGCGGCCGCGGCAGGTGACTTTCACGGAGCCCAAGACAAAGTGAATGATCAAGTCTTAGAGCTGTAAGTGACCTTTTAAGTCACCGCATGCCGCCTTCCACGGGCTGCGGGAATCCTGCCACGATGCTCCTGGTGAACACGCACATCCGTTTCCTCTGGGACAGGTCTGGTCAGGGAGGTCCCTGTTGGTCAGGGTCCGAGTGGGTGATCCTAGCGGGCCTACGCTCTTTCGTACCAGCGTCACCCGCCGGTCCTGATGTTGCTTCTGGAGCCGCGGCCCGTTCCCCTCCTGCCACCTCTCCAGCCGATTTCATGTCGCCGGCTCTTTGTCGACTCCGCCAAGAACTGCACACCGTCAAGTCCGATGCTCGGTCTTCAGCCTGCCTCTTGCTGGTTCCAGTAGCAACATGTGACATGCCGTGTGGTCACCCCCTTCTCATCCAACCTCTTTCTCCGCCTGGCCTCCAGGACACAGACCCTCTGGGCTTCCCTCCCATTGCTCCGGTGGCTCCTTCCCAGACCCCCCGGGCTGCGTCCTGCTCTCCCCCGTCCCTGGAACCTTGGGGTGTGTGCAGACACCGGACCCTCTCCAGCTCCACACGCTCCCTTGTAGCCGCCTCACTCGGGCTCAGGGCTTTCGGCTCCATCTCCTTGCTGTGCTGAGGACCCCGAAAGGCCCCCCCAGCCCAGCCATCCCTGACCCTCAGACTCGGAATCCCACCTCCTTCCCTCCCATTCCAACAGGCTTCCCCATCCTCGTGCGCCCGAGCGCTCCATGCACTCCTGGCTCAGTGAATGCAGCTCCATCCGTCCACTGCTCAGCCGCAGCTGCTGCACCCCTGCCCTCAAGGCCCCTGCACACCGGCCCCTTCCTCACCCCTTCCACCGCTGGACCCAGCCCGAGTCCCCTTTCTGCTGGTTTAGCCTGCCCTTCCGGCCTCCCTGCCGACCACATCCTCAGGTCCCAGCTCCCCGTGCAGGTGGGGTTTCACGAGGAGCTCCTTGACCCAGGCCGCGTCCCTCCTCCTCCTGCCCGCCCCCGCTTGTCATGCTGCTGGGGGTCAGGCCCGCCGCGTCTCAGGCCTTTGCTGAAGCTGTCCTCTGCTTGGCTGCCCATCTCACATCTCCCAGGTGGCACCCTCGTTCACCTCTTGGAGGTCCATTCCAATGTCACATCATCAATAGGGTTCCCCCCCCCGACACTTTCATTGAAAATTGCAGCTTCACCCCACCCCCACAGGCCCTGTCCCACTTCCCTATGATCTAGCATACTGCTTAATGATTTGTTGTTTTATTTTGTGTCCTCCGCCCCCCTCCAGAATTGCAGTCACCTGATGGCGGGTACTGTGTCCATTGGGTTCTTGCCGTATCCTGGCATCCAGAACAGAGTTGAGCATACAGGAGGGGTTTCCTGGACATTGGCTGAACAAATCCTCCCCCTGCCAAATTCCTTCCTGTGAGCTCTTTGGCCTTTACCAAACAAATACCTCCCGTCCCTTCATCCCTTTCCCATATGACGGACTTTCCAGATCCACCGCCCACATCACCATTCTCTTTAATATGTCAGTGTCTCTCTCGAAATAAAGGAGAGGCATTCCGGAAGATGGACCTGTTCCTGGCGGTGTCAGTTCCCGCGACCAGGGGCCGGTTTAAACCATCTGTTTACAGCCACTAGTGTTACTGCTTGGGCGTCACAGGGCACTTCAGCTCACATTAAGCTTGTGATTAACAGAAACTCATGGATCTTTTCCACAAAAAGCGTTGCCAAGGAGCATCTGTCTCTCCTGACCTGCAAAGCTGCTTACTTGAAAGTTCTCGAAAGGGGTGGACGTCAGACACGGGCCTGCCCGAGCTTCCCACCAGAGCAGGCATCTCCGACTGCCCGGTGAGCAGAGGGCTCGGGGCTCAGCCCGGGCGAGGGCTCTGGGAAGCTGGCTGTGAGTGGGGCCAGTTTCCCGCACGGCTGCTCTGGCCCTCTGTTCCCCTCCCTAAGTCAGAAGTAGTAGGAACACGGCCACGGAGACGGACGTTGTCGGTGTGGTGCCTGACACTGTGAATGTCAGTCTCCCTCCTCCTCTGCCAGCAGCAAGCCTGTGATAGAGCCCCATTTCTAAACAACGTTCTAAGAATAACTGATACACAAATGAGTTTTTCATCCAGTGCTTGGATCACTCAAGACATCAATATTTACCCCTGGGTCACACGCTGGTCGTCGTGTCTAGAGGCGCCTTGGGCTCTGGGGTGAGAGTGAAGCAAACCGCCCAGCTTCCTTCCTTCCTTCTGAGCCTCCAGACAACTCCATCCCACGGACCAAGGTTCCTGATCTAAATTCATGATCAAGGGGAGACAGGTTGAATGATTACGATGTTCGTGCCATGCTTCAGATCAGACTTCAGAGTCCTGAGTGCATATCAACTATGCTGGTCGAGAGTTTCTCCTTTCCATACCAGCAACAGTGCCAGGGAATTTGTGGACCCAGAACTTACTGAATAGGGGAAGTAAAAGCAGTTCCACGTACCCTACAGCCGGGCTGGGAGTCTTGAACTGCCGCCAGTGATGTACGGCTTCCTTGGACATGACCTGATGTATTCTAGCTCCAGGCCTTCCTCCACTCCCTACTCGCACCAGCCCCTCCACGGAGGGCTCTCCAGGGTGAGACCGGACGCCAGGCGCGGAGCTCCACGTGCTTGTGCCCGCGGCTCCTGGCAGGGACGCCGTGACCCCCCCTACAGAAGAGGCTTCACAGGATCCGCTTCAGCGGTGGGTGTCTGACCCCGTGGCCCCGGGTCCCTCCTGCCAGCTGGTGCTGGGCAGAAGTCTCCACGCACCTTCTCGTGCCGAAGCAGGGGGGCCCTGTCCCCTCACCCCAGGAGGACAGATGCAGCAGTGCGGTTGGCCAGGTGCCCTATGACGCACGTATGACACACTCAGAGCCCAGGATGGTGCTGGCTCTGCAGGAGGGGACGCGCTCCCCACGAGACGGTCAGCAGGTGCGGGCAGAGCTCTCTGGCCCTGGTGAGGACGTGCCCCGGACCCAAGTCTGTGCCCGTGAGGCAGAGCAGGGGTGGGAGTGTTACCCACAGGAGACTGCCTTTCCCAACGGAAACATCTAGAAGACACGATTCTCTTCAAGACTATGGAGAAAGAGGATATTTTATAAAGGTGCCCCCCGACAATGAAGAAAATACTTCTTGTTAGATCAGCGTAATTGACGTTCATCTCCCAAGGAGACTAAATTCAGACTAGAGAAGCCAAAGATTTCAGGTAGGCTCTGCTCACAGGTGCACTCTTACAATTCCTAATTTTCAAAAAAGAAAATTGTTTTTCACCCCACTAGTGTGTGTCATGAGGACACAGAAATGCCTCTCAATGTTCGTCATCAGTGATGAGATAGGCGAAGCCGGCCCCCGTGGGCTAAAGCTCTGGGAAGTAAGAATAAGACTCAGTTTAAACTTTTCCAGTTAATGAGCCTTTTTCAAAACTGAGACATTCGCTTAACCATCACGTAGGAAACAGATTCCCATCCATGATAAGGGGTGGCTGGAGAAGCTCGCACGCCTGCTCACATTCCTGAATCTGGATCAAGGCCCACCACGTTGGTGATGTGCCCCTCCCTTCCAGACACAATAATCCTGTGTGTGGCTGGAGGTCAGCTCTGCCTTCCAGGTGTCTGTAACACCTGCAGATGTCCTGTGCCGTTTCTCCCATGCCACCTTGTACACTAGTCATTTGCGGCCATTCCTTACCTTCCCTGGGAGCACGCCGAGCCCTTGAAGACAGAGGATGGCTTCCATCTGTGTTCGCACTCCATAGTGCAGCATTCATAATCGGCCCTATCAGCGTTTCCTAAAGAAATCAGTAGGATTCCTACCAATAGGAGCTCGCTCTTAAATACCAAAACCAACGGGTCACTTGGGAAGGGCACTGCCGGTTCTGCCGTGAGCTCTAATGGGAAGAGGCTGGACCACGATGAGCACCATGGGGTAAAGACTGTCACAGAGTCCATGGAGAGAGACATGTGTAGCCATGTAGACCCACGTTGTCTCAAAAGTCAGTGTGGGAGTGGCACCTGGGTGGCTCACTTGGTTAGGTTTCTGACTCTTGACTTGAGAGCAGGTTTGATCTCAGGGTTATGAGGTCAAACCCCACAATGGACTCTATGCTAAGTATGGAGCCTGTTTAAAAAAAAAAAAAAATCAGTGTAGAATTCTCGAATCCCATTTTCTAAATTGTTCTCTATGACCCCATTCTCTTCTAGGACAGGGGTGTTTCTTGGTAGATAAACAGAATAAACACAAGTTCTTTTTTTTAAGATTTTATTCATTGGGGCACCTGGGTGGCTCAGTGGGTTAAGTCCCTGCCTTCAGCTCAGGTCATGATCTCAGGGTCCTGGGATCGAGCCCCACATCGGGCTCTCTGCTCAGCGGGGAGGCTGCTTCCCCCTCTTTCTCTGCCTGCCTCTCTGCCTGCTTGTGATATCTCTCTCTGTCAAATAAATGAATAAAATCTTTTTTTTTAATTATTCATTTATTTGTCAGAGAAAGAGTGAGTGCACAAGCAGGGGGAGCAGCAGACAGAGGGGGAAGCAGGTTCTTTGGAGTTTGATGTGGGAGCAAGGAGTTTGATGTGGGACTCGGTCCCAGGACCCTGGGATCATGACCTGAGCTGAAGGCAGACACTTAATTGACTGAGCCCCCCAGGCACCCCAAACACAAGCTGTTCTTGAGCAAAATGTGATGTCAGTTTTCCAGTGGGTTCCGGATTACTCCATATCCAGTAAGGTAACTGCAAACTCCCAGACTACAGTTTTGTACTTCTCCTTTTAAATGAAGGTACACATTTTATAAAAGTCAACGTTAAAGTTAAATCTTGTTTTTTTCTATCTGTCGGTTGGTTCTTAAACATTAGAAGCTACTTGCACCATTAAATATGCTTGGGAAACTAATGCAATCATATGCATATTTTTAGAATACACTCAATTTTTCCAGATTGAATCAAAAGTTGAAAGTGGACAAGAGGGACAGTTTCTCATACTTACATGCAGACCAAGCGAGAACCGGTGGGCTTTCTCCACAGCAGAAAGCTGAACAGGTTGCTGACCTAGCTCTCAAGCAGAGAGAAATATGTTTATCCAGAAAACATAATTGAGAAAAACGGCCACGAGGGCCTGACATTCCCGACATGAAGCTCCCTGACAGCTGAGCCCCTCTCCTTGCTGCTCTGCAGCCTGGCGAGGGCTGAAGGTGCTGCTGGAGGGTGGAGAGGCAAACAGCAAGCATTCCTCCGGGTGGTTCGAGCCCCGTCCTGCAGCAGACACCCTTGGTGAAGGTGAAACCTGGGCGAGACTGGTCGCGCTGGGGGCCGGTGCGATCAGGGGAAAGCCTGGATTCCAGACACGCGGAGCAGGTCGGCGCTTGAAGGAGCCACGGACGCCTCCTCTTGTCACCCTGTCTGGTGTTCTCTGCATTCTCCTGCTGGTGGTCTGGCCCTTCAGAAACTGCGATAGGGAAATTCTGGAAGTTCTAACGGTGTGTGTCTCGTGAGAAAGGTACTGATCTGAACCTCAGGTGTGGTGCTTTCTAAAAATCTGAGCACTGGGACACCTGGGTGGCTCAGTCAGGTCAGGCCTTCCCCTCAGGTCATGATCCCAAAATCCTGGGATCGAGTCTTGCATCGGGCTCCTTGCTCGGCGGGGAACCTGCTTCTCTCCCTGCCTCTGCCTGCCACTCTGTCTGCCTGTGCTCGCTCTCTCCCTCTCTGACAAATAAATAAAATATTTTAAAAATAAATAAATAACAATAAAAATCTGAGCACCTTCTGAAATAACGTTCATAGCACATTCAAGATGAGCTGCTTGTAGCCATGAACCTGAGCTCTCTGAGTAGCAGGGAGACGTGTCTGCCCGATGCTCTGAGCAGGGAAGCAGATCAGGGAAGGGAGACAGCCAGTCTCAAGGGCTTGGTTTCAAAGATCCTGAGAGACAGGAGATACCCCCAGTGGCAGACACTGGGTTGTGCCCACGGGACCCCCAGCTTGGGGAGACTCAGCTGCAGAGTCCATCCCTTCCTGGGGGATCTACCTCTGGGGAAGGAGCTCCGGGCGGCCACCAGGGCCCCCTCAGCTTGGGAGAGGGGGTGATCCGACAGACACACTCCTGCCAGGGCCCCCCAGGCTTGTATGGCATCCGGGCTCTCCCTGCTTCCTCCCGGCCCCTTCCCAGGTGCTAGGATCCTGTGGCCACAAAACCCCGGCTTGAATAAAACTCTAGTAAATTCCTCGGTCTCGGGGCGTCATTAGCCATGCACACTGGCAACATTTTCCTCTAAGGTAGATGTTTGGAGAGCCAGGATAAGCCATGAATTCTGGAGTCGCCTGGAAAGGGTGGTAACTCGTGAATTATGAGAATGAATCCCTTATTCGACTTGAGCTCTCCTGTCCTTCCAAAAAACCCATGTAAGAGACTGATGGACAGAGCGAGACCAGAGCGGGAGACAAGAGCATGCTTTGTCCTTCCTGCTGCTGGCTCTTCAGACTCCTTAATGACGTCTCCGGCAGATCGCACAGAGGTTTGGGCCACTTCCAGAAACTATCAACAGGCAGCATTTTTTCTCAGGGATAAAGTATAAAAATGTTCCAATATCATTGACTCTAAAATGTCTTTCCTCCATCAGCTGAGCTGCCCTTGGGATCAAAAACGTCTATGGGAAGGAGAAGGGCCCTTTGTTTCCTCTTCCTGCTCCGCCTCCACCCACACTCACCAGCTGTTACTGTCGGTCGCCCAGGGGCAGGCTCTGTGGGGAGAAGGAGAGGGACCGGGAGAGAAGCCGACTCTTGGCTGGTACGGTCGTGATCTGGGCTGGAACACCCTGCATGTGGAAGAGGCTCTGAGGGTATTTTGGGGTTCCCCTGCATATTCCCTACAGGAAATCTCACTACACGTCCCCAACCCGAGCAGTGCCTCCTCCATCGGACTGCTTCCAGCAACCTCAGACTTCTTGCCGTCCACCCGCCCTCTGAGTCCACGTTGCCTCCCAGGCAGCCTTCCTTGGATGGGAGTCACCTTCCGGGTGGCTCCCTGCTTGAGTCCACATTTGGTCACTGCCTGCTCACCACAACCAGCGCGGAGCATGTGGTCCCATCCCCCTTGGCATGGGTGCAACCTGTTCCTCATTCTCTGCCCTGCCACCAGGGGGCGCTCCACAGCCCTGTCACCTTGCAGTTCTCGGGAGAGACTCTGATAACGTGCCCACTCCATGGGGCTCACACCAAGTTCCCCCACGTGTTCTTGCAAAGGCACACCAACCCTCTCCCGCTCCAAAGAACCCCTCTCCTGCCCATCTCCTCGCCTCCCATGTAAATTCCCTGCCTTCTCTTGTACGGGCCGATGCTGACGGCAACACCGGACATCTGCCTGTCCCGGCAAAGCTCGGAGACCAAAGATTTCCACATACATGTCCTGTGACAACTCTGTGACTTTGTCTTTAGAACAGAGTCTGCCGATAGCCTTTTTTCCCTTTCAAACCATGAGCCATGTGGGAACAAGGGCAATGATTCCTCTTTATTAGAAATTCTAGCATCTAGGACTATGTAACTCTGAGCACCTATTGAATATTTTTGGCTGATTAGGAATACTTTGAAATGCTAAAGGAATCTGCCCATCTGCGCCGAGACCCCAGACAGAACATACCTTAAGGACGTATCCATTCCAAGGGCAAAACCGTCCAGAGCAGCGTGACCGCTGTTTCTTTGAAAGAAGTCCTACATCCAGAGGCAGCTGCCTGGGACTCTGGAAAGCAGCCACAGTGAAACTATTTTTGGAAAACCTAAAATCACAGAACCTCAAACTTCCAGAGGAAGACCACGAGTTACCTAAAACAGATGTTTCAGGGAAAGGAGTTGAAATGCCCTGCCCTCTCTTTCTGGTAAGTCATCATGGCTCAAAGCATATTTCAGGAATGCACCCCAGGGATACCCATCCTTGGGGGTCCCGTGGGGCCTCGTCCCACTCCTGCAAGTTATATGAAACCCACCAACAGAACGTGGCTGCAGAAAATGTCAAGACTGACCATTGTCTCTGGCTGAGACCTAGTGAACATGGAAGGTCGTATGAAGGTCAAGCGCCTGTTCCGACAAAGCACAGAACTGAGAAAGAATGCAGAAGAAACGGCCAGTGGACTGGTTATAAAGACAGCTGGTTTCGGATGCAATGAAAAGTTTCATTTTGAGATATTCATTGAAGGTGGCAGTTCTATTAACCTGATACACATTCGGAAATCAACTACTAGAAAATAGAGGTCCTACTGAACTCGATTTAGCAAGCAGATAAAAATTGTTTGGAATTTGTTTTTGTATTTCTATTAAAACGCCTGGGTGGCTCAGTCAATCAAGCGTCTGCCTTTGGCTCAGGTCATGATCCCAGGGTCCTGGGATCGAGTCCCCCCATCAGGCTCCCTGCTCAGCGGGGAGTCTGCTTCTCCCTCTCCCTCCGCCCTGCCCCTGCTCAGAAGCACGCTCACTCACTCTCTTTCCCTCTCGCAAATAAATAAATAAAATCTCTTTAAAAATGTAAAAAAAAACAGGACGCCTGGGTGGCTCAGTCAGTTAAGCGTCCGCTTTCGGCTCAGGTCATGATCCCAGAGTTCCGGGATCGAGCCCCGCATCGGACTCCCTGCTCAGCGGGGAGCCTGCTTCTCCCTCTGCCTGCTGCTATTTCTCTCTCTGTCAAGTAGATAAATAAAATCTTTTTTAAAAAAATGCAAAAAAGTCTTAGCTCACAGCCTCTACAGGTGTTCAGGTCGCGTTTGGCCAGCAGGCACCATCACGCCATGAGAGGGGGTAGTACTGAAGCCTGGTCAGTGAAGAAACTGAGGCATGAAAGTTTGAGTGATGTCCCAAGGTCAGCCGGCCACGAGCGCTGAGCAGCGACTGGGTCTGCCTGCGGAGCCCGAGGAGCCCGGCTTCTCACATAGCATTAAACAGGCCTCTGGCCCCTGTCCATATTGTGTGTTTATCGATCGCTTCCCCACCTCCAGCATGACGTCATTAATCCATATGAAGTTCTCTTCCGAGTGCTACGTTTTATTCCTGATGCCTCCGTAGCTTGCCGGTACTGAACTTATTAACAACAAAGCAGCGGTTTGCAGTCAGTCGAGCAAATCGCCCAAACCAGTTGATGGTTTATTTTCGGCCACCCCAGGCTCAGAAGACACGATCATGGTAATGACTTTCGTATTTATTCCCATCCTACAGTGTCTCAACGAGAGTTTTAGGCAACTAACAACACTATAACCTTATAAATTAATGAAGATGTTATAAATGGGTGATGTTAAATCTTTAAATATAAACCATAGGGCCCAGGCATGCTCCTGGAGGGTTATTAATTCTTTTTCTTCCCAACATGGAAACACGAAAAATAATTCACCCACGGGAAAAGCCAAAGGTGGGTGTGTCAGGCTTCCAAGCCATGCGCCCCGAGTTCTGGAAGGTGCTGACAACTCCTTTCCGTGAATATTTCCTCACTGCCACCACTCTGGGCTTTTTGCTCTAGCAATTTGAGAAATTCCCAAAAATTGCTGAATACAACCTGTATACTCAGGGAACTTAACAACCGCTGAAGAAATCTATTCTAGATGAATCCATCGCCTAAGCAACGTCACCGCAGCCACATTTGCTTCTGTCTTTAGTTTCCAGAACAAATCTGGCAGCAGTCTGCCACAGGACCTTTGCAGCTGCTTCTCCTCATGCTCAGAACAATCTTTCCTTTGCAAGGTGAGCTCCTTCTCCCCTAGGTCTTGGCTTGAGAAACCTGCCCTCAGCTCTTACATAAGGCGTTCTCCGTCTGCTGGTCTGTTGCACTGCCTTCCCTCCTTTGTAGCCGTTCACAGTCTGTAATTACATGATTTATTCATGGTTTACAAGGGCTTCCTCTGTGACCTCCTCTACGCCACAAGCCTGGAGGGGCTCTCCGCAGCACTGTTTCCCTGGCACCTCTCAGGGTGGCATCTTGGGAACACTGGAGGGAGACGTGGGAGAGGACGTTAGTGAAGGCACCCATGCTTGCAGACTGGGCCTCCAAGAAGGTCCCCAGGGGCCACCAACGGAGGCGTTGTGTGCAGGAGGTGAGGGGCTCTGGAGGAATGAGCAGCTCTCACAAGGCAGGAACTTGGCTTCCTCTTTTCTTTCCTCTGTCGAGACACCTTCTTGGATTCTCTTATGCTTTTGTCCCCATCAGGCAGAACCCTCCCATCTGGGGAATGCAGTTGGGATGCATTTCCCAACTCTGCCACCTCTCACAGGCACCCGTGTGTCCCCATCCAGTCTGTCCATTTGTTCTAAATTCCCCACATTCAATAGGAGCTAAGACACGAAAGTTAAAAGAAGAAGGAAAAAAAAAAAAAAACAGTTAACGGATTGAGGAATATACTTATTCTTGTGCTCTCCTAGAGATGGGCTGGAAGGTCATTTCAAATAATTATCACCCTGATAATTGAGCAGATGGCAATCACCAAATCAGGCGGTTACCCGCCAGTCCGTGCCTCTGTAGCTAATTCACCTTCATGCCTGGGCAATTTTTTCTAACTAGATTATATTCCATGACAGTAACTTGTATTCTTTGCTTTTCGGGGCACCCAGAAAGATGGCTTTCCAAAGGGTTTGGTGTCACACAAAAAGATCCTCTTGCAGAAGCTAGGAGAACGGGCATGGACCCAGAGACCTGGCATCGGCCGTTTGAAACATGGTCATGATAGCAGATCGTGCCTCTTTTCAGGGCTGCCCCTGTGCGCTGGAGCCGTGCCTCCCCCAGGATTGCCCTCAGCGGTGTCACCCCATGTCCCCAGATGCCCCCCACTGCACGCAGGATGAGTGCTCAGATGGTCTCTCTCCCCATGGCCTCATGAATCGAATCCAAAAAGAAAAGCAACCACATCACGGGCACCGTGCTTCTTAATTTGTCATCCTGGCAACCAACCATTCCCCTTACCCTCTCCTGCCTTCTGGTTTGGTCCCTTTTGTAAGAATTCTGAGGGAGTTTCCTACCTGTGCAAATTCAGCTCTCCCTAGGAAATCAATCCCCCACCCTGGCAGGTGCTCCCTCTGTGAATGGGTCGTTACTTTTAGGCAGAAATGTGAATAGTCCATTTACTTGGAGGAAATTAGAGGCGAGGATCAAGGCAACAACGTATAATCACTTAATTTGGAGCCGATCCAGGACTGAACATAAGCACCTTTGATTTAAAGGAAAAAAAGCAATTAAAGGTAGTTGGCAGAAAATTCTTTCAAGTCAATGAAGTCATTCAATCAGTCCATAAAAAATGACTAGCTTTTTTTTTTTAACACTTTATGTGTTTTATTTTTTTTCTACTTTTTTTTAGTTTTTTTTTTTTTTTAATTTATTTTCAGCATAACAGTATTCATTGTTTTTGTACCACACCCAGTGCTCCATGCAGTCCGTGCCCTCTCTAATACCCACCACCTGGTTCCCCCAACCTCCCACCCCCCCCACCTCTTCAAATCCTTCAGATTGTTTTTCAGAGTCCATGACTAGCTTTTGAAAGCGTAATTTGGTCCCAAGTAAGAAAAGGGGAAAAAAAAAAAAAAAAGAAGATTGGCACCCACAAGAAGGAAACACCAGCCACCACCACCAGCCATGAGCGGATGCTCTCATTGGTTTTCTGGTTCCATCTTGCTTCCCTGTCATCCTGCTTCTCCAGTGCACTCCAAATCTGCCGTTCACCTTGCACAGCCCGCATCTCAGCCCCTCTGAGCATTCGACCAGGCCCCCCCTTTGCAGTGGGGTGGGAGCGGCCAAGACTGCAGGGCCAGGCGCTTGCCTCCCTGTCGGCCTGCAGCTCCGGCTCAGCCCGGGACACGCTGCCCACTCGCACTGACTCCCGGGCTAATGACATCAGGAGCAAGGGAGGGGGCTCTCTGTCATTGCAGGGGCACAGAGACCCTCGCAGACCCCGTTCTGAGGCGCAGTTAGCTGCCTGCTGGAGGGAGCATGGGCAGAACACCCGTACAGTATAAACGTCCTGACTTTGCCTGGAGGTGAATGAGTCCTAGGAAAATTCCGCAGTTTCCTTCCGGTACGACAGCCCCATCCTCCTTCTGTCTCGTCCCAAACTGCTTGAATCCTTTACTTGTGCTCATAGCCCAGGCTCAGCTGCCAGGTGCCCGCAAAGGGCTGCTTCCTGAGTCCGCCTCCCCACCCACCCACCAAGCCCCACCTTCCAGAACTGTCCTTCTCCTGATCAAAGCTGAGGCCTGATTACAACTGAATTATAACCATACCGTGTCATGTCACCATTAGAGGCCAATGTACCTACTCAGAAGCCCTTGGGCCATATGTGTTTTGGAATTCACAACTTTGCAGCTTTCAAAAAATAATGCACTGCGTATGCTCTGTATTACATTAAAAAGCCCGAAGACTCCAGGGGCAGCACCCTGTAATCAAATCCATTAATATTTCTGCAGGAAAACGTATGAATATTCAGACTAAGTGGGGAAAATAATGATTATAAATAGTCTTTCATCAGTTCAGGTCAGGTTTTGCAACCAAAAGAGTTCTAAAAAAACCTTCAGTCTGGAGAACTTTTGAATTTTAGAGTTACATATGAGGCTAGCGGACCTGTATTGACATCTCTTTCTGCCCCACCAGACTGGACACCAGGAAGGAGGTGCCGCTCTCTAGCCATCCATAGCATCTGAAGCCTCGGTACCATGTGAGACTAAACCAATGATACATAAAGTAAAAGGAAGTGTTGGGGATTCGAAAAAGGGTGCCCCGTCCCTTCTCCAGGGTGCTGCCCCTCCTCGGGCAACAGACTGACCTGACGGATAATCCCAGGCTGTGGCAACTCATGTAAAGGGCCAGATAGTAATTTTCAGCTTTTGGAGCCAGCCAGTCTCGTTTGCAATATTTAACTCCACCTTTGTGTTGCAAAAGCCGCCTTAGACGACATGTACATAAATGGGTGTGTCTGTGTCCCAATAAAACTTTATTTACAATGACAAACTGAGGGCCAGATTTGGCCTGCAGGTCATACTTGCTGGCCCTGTACAAATCCACGAAAGTCTTACTTAATGGTCAAGACCCATTCAGCAGGTAGGGCTCCTGTCATGTAATGAGCACCGTTCTCTGGGCTAGAAAGTCAGCAATGACCAAAACACGAGGTTTCGCCCTCATTAAGATTATAGTCTAGCTGAGTCCAGGAATTAGATTAAATTCTTCAGATCATCCCAGCTCTGTGCTTTCTTTCACCTTTATAAAAGTGGACCTTGGCCAAAGATCTTACCAGACACCTTAGCGAAATTGTTACAGATGGCAAATAAGCACATAAAAGATGTCCCACATTACGTGTCATCAGGGAAACCCAAATTAAAACCACAAAGAGTTGCTGTTCAAGGTTAAAACAACAAACATGGCACGTCCAGCAGAACGGCCCAGATCCAGAACACGGATGCCACCAAACGGTGTCGCGGACGCGGAGCAGCAGGAACTCTCCTGCACGGCTGGTGGGAGTGTGAGACAGCAGAGCTGCTGCGGAAGGCAGTCTGGCGGTTTCTCACAAAACCACACGCGCCCTCACCAGCGGCTCCCGCGGCGGCGCTCCTCGGGAATTGACCCAGACGAACTGGAAAATTCCGTCCCTACGAAAGCCTGCTCGTAGACGCTTATGGCCACTTTATTCATAACTGTCCGACCTTGGAAGCCGCCAAGATGTCCTTCAGTAGGTGACGGATACCCTGTGGTCCAACCGGATAGGAATATGATCCAGCGCAAAAGAGAAATGAGCTACCAAGCTCATTTCTATCAAGCCTTGAAAGGAGATGGAGGAAACCTCAATGCATGTTTTTAAGCAAAAGAAGGCAGTCTGAAAAGGCTTTGTCCTGTCTGATTCCAACCATAGGACATTCTGGAAAAAGCCCAACTATGGAGACAGTAGGAAGATCAGTGGTTTCTTGGGTTGGGGGATGAGGGAGAGAAAGAAGCAGAACATGGGATTTCTAGGGCAGTGAAATTCTCTGTGTTACATTACACGCCATTGTCCGTTCATCCAAGCCCACAGAACGTACAACTCCAAGGGCAAATCTTAAGGTAAACTGTGACCCATCCTCGAGAAACAGGTACCATCCGGGTGAGTGAAGTCGATAGCTGGGAGGCTGTGCTGGGGGAGGGGCAGGGAGCATATGCAAAACCTCTGCGTCTCCCTCTCCATTTCGCTGCGAACCTAAAACTGCTCTAAAGGAAGTCATCGTCAAAAAAAAAAAAAATTGGGTTGGTCCGCGAAGTCAATCCCCCTTGTCTACAAATTCCAAATTCCTGACTTTGCCGGTGCACTAACGCCTACGTGTAACCTCGGAATAAGCACCCGCAGAGCCGTGGGTGTGTGGAGCCCCGACCCACACAGAACAGTGAAAGATGGGATTGACACAAGGCACACGTTCTTGGCCATTGCCCAGCCAGCCAACCCTCTCCCCACCCCTCATTCGGTTCTCGTAGCACAAGCAAGGGTCCTTCCTGCATCTAGCTGGTGTCATGATTTTTGCATTTTTGAGCTCTTTGCTGTTTACGATGTCCCCAAAGCCCAGCGATAACGCACGTTCCTACGTGCCTAGAGGCCGTTTGCAGAGAAGACACGCAAGTTAGTCAAGGTTCATTCAGGTGTGAGTTATAGCACTGTTGGCTGTGGGTTTGCTGTTAATGAATCAACAATATATATTAAATAAGGTGTCTTTAAAGAGAAATACACATAAAACAAGGTGATGTATTGATCGCCTGATGAAAACGTTGCGACCAGAGGCTGGCAGCAACGCAGGCCGGCTTCCCCCAGGGAGCAGGGGTTCAGTGCTCACTCACTCAGAGTTCATGGTCACTTAATAAAACACGGATGCCGGAAGAACCCAGATCAGCTGTATTTGTTAATAGCATTCTTTGTTTAAATCTTAAATAATTATAATGCTTCATTGGTAACACGACCATTGTAACAGTCTTGCCGGAAATTTATCTGTGTGTGTGTGTGTGTGTGTGTGTGTATTTTTTTGTGTGTGAATTTGTGCATTTTTTTCCCTCCCCCAAAGAATCAATTTTGGGCTCTTTTTATACTTCCAAACAGATTTCTTCTCTAACCCACAACTAATTTAGCCATGTGTTACTAAATTCCCAACCAGTGCGCTTTTTTTTTTTTTACTTTATCTTTTTGTATTAGCTTCTGGCTTAATCGCGACGTGGTCAGAGGACGGGGGCCGTGTAAAAGTCTTCCCATCGGCCTGGGGGCTGGGAGGGCTACTGTGCAGCCTCCGACCTCCGCTCACTGCCCTTGGCTTCTGCTGCGGCCCTGCCACTGACCGTGGAATTCCGTGAGGGTCCGCTAGACCGTTGCTGAGATCTGTGCTTACCTCTCCCACATCCTTGCTTACTTTTGCCTGATTATCCTCCAGTAATTGAAATCATTGCAAAAGTGGGTTTGTCTGTTTCCCCTGACACTCTGTGCATTCTTAGCCCCCTCCATACGGGGGCCGTTCTGTCCGGTGCTCCGTCCTTCCAGCGGCTGTGTCTTCTTGCTGGCTGGAACCTGTGGCTGTTAGGCAGAGGCGAGCTCCAGGCCTTATCACGCATCTCAGCTTCAATTCTACTCTGTCTGCTGTTTACCTGAGCATGGTGGTCTTTGGGGGAGTATATTACCGATGAGTCTTTTCCGCCATCCTTTTATTTTCAACCTCTGTGGGCCTAACACCCTAATTAGATGTTCCTCTTAAAAACAGGGGATGGGGTGGGAAAGAGTGGGAAATCAGAGAGCAACCTTCCCCTGCCCCCAGAGAGAGCTCCAAAGCCACATCACCTGGACTGGAGGAAGGGGTCCGTGTCCTGCACCAGCCCCCTGGGGGCTCCGCATCTGGAATCGCCAGCACCATGGGGGAGAGCAAGTTGGACTGACTCCATTGGGAGGGCCAGAGGGAGCCACTTGTCACAGCCTCCAGCTGCCCTTACCTCTGCTTTTCCTATATTTCGTCTCTGAGTTGCCTTCACATTCCACGGGCTCAGACACAGGACTTGGGGACCAGAGGCTGAAGGGGTAACCCAGAAACACAGTGGAAAACTCTCCCCGTTGCATCGGGAAGTGCTTCCTTCCCAGACCTGTTGATCCTACAAGGCGCCGTGAAATCCAGCACCCACATGAATCCCTTTACAAGTTCCTTATCTGCTTGTAATGCCCTCTCCTTCCAAACCTGAAGAAATGAGATCCAGAATGGCACTCCTACGCCCGCAGAAACAAGGCAGGAGTGAAAGTGGCTGAAGGAGTAGCCTTAACCATGGGGGAACCGGGGAACCCTGGGAGCCTACAGGCTGCCCGTTTTCAGCCCCGTGATTTCCCAGCTGTTCAGAGGAGGTTAGTACTGGTTTACTGAAAACCCCACTTTCGTGGGTCGGTGGGCTGGGAGGAGGTGCCTGAAGTGTGCAGAGCAAGGTCAAGCCCAAGTCTTAGGAGAGACGCAGTAGTGTGCCTGTGCCCCTCCCCCTGCATATGTACGGCTGTGCCCTCCCCGGGGCAGGGGGTGGGGAGAGGTGCAGAGCTTACAACAGGGAAGGGAAGGACTGACCGACAGGAGTTGAAAGGACCAAAACTCAGAGTTCTTGACGGAGTCACAAGGACATCAACTTTTTTAGAACCAACTTACACACTTGAGTAGCCTTGGACATGGAGAGAGACTCTTATCCATTATGTATTTGAATTGTGACGTAATCATCCAATCAAAATAATGAACATTTTTTAGAGAAGACATTTACAACAGAGACTTTGGAAGTCAGTGTACCAAAATATATCCAGGGCTTGATTCAAAAAAGTGGACATTTGATCTAGAAATTCCACAGGGGGCCATTTGTCTTCAGGTTATAAGGGGACCGTTGGACATATACAAATGTATAAGGATGTTAACTGCATTGCTCTATACAACCAGAAAATCAGAAAATAATCTAAATTGATAGAAAACTGATGAAGCAAATCATGGCATATCCTTGCAAAGGAATGCTTGGCAGACACTCTAATTACGCCATAGATCAGCAGTTACCAGCAAAGTTGGCCATGTTACATTACATGAAAAAAGCAATATGATACCTTAAAAAAAAAAAAGAAAGAAAGAAATGCGTGTACAAAATTACCTAGTATGTGCGTTGAAAAAAAAATGCGAAGTTATTCATTAAAATGTTAACAGCGGTTATTTGAATGTTAGGATGACTGGCAATCTGTATTTTCTTTGTGCCTTTTTATACTGGGTAAATTATTTTAAATAAACACAAATCATTATAATGGTTTATAAGAAGAAGGTTCCTAAAGAGCCCATTGTGAAAGCTCTTGCAACATTTTAAGTGAATAATTGATCTATTTAGCGGCTCAGGTTTACTCTAAGTTCTACGTTCCCCAAGAGCAGGGAACATTTTCACTCCCGTTCCTCCCCCAGCTCCGCGCACAGCCCTGTGCATGAGTGGAGCTCCCTGACAGCCGTCGACTGCCCCGGTATTTAGAAGTCAAGTGCTGAGAAGATATGAGTGAAAATCGCTAAGGACTAAATTGCACAGCTGAGCCTTTGGCACTAGAACTTTTATAATTGAAAACTAAAACCTCCGAGTCATTTCATTTTATTACAAATGAACCCACCTCACAACTCCCCTTCAGTTTTGAAATCTCGCCAAAGTGTTGGTTATGATCCCATCACTTGGCTAATGTGGACGTTTTAAAAGCGGTTTAATGACATCATTACCCTGCAAATCATAACGAGGGAGGCAAAAACGAGTCTGGTGTTTGAAAAATCCACACACGGACCTGCGGTTTCTGATAGGGGAGCAGGGCCCGTCTAGGTAAATTGGAGGTGAGGCAGTTTCGTTATTTTGCATCTCAACTTCTCCATCAGGGCCTTTGCCTCTGTACCAGTCAGCTGACGCCGTGTAACGCACAGCCCACAGAACCTCAGCGGCAAAGAAAACTGGCGTGTGCTTCTTGATTGATGCTGGGCTCATTGAGGAGTCTCTGAGTCTGGCTGGCTTCTCTCCCATCCACCTCCAGGATTCAGACTCTAGTCTACACCGCGTGTGTTCCCTTGGGGTCCAGATGAAAGGGCAGAAGCAATTCAGGGGAAGCTCTTCTTCTGTCAAGGTAGAAGGTCAAAGCCAGGAGTGTAGGCACAATCCCAGTGGCACACTTCGGGCTCCTGCACGTGTCAAGCCTGCTAACGCCCCTTTGGCCAGAGCAAATGCCCAGCCACAGTGGGGCCAGGAAGCCCACAGAAGGGAGCATTCAAGGAAAGTGAGGGACTGTGACCAGTCGTCGGACCTGCTACACCCTGCGCGGGCTCAAGTGTCCATCCCCACGCCCTCTCCTCCCGATCAACCAGTGTTCCACGCAGCCCTCTACAGCCACTCCTTCCTCCTGAGGGAGAGGACAGCCCTGCCTGCACGGTGGATTGGGTGTCCCTTTTGGGTAAATAAGACACAGATTTGATGTTTTGTTGACCAAGCCCTTACTCTGTTCTGAGATTCTTTGGCGAGGACAGGACCTTTCCCGGTTGGGGCAAGCTTTCTTCCCTGAGTCCTAGCAGCCGGGAGGAGGAGGATGGAACACTGGTCAGAGGCACAAAGAGACTTGCCGGCCCCACGTACAGCCAGGGTGCCACGGGAGGAAAAAGAACTGAGCCCGTTATCCCTCTGTTTGAGAAGGCATGGGGCAACAGTCAGTGGCCGGCAGCCAGCAGGGGGCTGATGATCGAGTTGGCCCATGCAGCACAGCGGAGGAACAGACAGCCGAAGACCAACGCGCTTGCACTAATGACTCCCTACTTTAAATCTCTGGGGAAAGCAAGTGCAATTTTACTTTCTAACGTTGTAAATTAGGCCGAGTCCTGGGGAACCGGGGTGAGGCGCGTCAAGATGTATATAAACGTGAACAATGCTGGAGATGTTGAAAGGAAAGATGTCATGGGTAAAAGGGTCCATCTGCGGACACACAAACCGCAGAGAGGCTTTCAGCTTTTTCCTTCCAAATCTAGACACCAATTGGCAATTTGCGCGTCTATTGTATTCTAAACGAGGCTGGCTACACTCAGCTCTCTGAGGCGAAGCCAGGGTTGAGATGGGCAGGGAGGAAAGTCTGAGCAGTCTCATGAGGCGGTGAACATAAGACTTGGAGCTAAGCCTCCCAAATGGCTCAGGCAGGGCTTCTCGAAGCACGGTCCTCAGAGTGCAGGGGCAGCGTGGCCTGGGCACTTGTCAGGCGGCACGAGCTCAGGAAGCAGACACTCAGACTGGAGCCCAGCTGCCCGGGGTTCTTACCTGTCCCCTGGACCCCGGGGACTCCAGCTGGGGCATCACCGTCCAGCAGGCCTCTCTCCCCTGGACCACTTGAAGGAGCCGGGGCAGTCTGCAGAGGAGAGAAGGAAGGGCAGCCCCAGGGTGGTCGTGGGGGTGGGCACAGAGCCAAGGATGATGCAAAGGTTGATGGCGCCGGCCCTAGGCGGCATCATTCCTTTCCTACTACCGCCGCAACGAAGTCCACAGACCGCGTCACTTAACCCACGTGCAGGTCCTGCCTCCATCTGGAGCCTGGGCGGGCAAGGGCAGGGCATGGCGGGGGAGGAGGGTCCTCTGAGGCCGTGAGGGAGTGTCTCTTCCATCCTGTCTCCTGGCTTCAGGTGGTTTGCTCTCAGTCTAGGTCATTCTTTGCCTCGTGGAGGCCTCACCCCCATCCCTGCGTTCTCCCTATGCGCCTTTCTAGCCCTGTGCCCGGCTGTCTCCTTTTTATGAGGACACCGGTCATACCGGGTTAGGCACCCCCTCAAGACCTCGTCTTGACTAATTATATCTGCAAAGACCCTATTTCCAAATAAGGTCACATTCACAGTTACTGGCGGTTAGGGCTTCAGCATCACTTTGGGGACACAATTCAATCACAATTTAATTCCTGCTGATTGTGATTCATACAGGCAGGGGCATCTGTGACCCAATAGGAGACAGTCAGGCACAAGACACTGCCAAGATTCTAGGTTGGAACTTGGAGGACATGAGGTCTGACGTGGCCCAGCCATCTGGGGCTTGTCTGGGTAGGATGGGAGTCCGTGAACACACGGTGGGAGCCAACCCCCTCCTGGTGGTAAGTGGAACCAGGAGAATGTAGCAAAACACCGGGTCTAGGTAACATCACTTAAAGGCTTAAAGCCAGGCCTATTCCCACATGTTCCAACTACATGAACCAGTGTCTCCTTTTCATCAGGATCATTTCAGACTGTGGTTTTCTGTCCCTTGAAATCTAAAAAATGTGATGATACATATGGTCCCATGTCTATCTAAAATCGAAGCTAGTTCTTAGCCCAGTGTGGCCCGTGGAAAAAAGCAGCACAGCTGGAGTCCAAGGGTGGGCTGCTCTCAGTTCAGGAGGGGCCGTGCAGGGCCTCCCGCTGCCCCCCGGTCTGCTGCAGAGAGAGCTCTCAGTGCCCAGCACACCAGGGTCTCCAGGCTGGCCACGGGGAGGCCCCAGGCCCCTGCTGCTCAGAACACGGTGCACGGCCCAGCAGCACCTGTCCCCCCACCCCCTGGAATAGGTCAGAAACGCAGGTTCTCAAGGCCCACCCCCGACGTTCTGAGCCAGACTCTGCATTTTAAACAGGATCACAATCGATTTATGTGCTCATTAAAGCTCAAGACGCAAAGTTCCAACCTAATTAGTGAGCAAAGTTTTGGTGGATTAAATCCCAGCTATTTAACAATCAAATTGGATTTCTGCTCTTTCTATCTGATTTAAATCTATTCCTCCAAGGACTGAGATGACCAAACAACCAAGTCATCCTATGAATATTACATTATATTGTTATATTCTATCATATCATTATATTAGAAACATAACAATAGTAATTTATATTAGAGAGCAGCATAGTATATAAATCCCACTTTGACGTACACGAGGCATTGGACAGTATGTTTTGTGTTCAATTTATATCTTTACTGAATGGCATCCTAGAACACTAAAAACCATGAGGACAAAGGCTGTGCCCCAAGTGATACTATGCTACCGGACATCTTCAGCACCCTAAGCAAAAATGGCTGAGTCGTGGCTCAGCTCTCGACTCCAGGGGCGTCCAGAGTAGCCGAGCAGATACCAGACCAACCCCAGAACAACATTCCCCAGAGACCCGGGCAGCCAAAAGCCCCACTGCAAACCTCTGGCAGTCCGTCTGCTACAGAAAGTCAGTTGTCTTTTGCTTCTGAGTTTCATGGAGTTGTTTTCCTGGCCTTGTACTGGCTTCAAGACCTGCTTGGAAAGCCTCGTGGGAGTTGGTTTCCACCAGTAGTCATCGTTTTTGGCACAACGGCCGGGTGAGGACGCCGGACCACCACCTTTCAGCAGGGACCGGCAGCGGTGAGGAAGAATGGCTAGAGGCCACAGACCACCAAGAAACCAAAATGGAACTAATCCTCACATGTGCAAGGCTTTGCAGATAAATAAAAATTAATTTTGGCCTTTTCAGATCTTTGACTCTTTGTATCTTTATTTTATTCCGGTCAGAATGGATACCGTCAAAACATAAAACAAAGACAGCCAGAGCTTAAAGAAAATGTACAAAGCAGAGCCCTTGCAAACGCAGAGTAGGAGCGTGGGCCCACGAGGAAACGCACCGAGCAGAAGTGCCAGGTTTGCGTTCTGGACGGGGGAGTGCTAATTAATAACCAACAGCTTCTGCTGCAGGTAGAACAGGATGAGCCCACCGATGTGCGCACCATTGGTTAAAACAAGCCCTATTGCTCCCTGGTCTGGACAATGCTGTCAGTTTGGTCTGTTTGGTCCAGGCAGGGTCTGCAATCTGTTCAAATCCACAGCCCTCCCTCCGCAGCCACTGGCTGGGGCCAGTCCTGTGACCTCTCCTGGACACGTGCAGCTGTGAGCCGGGGTTTTCTATATACAACATACCTTCAGGGACTCAATATCTATCGATCCTGATATCGACGGCTTCTTTTTGGTTGTTGCTCAAATGACACCACATTGGAGGAAACTGTGCCCCCTCCGCTCCCCACCCCCAGCCCCCGGGCCTGTTCTACTCCTCCTCCTAGTGCCCACCACCGCCTGTGCTGCAATCCTGCCGGGTGCTGCGGGCTGGGCCCTCTCTCGGCAGAAGCTCCACGGGAACGGGGCTTTGTTTTCCTTCCAGCTGCGTTTTCACATCTAGGACAGCGCCTGGCTGGGAGTAGGTGCTCTGAAAATATTTCTGAGTGAAAAGCAGTGCATCAGGTGCTAGGCTTCCTAGAGCTTTTCAAGTAAAAAGAGTATTCTAAAACAGAAGTCAGATGCCCTGTATTTTAGTAAAATATATTTTTATATATTTTATATAAAATATACTATACTAAAAAGCACAAGGGGTGGGACAAAAAACATTTGTATCCTGCTTTGGAAGGCAATTTATCAGCATCTAGAAACATTTTAAATTCTCATCCCCTCCCACCCCAGGACTCTGTCTCTCTGGATCTGCCCCCACTCTTGTGCCCAAGAGGAGTGCCTTTGGATGTTCACCTGGCTTTGTTTGTGGAAAACTGAGAGCGGGTCTCGGGCTCCATCCACTGCGTGCCTCCCATGGGTCTGCTTGGAGAGCACAGCAAGTGCCCAGTGACTGCAGACCTTCCCACCTACAGCAGTAATCCGGTCCCTCCTGTCATGGCCTAGCCAGTTCCATCAGCAATCACGCTCTGTTTCCACAGTCTGTGACCCCAGCTTGGGATGTCCTTGATCTGCCCGGGTCTGAGAGTCTGAGCTGCCCTCAAGGGTGGAGCTGGCCCGCCCCGTCCAGGCCGAGGCTGCCCTGCCCTAGCAGACGCTGTCGGGGGTCGGCTGTTCCGGGGAGATCTTGTGAACTGTGAATGAAGGACCCCAGCAGAGCTGGCAACTCCTGTGCGGCTTCAGACAGCAGAGCAGGAGACAAAGCTTTCCCCCCAGAAACTTTCTCGTACAAAGTGAAGATACCACTGGGGCCAGGCTGTCCACAGCATCAATGCTCCGTGTCCACTGGCCGGTCACAGAGCAGTGGGAATCTCCACTGGAGAATCCCAGACATCCAGGGCTCAGACATCCCATTTCCACCAGCGCTCAGGAGCACGTGAACAGCTGCTTTTCAAGGGTCACGTGATCCAGGAGCTGCCTCGAAATGCAAGCCCAGAGCCCCACAGGGTCCTCGGCGGCGACTCTCCTGGGGAAGGCTGCCTCCCCTTGGAGCCCAGAGGCTGCAGCTAGTGAGATCTTCATGCCCGTTCTGTCCCCAACAGCCGAAGATGTCACACCAGCCTCGTTGTTGGACGCGTGAAGTCAGAATCCGGACAGGGCCTGGGATTTTCCCTGACACGCAAGCTAATTATTTAGTTTGGCAAATTTTTATACACAGACCGCGACAGAAGGACCCAAGACCCCTGGGGCAGAGACAGGGAAGGTTTATTACTCACAGCAAACAGATTAACAGAGCAGCATCTCGTCCATTTCCCCATACCCTAATTCCCGCAGGGCCAGGCACCGAGGGCCAGATGTTACCTGTATGTGCAGTGGGGTACACCGTGGGACCCTAAAATTAAAAGACTCTGACCTTTTCTGTAGCTGCTTAGCTGCTGGTCCTCGCCTCTGAAGAGAGAGATTATTCATTACCCTGGAATGTAAGCAAATATTTCAAGAAGACGAAGGAGATGGTGTCTTTCCTATCCAGAGACCTCCCCAGGGAGGCATTTCTCTAAATTTCTCCGGTGGCAGTTTCTCTAGCTTGCAGCACAGGCTTGCTGTTCGAGCCTGCTCTTTGTTCGGAAGGCCTCCACCGTGCGGGAAACACAAGAACCCCATGGAGAACCGCCTTCCAACAATATCACCTTTTGTGAATTGTCTTTTCCAATATTTGGCCAATTTTTTTTTTTATCTGGCAATCGTCTTCTTATTGAGCTGTTAGAATGTTTGTACAATTCAGGTCCTTTGTAAGATACGTGTATAACAAACATTGCCAACAAACAAACAAATAAATCCTCCAATCACGTGACTTGCCCTGTTATCTACTCAATGATATTCTCTAGCAGAAAGGTTTTTTTTTTTTTTCAAATATTTTTTATTTTTTTTTAAAGATTTTATTTCACAGACAGAGATCACAAGCAGGAAGAGAGGCAGGCAGAGAGAGAGGGGGAAGCAGGCTCCCTACTGAGCAGAGAGCCCAATGTGGGGCTCGATCCCAGGACCCCGAGATCATGGCCTGAGCCGAAGGCAGAGGCTTTAACCCACTGAGCCACCCAGGCGCCCCTAGCAGAAAGTTTTAAATATCTTCTAAAGTCCAGTTTACCCATTTTTTAAAATTTCACCATTTTTTTTTGTGTCCTGTTTGAAAAATTCTTGCATGCTCTATGCATTCTTCTAGAACCTTTATAGTTTAATCCTTCACATTGAGGTCTGTGATCCATTCCGAGTTCGTATTGTCTGTGGTATGATGCCTCACTTGTCTCCCACACGGATATCCCATTACTGTAATGCCGTTTGTTGGGAAGACTGTTTTCCCCCACTGGTTTGCCTTGACATCCCTGTCAAAAAATTATTTAATCATATGTGTATGGACCTGTTTGTGGATTCTCTATTTTAGCCCAGCCCAGTGTAAATATAATGCAAAATGTAAATGTCAGCTACAAATGTAATTTTGAAATTTCTAGTAGACACATTTTCAAGGGTGGATAGTTATGGGACTGCTGTCTTAATAACCCACAGTTTAGTCGGCCACAAATATTTCCCCACTGGTGCTGGGGTTTTTTTTTTAATGACTGGGTCCAGGCTGGCCAACCCAGGTGATGGTTCATCATGAAATATGTGTCAAGTGAAACAAAATTTGACATAGTAAGATTAAATTGGTCCGTAAGGGGGAGCCTCAGCCAAATGCAGAGCCCATGAGTTGCGACTTTCAATGCGATATTACATCAGTGCTTCACATTTCCTCCTGCCCACGCTACATGGAGCAAAGAGTGAGAATCTGTAATCCATACAGTGAGTAATATGGAGCTTATATGATTCAAAGAAGAAAGAAATCACTAAAGACTGAAATAAATCCTACAGTTTAGCTAGAAACAGCATATGCTATTCTGCGCCCAGCTTTCGTGGGTTAAGCTTCTGGAAACAATTGGTAAGGCTTTGTGGTGGGGGAAAAAAAAAAAAGAGTTATGGGAGAATCACCATTAGAAGAACAAAGACTGTGAACAAGGCTGCCTTTAAAATTGCTGATTAGTCCACGAAGAATAAACAACAGAAACAAAGCAAAATAATACTAAACATCACCTTCCTCTGATTCTAAATCCCATAAAATGGTAGAAAATACAATTTTAAAGAAAATAAATACATGGGGTGCCTGGGTGGCTCAGTGGGTTAAAGCCTTTTGCCTTCGGCTCAGGTCATGATCTCAGAGTCCTGGAATCGAGCCCCGCATCAGGCCCTCCGCTCAGCGGGGAGCCTGTTTCTCCCTCTCTCTCTGCCTGCCTCTCTGCCTATTTGTGATCTCTGTCTGCCAAATAAATAAATAAAATCTTCAAAAAAAAAAAAAAGAAAGAAAAGAAATACATAATGGTACTAGACTGGAACTTTAGAAGATATGTTTGAAGTATAAAAAGTACACAGGATATGATCTAGTGAGGGGGAAAACACAGCAAATAGCCCAAAGGCGACACAAAAGCTAACACAGTTTGGGGACCCTCCAAGCCAGGGTCAGAACCCGGAACTCCTGTCTGGCCACTGACTCCTCTACCATATTCCCTATCTTCACTAAAGATTTTCCTAAATAATGTAATATTTTAAAAGTATTCTCAGATTATAAAAATTTGCCCTTTTTAAATCGATTAATTAACATACAGTGTATTATTAGTGTGAGAGGTAGAGTTTAGTGATTCGTCAGTCGCATATAACACCCACTGCTCATGACATCATGTGACCTCCTTAATGCCCATCACTTGACCTCCTTAATGCCCAGCACCCTTCCCCCCACCCTCCTCCTATTTTCAACCTTGGCTGAAGCAACTTCTTGCTAAACGTGTCTCCTAAGGCAAGGAAGACAAAAGCTAAAATGAGCTACTGAGACTTGATCAAGATAAAAAGCTTTTGCACAATGAAGGAAAGAGTTGACAAAACCAAAAGACAACCAACAGAATGGGAGAAGATGTTTGCAAATGTCTCATCGGATAAAAGGCTAGTATTCAAAGTCCATAAGGAACTTCTCAAACTCAACACCCAAAAACAAATAATCCAGTCAAGAAATGGGCAAAAGACATGAATAGACATTTCTCCAAAGACATACAAATGGCCAACACACACAAGAAAAAATGTACCACATCACTCAGCATCAGGGAAATACAAATCAAAACCACAGTGAGATACCACCTCACACCAGTCAGAATGGCTAAAATGAACAAGTCAGGAAACAACAGATATTGGTAAGGTTGTGGAGAAAGGGGAACCCTCTTATGCTATTGGTGGGAATGCAAGCTGGTACAGCCACTCTGGAAAACAGTATGGAGGTTCCTCAAAAAGTTTAAAATAGAGCTACCCTACAACCCAGCAATTGCACTACTAGGGATTTACCCCAAAGATAAAAATGTACTGATCTTGGGGTGCCTGGGTGGCTCAGTGGGTTAAGCCTCTGCCTTCTGCTCAGGTCATGGTCTCAGGGTCCTGGGATCGAGCCCCACATGGGGCTTTCTGCTCAGCAGGGAGCCTGCTTCCACTTCTCTCTCTGCCTGCCTCTCTGCCTACCTCTCTGCCTGCTTGTGCTCTCTCTGTCAAATAAATGAATAAAATCTTTAAAAAAAAAATGTAGTGATCTGAAGGGACATGTGTACCCGAATGTTTATAGCAGCAATGTCCACAATAACCCAGCTATGGAAAGAGCCCAGATGTCCATTGACAGAAGGATGGATAAAGAAGATGTGGTGTATATATATATACAATGGAATACTATGCAGCCATCAAAAGAAACCAAA
This sequence comes from Lontra canadensis, assembly GCF_010015895.1. Taxonomy (NCBI): domain Eukaryota; kingdom Metazoa; phylum Chordata; class Mammalia; order Carnivora; family Mustelidae; genus Lontra; species Lontra canadensis. Next base: position 12,084,898 of record NW_022631039.1, on the reverse strand, counting down.
TCTTGCATTTTGCAATGACATGGATGGAACTAGAGGGTATTATGTGAAGCAAAGTAAGTCAGTCAAAGAAAGACAAATATGATATGATTTCACCATAAGTGGAATTTAAGAAACAAAACATGAATATAGGGGAAGGGAGGGCAAGATCTTGGCTTTAAAAAGCGAACAAGGGGCACATGGCTGGCTCAGTCAGTAGAGCAGGCAAATCTTGATCTCAGGGTTGTGAGTCTGAGTTCCATGTTAGGTGTGGAGATTGCTTAAAAACAAAAATCTTTAAGAACCATATGATACTCTCAATAGATGCTGAAAAATCATTTTACAAAGTACAGCATCTTTCCTGATCAAAACTCTTCAAAGTGTAGGGAAAGAGGGTACATACCTCAATATCATCAAAGCCATCTATGAAAAACCCACTGCGATTATCATTCTCAATGGAGAAAAACTGAGAGCTTTTCCACTAAGGTCAGGAACACAGCAGGGATGTCCATTATCACCACTGCTATTCAACATAGTACTAGAAGTCCTAGCCTCAGCCATCAGACAACAACAAAAAAAAAAAATTAAAGGCATCCAAATCAGCAAAAAAGAAGTCAAACTATCACTCTTTGAAGATGATATGATACTATATGTGGAAAACCCAAAAGACTCCACTCCAAATCTGCTAGAACTTGTACAGGAATTCAGTAAAGTGTCAGGATATAAAATCAATGCACAGAAATTAGTTGCATTTCTTTACACCAACAACAGGACAGAAGAAATAGAAATTAAGGAGTCAATCCCATTTACAATTGCACCCAAAACCATAAGATACCTAGGAATAAACCTAACCAAAGAGGCAAAGAATCTATACCCAGAAAACTATAAAGTACTCATGAAAGAAACTGAGGAAGACACAAAGAAATGGAAAAATGTTCCATGCTCATGGATTGGAAGAACAAATATTGTGAAAATGTCTATGCTACCTAAAGCAATCTACACATTTAATGCAATCCCTATCAAAATCCTATCCATTTTTTTTCAAAGAAATGGAACAAACAATCCTAAAATTTATATGGAACCACAAAAGACCTCGAATAGCCAGAGGAATATTGAAAAAGAAAGCCAAAGTTGGTGGCATCACAATTCCAGACTTCAAGCTCTATTACAAAGCTGTCATCATCAAGACAGTATGGTACTGGCACAAAAACAGACACATAGATCAATGGAACAGAAAAGACAGCCCAGAAATAGACCCTCAACTCTATGTTCAACTAATCTTTGACAAAGCAGGAAAGAATGTCCAATGGAAAAAAGACAGCCTCTTCAACAAATGGTGTTGGAAAAACTGGACAGCCACATGCAGAAGAATGAAACTGGACCATTTCCTTATACCACACATGAAAATAGACTCAAAATGGATGAAGGACCTCAATGGGAGAAAAGAATCCATCAAAATTGAGGAGGGGGTGCCTGGGTGGCTCAGTGAGTTAAAGTCTCTGCCTTCAGCTCAGATCATGATCTCAGGGTCCTGGGATCGAGTCCCGCATCGGGCTCTCTGCTCAGCGGGGAGCCTGCTTCCTCCTCTCTCTCTGCCTGCCTCTCTGCCTACTTGTGATCTCTCTGTCAAGTAAATAAATAAAGTCTTTGGGGAAAAAAATCCTTGAGAATACAGGCAGGAATCTCCTCGACCTCAGCCACAGCAACTTCTTCCTAGGAACATCACCAAAGGCAAGGGAAGCCCGGGCAAAAATGAACTATTAGGACTTCATCAAGATCAAAAGCTTTTGCAGAGCAAAGGAAACAGTTAACAACACCAAAGACAACTGACAGAATGGGAGAAGATATTTGCAAACGACATATCAGATAAAGGGCTAGTATCCAAAATCTATAAAGAACTTATCAAACTCAACACCCAAAGAACAAGTAATCCAATCAAGAAATGGGCAGAGGACATGAACAGACATTTCTGCAAGGAAGACATCCAGATGGCCAACAGACACATGAAAAAATGCTCCACATCACTCGGCATCAGGGAAATACAAATCAAAACCACAATGAGATTTGACACCAATCAAAATGGCTAAAATTAACAAGTCAGGAAATGAAAGATGCTGGCGAGGACACGGAGAAAGGAGAACCCTCCTACTCTGTTGGTGGGAATGCAAGCTGGTGCAGCCACTCTGGAAAACAGCATGGAGGTTCCTCAAAAAGTTGAAAATAGAGCTACCCCACAACCCAACAATTGCACCACTGGGTATTTACCCTAAAGATACAAATGTAGTGATCCAAAGGGGCACGTGCACCCAAATGTTTATAGCGGCAATGTCCACAATAGCCAAACTACGGAAAGAACCTAGATGTCCATCAACTGATGAATGGGTAAAGAAGATGTGGTATATATATACAATGGAATACTATGCAGCTGTCAAAAGAAATTAAATCTTGCCATTTGCAATGACATGGATGGAACTAGAGGGTATTATGCATAGCAAAATAAGTCAATCAGAGAAAGACAATTATCATATGATCTCCCTGATATAAGGAAGTTGAGAGGCAACGTGGGGGGCTTGGGGGGTAGGAAAAGAATAAACAAAACAAGATGGGATCGGGAGGGAGACAAACTATAAGAGACTCAATCTCATAAAACAAACTGAGGGTTGTTGAGGGGAGTGGGGTAGGGAGAGGTTGGTGGGGTTATGGACATTGGGAAATGTATGTGCTATGATGAGTGCTGTGACGTGTGTAAACCTGGCGATTCACAGACCTGTACCCCTGGGGCTAATAATACATTATATGTTAATAAAAAATAAATAATAAATAAAAGTATTTAAAAATCAATAAATAAAAACAAAAATTCCCTCATTAAAGAAATATCCTAGTTTGTTACCTTTTCTCTTTTATCTTTCTTTTTTATTTTCCTATTTTCAAGTGTATTTACGTAGGCATGATGATAACAGTAGTGCACCTGCAATTTTATGTCCCGTTTTTCATTTAACCTTACAGAAGTATTTCCCATCTTGCCACTGAATCTTCGTAGCTATCATTTTTTATATCTACATAATATACTTTGATTAAATGTACCATGGTCTATTTTCTGCTCTCCTTCTTTTTGACCACTTGGGTTGATTCCAATGTGTGCTATTATAAATAATGCCGTAATTAACATCTTTATTTCCTCGGCTAAATTTAAATCTGTTTTATGAATTAAAAGCAGCTGAGCTGACTTCTGTGTCATTCCTTTTTGAACAAAAAACGGAATGTCCTGGTTTCATAACAAGGAACAATCTAAATTTAGGTGTGTAGAGAGAACTGTGTGACAAGTCAGAATAGCAGTGGCAGAGTTCCTAAAGCTTTTCAGACAATGTCTGTTTAGCTCACTTGTCCCTCTTTGGAGAATAGAATAAGTCCCAGGTTGCTTCAGTTTAAAATGAATCTCAAGATTGGTAGTGTTAGCCTTGACAGGAGTAATTTTTTTAAAACAGTAGCACTTCTGGCTGCATTACTTTCTTCAGATCTTTTCCCACTTGACCAAGGTGAAGGTCAACCACAAATACATAATTTTCAAGCTCTTTGAAATACTGAAACTGACACCGAAAAGGTTTCTGTTTTTTCATGAAGTATTTTGTTGCCACAAATAAAGCAGTGCCTGGTGAGAGTAAGACAGATACGTGTGGGCAGGCCGGGGTGAGGTAGGGTGGCATGAATTTTATAAAAAGGACTGGTTAACAAGTCAAAGAAATTTAGAATATGGTATTAAAAATTTTAAACTCAACAGAGCAGATGACCAGCAGACCGATGCAGCTAGAGATGAATTACTTCCTCAATAATCATACCACTCCAAGAAACACCTAATAAGAATTTCGTATGTAGAGAATTGTGGGAATGAGGAAGAGAAAGAATTCTTAATATAATTATCCAGAGTTCTATAAAGACACACGTATGGGGTTGACTGAGTTCCCTGAAAGTTGGTCAGAATGCATGAAACACATTAGCACCTACAGAGCACCCCTGGGAAATTTCACAAGGGGAAAGTCCTAAAAGATTACAAAGCAGACCAAAAAAAAAAAAAAAAAAAAAAAAGGCAGAAGGAGAAAGCATTGCCTGCACAGGAACAAACATCGCATTGGATTCTACCTTCTCTTTAGCAACAATGGTGCTAGAAGTCAATGAGCAACAACCTCAAAAGTCTGAACATCGTGTTACAAAGTGATCCCCACCACCGGGTTAGTTAACATCCATCACATCATGACGATTTTATTTCGGGGTGAAAACATTTAAGATCTACTCTCTCAGCAAATCGCAAGGATATAATACAACATCATTAAGTGGAGTCACCATGCTGAATCTGAGATCCCCCCAGAACATTTCCACTTTATCACTGCAAGTGTGTGCCCTTTAGCCAACACCCACCCATTTCCCCCACCCCCAGCCCTGATCGCCGCCATTCTTTTTTTGTTCCACTATGAGATCACATCATATTTGTTTTTCTCTAACTTATTTCATTTAGCATCATGCCTCAAGTCCATCCATGTCACCAATGGCAGGACTTCCTTCTTTTTAAGGCTGAATAATGTTCCATTATATATGGACCACATTTTCTTTATCCAGTTATCCATTGATGGACACTTGGGTTGTTTCCACGTCTTGGCTACTGGGAATCATGCTAAAATGAACATGGAGGTACAGACCTCTCCTTCAGACAGTGTTTTCTTTTCCTTCTGATTTATACCCAGAGGTGGGCTTGATGGATCACGTGGTAGTTCTGGTGTGATTTTGAGGAACCCCCCCCCACTGCCTTCTGTAGTGACGGCACCAAGTCACATTCCCTGCAACAGTGCCAGAGGGTTCCCTTTCCTTCACATCTTCGTGGACCCTTGTTAGCTCTTGCCTTTCTGATGACACCCATTCTAGCAGTCGTGAGGTGACCTCACGGTGGTTTTGATTTTCATCTCCCTGATGATGAGTGATGTTGAGCACGTTCTTGTGGACCTGTTGGCCATTCGTATGTCTTTTGGGAAACTGTCTGTTCAGGTCCTTTGTCCATGTTTGTTTGGGTTTTTTTTAAGATTTTATTTATTTATTTGACAGACAGAGATCACAAGTAGGCAGAGAGACAGGCAGAGAGAGAAGAAGGGAAGCAGGCTCCCTGCTGAGCAGAGAGCCCGATGTGAGACTCGATCCCAGAACCCTGGGATCATGACCTGAGCTGAAGGCAGAGGCTTTAACCCACTGACCCACCCAGGCACCCCTTTTGTCCATGTTTTATTAGATTATTACCATTATGATTATTTTGTTATTGAGTTGTGTGAGATCTTTATGTGTTTTGGACATTAAGCCTTTGTCAGATACATGGTTTGCAAATATTTTCTCCTATTCTGTAGGTCACCTCTTCTTTTTGTTGATTTTTTTTTTTTTTGCCATGCAGAAGTTTGTTTCATCTTTGTTGTTGCTTATGCTTTTGATATTGTATCTAAAACATCATTGCCATGACCAGCATCGAGGGGATTTTCCCTGTTTTCTTCCAGCAGTTTTATAGCTTTAGGTTTTACATTCAAGTCTTGTCTCCATTTTGAGTTCATTCTTGGGAGTGGTGTGAGATGAGAATCTAGTGTCAATCTTTTGCATGTGAATATCCAGTTTTCCCAACACTGTATATTGAAAATACTCTCTTTCCCCATTAACTTGACCTTACAATCAAATATTATTTGGCCGTATGTGCAAGGATTTGTTTCTGGGCTCTCAGTTCTGTCCTGTCAGTACACATGTCTGTTTTCATGCCCGTGCCATGCTGCTGGACCACTATAGCTTTGCAGTGTAGTTTTAAATCAAAAGTGTGACACCTCCAGCTTTATTCTTCTTCCTCAAGATAGCTTTTGCTGCTCAGGCTTTTTTGTGGTTCCATATGAATTTTAGGATTGTGTGTCTATTTCTGGAGTCCATTAAAGGGGCACTTTCGGAATCTACAGTGTGACCAAGTTTGGTGGGTTTCCCTCCAGCAACCCCTAAACCACAACCAAGAAGGGCTGGTGCCAGTTCATGAGCCACTTTGAGGTCACAGCGAGTACTGAGGTCTGTGTGCCTACTACCCCCACATAGGTGGGCGTAACCACTCCTGAGCCCTTTGGTACTTGGTGCTGGTGACAGGACCAAGCCCAGCGGGGCGTGGCCAAGTTCTCGGGGACACAGAGCTATTTCTGGGGCTGTGGCCAAGACCACTGTTGGCGAACCAGCTGCCTGGGTTCGAACCCTTCCTTCTTAAAATCCTCTCCTTGGTCTTGGATTGTGCTGAGGCTACAGTCTCCTACCTGGATTCTAGGGACTCCCACAAAAACACTCTTGTCCACGGACTAATGCCACATTGCTGTTGGGGGCAGGGGGATGTCTTATTTGTCCGCTTTGCTGGCATTACCCCAGGATTTTAGTTCATACCCAGGTTTCCGGACCCCCTCATCATCCTGGATCCTCTTATCTGATTATATTTCAAATTTGTCTGGGATTTTCCCTCTTAATATAGAACACTCAAGGCTGTAGGCTTACCTTGAGAATCGCCTCTTTTCAAAATCTCTCTGAGCCTTGATACAGTTATCCACCAGAGGACTTTGCTTCCCAGCATTCTGGAGGGATTTAATTCACCGGGAGATGAGTACAATGACCACAACCAGGCCCCTGGAGGGACACACACCCACACACACCCCAAAATCAAACATTCCCCGAGTCCACTCAGTGTTGTTCACAAATTCCGCAAAGAGATCATTGGTGTGTTTCATGCTTGCCATCCTCGTGTGGGTTCTTGGTTCACATCAGAGTTGCAGTTTGAGTCCCCAGGGTGAGCCAAGCAAGTTGGGAAAGGACCTCGGTTAGCATGTGGAAAGAGCCATCCCGAGGTAGCCCTGTCTTCTCGCTATTCCCAAAAAGGCAAAAACCTAGATTTGGGGGTTTTGGCTGGGGACTCCCCTGACTTCTGTAGTTTGCCAACAAAATAAAATAATTTTTAAACATTCTGTGGGCAAGCAAAACAAAATGCACCTGATTCAGAATAGACTGGAAACGTCCAGCTGCAGAAAAGTCTAATGGGAAATAATTCGCAATGGCGATTAAATTTCTGGGTCCAGAACTTTGGCTCCAGCAGAAAAAGGGAGGTGTGGCAGGGGCGACAAGAGTCACGGCCATCTCTTTGCCAGGGACGCCCCATGGGAGGAGGCTTATTTTTTTTTTTCTGTCTTAAGAGATCCACAGGACACTAATAACAATCCCATACATTGATGTAACACTTCAAACCTGAGTGCTTGCTCAGTTACAATCTCATTTGATCCTTATAACAGCCCCATGGGCTTGTCAAGAACATCCAACACTTTCTCACCTGGTTAAAGGGAGCCAAGGACTCACACAATTTCACTCACAGAAAGAGGGGAGACAGAAAGGTGACCTTTCCCAGATTTTAGTGGAAATGCTCAGAGATAAGTTCATTTTCCTCTAACGTTCATCTGCTCTCTCTTACCCTCCATCGGCTCAACACGCTCCCCTCTTCTCTTGTTGCAGACGGAGGAGGAGTTTGGCTCACAGAGAATGGGGCTCGGTGGCAGCAGGAGTCAGAGCTCCAGCCAGGGAAACGGAGCATACCTGCAAGGTTTGTAATGAAAATACCACCTGGTGTTTGAGATCCAGAAACCACCCTCACTGACTTGTTGCTAGCTGAAGAACCAAACCTTGATTGACCTCCATCAAGTCCTTGGTCAAGTCCTTGGAGCCAGTTATCTGGAGCCAATCTTTATAATCTAGTGGCTCAGAGGTAAATGAGTCTTTTATCAAAATGGGGTAGACGTACCCATTGGGATGGTTTCTAACCAAAAGGGGGGGAAAAAAAAACAGAAAATAACCAGTGTTGTCAAGGATGTGGAGAAATTAGAGCCCTCGTGCTTTACAGGTGGGAATGTAAAAAATACAGTATTTCCTCAAAATGTTAACAATAGGATTACCATAGGATCCAGCTACTCTACCTCCTGACATTGACCCCAAGAGATGAGATCGTGGTCCAGAAGAGGTGTTCACACCCTCATGCTCGCAGCGGCATTGCTCGCCCTAGCCGACGGTGGCAGCAGCTCCATGCATGTGGACGGATGAACAGAGAGGCAAAATATGGCCTGCATGTACAGGAAAATATCAGCCTCTGAGAGGAAGGGGACTCCAACACCTGCTCCACCGTGGGTGAACCATGAGGATGTCGTGATGAGCAAAAGGTCAGTCCCAGAAAAACAAATGGTGTATGATTCTATTACCGAGCGCCCTTCCATTCAGAGCAATCAAACACACAGAGACAGAGAGTGAAAGTTGGGTCCCAGGGATGCGGAAGGGAGTCAGGGTTTAATGGGGCCAGAGCTCCAGTGTTGCAAGATGAAGATTTCCAGAGTCAGCCAGGACTGTGTGGGGAGGGCCCATGAAAGCTAATGGTTACCAGGCAGTTTCTCAGCCAGCAGGGGCAGAGAGCAAAGACCCAAATATCTGGAGATGGAGTGTAATTCAAAAGGGGTTATATTGGCCATAAACATGCACGCTTTGTGACTTTGTGGGGCATCTCCTAACCTCCCTGAATGGTAAGCACACCAGAGGCTCCCAGGCTGGTGTCACTGCAATTTTAGACATCTCTAGGGGGTCTCAGGAAGGCTCCAGGCAAAGCCAAGACCCATGGGAAGTGGGTGGGTTTCTGGCCTGGTCCAAGGTTAAGAGTCCCATAAACTGGGTCCCCGGGGGGCAGGAGGGCTGGGATTGGGGCAGTGGGCCGAATAATGAAAACGCTTTCAAAGGACAGCCCTGGACACCTACACACACCTCATCTTATCCAACCCTTCAGGGTACCTGGGCTACAGTCCCTGGAAGAGGAGATCCTACAGCAAACAGTAAAAGAGACTAATTAAAAAAAAAAAAAAGTGATACCCCCAAGGGTTATGTAAAAGCCTATTAAAAGGGGAGAGAGACATAGAAGAAGGAAATGAATTATGAATTAGACCACATACGGGTAGTTCAATGATTTATTACAAGAGTGCCAAGGCCACACACAGAGAAAGAAATCACCTTTTCAGTAAACAGTGTGGGCACAGCAGAATACCCATGAAGGGAAAACAGGGTTAAAATCCTTACTTCACACCGCGTACAAAACTAACTCGAAGTGGATCATAGGCCCTAATATAAGAATGAAAACCCCTAACAAGAATGAAAATGTTCTAACATCTAGAAGAGAAGCCTTGAAGAAAAACTTTGTGACTTTGGGTTAGGCAGAAATTTCTTATATCTGACGACAAAATCACAATCCTTGTAAACAGAGATAAATTCGACTTTATTGAAGTTAAAAACCGTTGCTCTCCAGAAGGCACCATTAGGGAAACAAAAAGACAAGCCACAGGCTAAGACAACGTATTTTCAAATGGTGTATCTGATAAAGAATTTGTATCCAGAATATATAAGAAAATTCCTCATCTCAGTAAGAAGAAGACAAAGAACCGCATTAAAAATGAGCGAAGGACTTGAAAAGACAGGTCACCAAAAAGTTAGGCAGATAGTTAATAAACAGAAGAAAAAGTGCTTAGTATTCTTAGTCATTAGGGGATGCAGATTAAAACCACTGCTGGATCCCGTTACACCTGCTAGAACAGCTACAAGCCTAGGACTGTCGGGGCGGGGGGGCAGGGGGCAAGGACTCAGGGACAGCACACGCTGTCGGTACACGCGTAACACCGGGAAACCTTCGGCAGTTTCTTGAAATGTTCAATGTACACTTCTCTTATAAGCCAGCAATCCCACTCCTACCCCGCTACCCAAGAGAAATGAAAAGCCCACCCAAAGTCTCGTCCCCGAGTGTTCATTACACTATTATTCATAGGAGCCCCACGCTGGAGACCAGCCGAGTGTCCATCAGCTGGTGGAGAGAGAAGCAGAGTGTGATGGACCCGCCCAGTGGCCCATGACCCCATACTAGAAAGGAGGGTGCTGCGGGTGAAGTGAACGGCGTAGAGAGAACTCAGAAGCACGATGTTACGTGAAAGCAGCTCAAGGCGAAAAGCAACATGTTGTATAATTTCATTCATAGGAAATTTCTAGAAAGGAGCAAGCAGATCAGTAATTGTCTGACTTTGAGGTCGGGAACAGGTATGAGAAAATCTGAGGGGTGACGGGACTGTTCGAAGATCGGATCACAGTGACGGGTGCAGAATGTATAAGTTTAGTAAAAAACCATTGAACCTGCACTTAACAGTGGTTGAGGTTTATGCTGTTTAAATTATACTCCAGTAAAGCCTTTCGCCCAGAAAAGTGTTCTATATGTTACCCAGAAATTCTACACCCAAAAATCTATCCTTAATACGCTTTAGCAAAAACGCAAAATGGCCCAGGCATTAACCTGTTTACTGCAGCATTTGGTATATGAGCAAAGGTGGGAAACAGCCCCATCGCCCGTCAGTGGAGGACTGATCAGCTTGTGGTGTATCCATAAAATGGATACTCGGCCCCCGTAAAAAGGCGTGAAGCAGATTATGGCATATCCTGTATAACAGATTCCCCCAAAATATTGTTAAACGGGAGAACTGAAGCTTCAAAAGAGTTCGCTGGTAAAGGAGTTTCAGACAGGGGTAGTAATGTATTTAAATGTGTGTTTGCATAGCCTTTCAATAAAGACTCCATTGCAGTCTATATCGATTTTAAAAAATTCGCTTCCAGAAGAGGCTCTCGCTGGCATCCGATTCAGTCCAGAACAGCGGCGTGGCCGAGGCCGTGTTTAATTCCGTGACAATGACAGTTGCCACAGCTACACGGTGTTAAGACTCACGGCCACCGACAGGTGGAGTCTCCCGGGTCTGATAACGTGGGAGTGAAGAAGACGGGGTTTGGGGCTGAAAGTGGAGCTCGGAGCCATGGTGGTCAGTGCTTATCACCTGAATCACCAGGAGGAAAATCCTGACTCACAGCAATTTGCCAGTTTCCGTGGTACAAATGTTGCCATCAGGGCCGATTTCCAGCAAATGCCATGACGTCCCTGAACCCAGCTCCAGGGAAAGCTACATTCAGCTATCATGGGCGTCTAGACCAGTTCAGCCCACAGCTGCAGCGCGCTGCCACGTCTCCCATCTAGCTGGCCAATCACAGAGCCTGAGGCCACCGAGGGTTTCATAGAAAGAGGCCCCACCGAGTGCCAGGTCCGAAAAAGGGCACGACTGCTGTGGAGAGCCACGCGGCGTTATCTGGGAAAGCAGACACACAAAACTGCAGTCCAGAAATGTTTGCAGCTCCCATCAGGAGCTGTGGGAACAACGCTTTTTGCAACATCGCTGGTGAGAGCAGAAAAATAGAACCACTTAAAGGTCCATCGGTAGGAAAAAATTATACATGAATCCTAGAACAGCCATTCTATAGAAGAATGCCATCCAGCATTTAAAATTAATAAGCTAATATATGTATCAAGAGGCCCGTGGCTTGGAAAACACAATGTTGTATTACTCAAGCTTTCGGATGTTATGTTATGCATAACGGAGAACTTCCGTGAAAGTGGAAAATGCATGAAGTGATTCTCTGCCATTCGGTATAGAAATATACGTTCATTGACACGTGGTGAAATCCTTATAAACAGAGTAGACAAGTTCAAGCTGAATTTATGGTGTAGTGCCTCTGGAGAGAGAAAAGGAGAGACTGAAACTGGAGAGGGTAGAGAGCGTACTTCATCTTTACTGTATTATTCTAGCTCCTTTAAATATTAAAAAATGCTCATCTGAAATTTAAACAGCAACACACTAACGATTTGAATTCCAGATTCTGAGTCATAGGGCCTGGTGCTGGCTGCCTCCACCATCATGTTTTTCCGAATTTCAGAAGCTCTTTCGAAACCCTGAGGCAGCATCTTCTGTGACAGAGGTCATCGATGCTGTCGCCGTTCGCCAGTAAATCCCACACACCAGGTGTCCTGGCCACAAAGTGCCACTAAAGCATGGTCGTCTGGGCATTTCCCATGCAAGTGGCATAGGACTGTGGGGATTTCAGGCCCCCTCGCCTGACTTCTTCCTCTGAAACCCGACGGTGCCTCACGAATGTGCCTACCGTGACATTGGTCACACTGTATATGCAATAATGACATTGCTGTCTCTCCTGCTACACTGTGCGGCCCTCCTGGGGAGGACCTGCACCTTGCTTGTCTCTCCACGCCAGGGCTCTGAGGGTGCCTCGGTGGCCACAGGGGTTTGAACGAATCTGTGAATGAGGCATCATCGTCTCTGTTTGGCACAACCACCTTGTAAATCCAGGGGGAATTCACATATTGAAATTCTAACCCGAACGGTGGCAGTCCTAGGAGGCGGGGCCTTGAAGGCAGGATGGGGCCACGTGAGTAGAACCCCGAAGACTGGGATTCACTTTCTTATAAAGGAGACCCCAGCACGTTCCCTCACCACTTCTGCCCTGCGATGTCCTGGGGAACGGTCAGCCCGGAAGCGGCCTCCCCAGACACTGGGCCTGCTGGAGCCTTGATCCTGGATGTCTGGCCCCCAGGACTGAAGAGAAAAAGGTCTGTGGTGTCTAGGCCGCCCCGTGTGTGGTATCTTGTCGCAGCAGCTGGAACGGGCCAAGACGGACACAGAGTACAGAGGTCACACCACTCTGTCAACAGACCAGTCAAGTCACCAGTACCAGCCCTTGCGACGTTCACACATGGCCATGGGGCATGATGATGGAAGCCTCTTGCAAGTCACTGGGACAGGAAGGGTCGAGCATTAGCCATGGCGGCCGCTGTCACGACCATGCCAACATCTGGAGCAGCTGGCTTTGGGCCTAGAGCTGCCTTCTGGCTCTTAATCCAAGATAAGTCAATTCGCCAAAACCGTAAGACAATAAGGTCCAGGATATTCTGTCACTCTCATTTTTCTGTTAGAGACAGGGCTGTAACTCCACAAAAATAGAGAAAACAGGGGCGCCCGGGGTTCTGGAATCGAGTCCCGCGACAGGCTCCTTGCTCAGCGGGGCGTCTGCTTGTTCCCCTGCCTTCCCCTCCCCTTCTCAAGCTCTCTGTCTCTCTCAAATAAATAAATAAAATCTTTTTTAAAAATCAAGAGAACAACGAAGTGGACTTATGGGAAAGCCCACCCGAGGTCCCATGTGCCCACAGAATGGGGGCGGCGGGGTAGGACAAAGAGAGGACAGTGCAGACGGTGGGCGATGTCAAGGCAGGGCCTCAGTCCTGATCGAAAAGAGTAAAGTGTGTTTGCAGGAACACGCAGGTCACACAGCGGTCGGGGTTGGGGAGGGTCTGAAGCCTCACGAGCGATCCTCGGGAAGCCAGTGACGGACGGAGTCATTCAGCAAACCCGTCTGTTTGGTCTAAACCGGGGACTCCCGTGCCTTCTGCAGCCCACGAGGGCCTGCCCAGGAAGTGCAGGGCTCCGTGACCTCGGCCAGCAACTTCGGCGGCTCGCCTCGCGCCTGGAGTCCCGTCGGAGCGTCACCTGCATGAACGCCCTCGGTCCTCAGAAGACATCCCCAAGTAGGTGCTAGGATCGTCCCTGCAGCACACATGGGGAAACTGAGGCTCCCCGGGGTTGAATAACTCAATCCCCCAGAGTCGGCCCCTCGACCAGCACCTCACCCAGCACTGCCTTGTGGTGGCAGCGATCTTCAGCCTCTGAGCAGATCAACACACACACACACACACACACACACACACACACCCCTGTACTCCTGCACGTACACTCCTGGATACACACGGCTGGACCCCAGTGCATGCCAGATGACGCATGGGACCCCAGGAAGCAGAGGTTCCAGAAGCTTTACCACAGCGAGCTGCATCCCAAGGGGCTCACGACTGAGACCGTCCACACATGGGGGCCTCATCACAACAAGACTATCCAATGGAAGTTTCCAGAATACTCAGCCCCCACATCCTACCATACTTCCTAAAACATTTCTCATCAAAATCACAAAAACCCTGCAAGAAACAAAACCTATTACTAATCTAAAGGCCCAGAACCTTCCTTCTAATGGGGACAACAAGGACTCAGATCACATGAAATGCAGCTTGCTCCCTCTCCCGGGCAGTTAGAGGGGAGCTCCTATTCACAGGTGACTTACAGGAAAGGAGAGAAAACAGAGGATATATTGAAACAGAATTCCAAGTCCCTCTTGAATTCTCTCCGAGTATCGTAGGTACTGATCATCTTACCCTGTCCGTGGGGGCAGCGTAACCCCCATCTGACGAGTTCGGCTTATGCCTGTGTTGTTGCTGAATCTCAGAACCCCGGAGTTCTTACCTCCACGGACACGTGGGAAACCCGAGCTGCGGGACAGTCTGAACGCCCAGTCAGCATCTCTGTCATAGATCTCCTGAGCCCTACTGGAACACCAGTGGGTTTAGGAAATTCAGACATCAATGACCTCTTGTAGTCCAGCAGATCTGCAGAAGTCTAAGGCATGTTTGTTGAGTGAATAAATGAGAGATGAATGAGTAAATGACAAGGCAGACTCCCCTTCCAGTCGTCCAGCTCAACACAGAAAGTGGGAACAATGCCACCAGTCCACAAAGGACAGAGAAAATAAAACACTTGCCCTGGGCGGCCCCTGGGTGGCTCAGTCAGTTGGGTGTCCGACTCTTGATCTCAGCTCAGGGTCATGAGATCGAGCCCCACATTTATTGCATTAATGCACTAGGCATGGAGACTGCTAAAGGAAGAAAAAAAAAAAACTTGTTCTAAGTTTTCACTTCTGTCACTTAAAAAAAACAACAACAACACAACAAAACTTCCCATCACTGAGTTTCAGCTGTGATTTGGGTATTTTAACTGCAAAACAGGGTCCCAGAACTCTACTAAAGAGTTGATACGGGAAAAGTCGAAAGAATATTATTGTGTTTTCAGAGGGAAAATGTCCAGGAAATTCTTAGACAGTACTTGGGCACCCAGGGTCTCAGCAGGGAGGAGTGAGATCGGGGAAACAAGCCTCAGGTCTGGGGGAAGGGAACCCCACAGCGGAGAGCACCCTGCAGATGGGACTGCCCACTGGCCTTCTAGACATGCGCTCCTAACCTTCTGTCCAGAAGCTGGTCCTAGGACGAGGCATCAGAGCTGGATTACCCAGCGACACCACCACCATCGGTCTGTGCGTCCGCTCGTACATCCCATTCAGTACAGTAATTTCTCAATGATAACGTCAAGCATCTCTCTCTTAGTGCGTGAGTGATTCTACCTTTGTATAAACACACACACACATAACTCATTCAAAGCTTAAAATCTGAAGTCCGTAGACAAGCACCCTCTCCCCTCCAAGCTCCACTCAGCCAGAACGGGCATCCCCTGAAGGTAGAGAAGTGAAGCAGACAGCTCTGGGTCAGGCACTCGGATCCCCAGAGATGTCGCCGTTAGCCAGCGGTGAGTTGGAGCTTGGAAGTAACCGCAGGGGGCCGGGAGTTCAGTTCTTGAGAGGATTCAAGTATGTGCACGTTTCGGAAGCTGAACCTTGGGCTGCCCGACAATCTGAAGTTCCAGAGTCATCCTGGAAAATGAAGAGGCTGCCCAGAGCTTGTACTAGCAACAGACAATTCTGACTCTAGCATACGCAGCCTCGTGGACCCCTAGCGTGGACCCTCCTGATGCTCTTCTCCTCATACCCGGTACAATGATGCCTTCCTGGGAATCTGCAACTGCCAGAAACAAAGCTGGAACAGCAAGTCCTGGGCTGAATCAGCCCAGGAGGGGGCTACCCCCCCCCCCCCCGGGCCGGCTGGCCCCAGGTGCTCCTAACAGCTGACACCAGAGCCCGAGTGTAGACCTGACCATGAGCTAGGTGCAGCCTGCAACCGCACTTCTGGAAAGTCTGAAACCTAAGCCCTTCCTCCTGAGGAGGAGCGTTTTTACGATGAAACTAAGCCAGAATTTGCAACCATAAGGAGCAAAAAGGACGCCCAAACAACACTTCTCTGAAGGTAGCCCAGCGCAGTTCCAAAAAGAAGACAGAGGTGTTGACTCTCCCAGCATTTAGGGGGTTCTCTTCTGGGTGAAAAGGCCAGGGGAAATGTCTCTTTGTACTGGGATGGTTAATTTTATGGGTCATCGTGGCTAAGCCTCAGTGCCTAGTTTTTGGTCACCCGGCAGGATGACCCCCCCGCCCCTCCATCGTGGAGAGGAAGATGATTTGTTCAAGGTACTGATGTAAAAATGAATCATATCCTAAAAAGACCAAGAGTCTGTGTCGTCAAATTCAGAGAGAAGACTCTGGCCTGCCTAGAATTCTATGCTTAAACTATCCATCAAGCAGAATTATATTCAGGCATGCAAGTTCTTAAAAAGAAGAAAAACAAAACAA
Source organism: Lontra canadensis (assembly GCF_010015895.1). Taxonomy (NCBI): domain Eukaryota; kingdom Metazoa; phylum Chordata; class Mammalia; order Carnivora; family Mustelidae; genus Lontra; species Lontra canadensis. Next base: position 12,068,596 of record NW_022631039.1, on the reverse strand, counting down.
AACAAAAAAATCTACTCCTATGCATCACTTCTTGGAAAGTTCCAGATGGGAGCTGAAGAACTTGTTAGCCAACCTCCTTGCAGGAAGCGTTTTGCAGCATAGACACACATCAAATTGTCACGTTGTACACCTTTCACTTTCTCAATGTTCCTTGTAAATTATAGCGCAGGGCCCACGGCAAGCCGAGGTGGCACGGAGAGCAGCGTCTACGCAGGTGTGTGGCCGGTGCTGCCCCATGAGGAAACGCGCTCTTCCGTTCTCTTGGCTTGGGCAGGCACCCTCTCCAGTCCCATGGGGGTATTCTCAGTGAGTCTCCCAGAGCATCCCCGAGGAGGGAATGTCCCAGGTCCTGTGTGGGGGAGGGGCAGGAATCTTTCAGGTCGAGCTTGTTCTTGTCTCGCACATTACTTTGCTCAGTGTCCCTGGTGTCACAACCACTGAGAAAGTCCTTTTATCGTTTGAAACTGGAAAATGACAAATGGGCCAGCTTTATTCCCCGTTAAATAATGGGACTCAGGCAATGCGACTTCCCTTACTGCCCAGGCCAATAGGATTTCCGGTTCCAGATTTGAAATTTAATCACAGTGACTTGGTCCTTGAGGGAGCTTGTTTGTTCCTTTTCGTGGGTTTGATTTATTTTTTTCTTTTCCCATAACCTTATTGAATATGTCTTTTATTCTAAGCGGCCTTAATATCTCTCCGGGAATCCCCCAAAGCCGGCCCCACGATCACCTCCCCATGAATGGCTCTGGGATCCAATTAGTCAAGTTTACAGGAAAGAGAATCATGAAGGCCTGTCTAGAAAAACACTTTTAAGAGGCTTATTTAAGGGGGAACAGGAGAAGGAAGAAGGTTGTTCAGACCATTGTGGCCACGAGTGGCAATGATGTGCCCACTCACGAGAGATTCAAGAGGACTACCACCATGAATCGAGGCCATAATATGAGAAACAGGCAGAAAGAAAGGGAAATGTGGGAAACACAATGTGACCCTAGGAAATAAGTGAACGTTTGTTGGGCATCTCAGGAAAGTGGGAGCGATTGTGGTTGCAAACAGGAAGCTAATTATCAATATGGATAACGTTTTGATGCAAGGAATGTAGTGTTTTCATACTATGCACGTTTCTAGGTTTGCAACCCGAGAAATATTCCACAGAGCCAGAGGTTTCAATAAAGCCTTGCAAAAAAGAGATGACAAAGCCTGCTGGAGGTCACTGCACTTGAATATGGAGAAGGGATATCTGAATCTGATTTTTGGTAAAGAATTTCAGACGTCTTCTTCAGGGCCCGAGGGGTGAGAGCCGGGATTTGCAGCCCACACTCTGTTGCTGCATCGAACAGTAAGTCCAAACTGAACAAGGCAGACAAGGTAGCGTATGACCTGCCCAGGCCTCCCAATCCCGAATGAAATGCAAAGGGGGATAAATTTCAACGGCTGATAGCAGCCATTCCTAGCACGCTACATTAGGCCTTCCTTAATGAATGATGTTATCGCAAGGAATCAAAACCTTCGCTGACATTTAAACAGGAAAATCAGTCTGGGTGGCACAGTTAAGCGTCCAACTCTTTGATTTTAGCTCAGGTCATAATCTCAGGGTCGTGAGATCGAGCCCCATTTGGGTTCTGTGCTGGGTGTGGAGCCTGCTTGGGATTCTCTCCCTTCTGCCCTCCCCCTCGAAAAAATTATTAAAATAAAAATCGGTCTGATTTAGAAGCAGGTGAGGGAGGGAAGGAACCTCTTGCTTCCTAACAAATTTTTAGCTAAAGGAGGGATGGATAAATATATCTTCTTGCAACATCTGTCCCCTTTGCTCCCTCTCATTCCCGGACACATGTCCTCTACCATCTCTTCATTCCCACCAGACGGAGTTCCACGTGTGGATGATAGAAATCCTGGATCTCCCGGTGGGGCTGTGTCTTGCATATCACACTCAGAGTCATCACGAGGAACTTAGTGCCTGCCCACTGCCCACGGGGCCTCAACGGGACACTTCCAGGCACCAGGTGCAACCCAGCCTCCCCCTTCGTCCACCCAACATCACCTGCCAGCTGAGGAGATCTCCAGCCACCCAGTCTCCAGCCAGGAACCTAGAGCTAGCACGTGAGACGTTTCTATGTAAAGGTGTGTGTAGGTTCGTAAATGGGGCCTCGAAGGTTCAGAGGAAGACCTCACTAGGGGACCACAGTCAAGGGCATGATCCTAAGTGGAAAGAGCTGACCTGTTCTTCCCACCTACAGGACCCAACTGCCTGCCAGACCCTGAAAGAGGAATGAATTCAAGTGCTTTTCTCATCCTTGGCAACCAGAGTGTCCTAGAAGATCAGATAGCGTCCCCCATGAAGATGCGCCCAAGTCCTGTTCCAAGGACCTGCGCATCTGCCCTTCCTCAGAAACAGAATCCATGAGGTTGTAATTAAGGATCCTGGGATGAGCTCGTCCTGGGTTGTGGGTGGCTCCTGTACCCCATGACGGGGGTCCTTGTAAGAGAAAGAGGGGGGATGTGAGACGGGCACCCCACAGAAGACAGTCCTGTGAAGAGGGGGAGAGAGGGGAGCAGAGAGTGGAGTCATGTGACGCAAGCTACAGAATGCCGGAGTGCCCAAAAGCTGGAAGAGGCAGGAAAGGATCCTCGGCTCGAGCCCTCCGAGGGTGTGTGGCCCCCGACACCTTGATGTTGAACCTGTGTGAGGATACCTTTCTGCTTCTAAGCCATCCTGCTTCTGCTTCCAGCTCCCGGGGACTTATAAGAGCATCGCTGTGACCTACAAAGGCAACATGCAATTAAACTGTTCCAATAACTGGGCAAACAAGACCTGCTGATCAGAAAATGAGGCCCGTACTGACCTGGCGGGGCCCCAGGAGCCAGCAGGTCAGCTCATCCTCCTCACGGGTGACAGGTGGGTCACCGTAAGACGGGAGGCCTGTCGGGGCGGCTGCCAAGTCGTGCACAAAAGTAGGGTTCTGCTAAAGTCAGAGTTACAGACGGAAAGGGCAGGAGGACCTGGAGACAGAGCGTTGTCAACCAGTGGAAGGTGACAGTGTGTGTCCCTCCCCCCCCCCCCCAGCTGCTCCCCGAGTCTGGTCCTGCTGGGCCACCAGCCTCATCTTCGTGGGAGGTCCTCAGGCCTCAGATGCTCACGGCCATGGGTTTGCTGCAGCCTCAGGCCCGCACACTGGTCCACGCCGGCCCCTGGGAGCTCTGCAGCACCAGGATGCCATGGGCCAGCAATCACTGCTCACCCCCCTGAGGCCAGCCGAGATCCTGGCAGGATCCCAGAGTGAGGAGTGACTCCCGCGGCAAGGGTTACAATGAGCCATCCAGCTCCTCGGCTCTGCTGGCCCGGAGGACGGGTCCACAACACAGGAGCACGTCAGGACTGCTGACTCCCTCGAGCTGCTTCCAGACAAAGCTGGCCGGTCCCACCGACGCTACACTGTCCAGAGTCACCCAGAGCATCGGTGACTCTGCACCCACCAGGCTCAACCCCCAGGAAACACTTCTCCCCAACCACAAAGTCAGGCTTCTCGGAGTCTTCTGTATTCAAGGAGTCCAATGAGTGTCCGTGATGTGGCCGTTCATTCAGCGAACGTGTTCTTGGAGCCTCCCGGGGGCTCTGCTGGGCACCACAAGGGGGGCACCGAGAATGCGAGACCTAGAGCAGCGGAAGGATGTGGCTCAACCTCAGACCAGAGATAAAGGCACAGGCTGGTTTGCATCTTGAATATTAATATAATTCATTCAGTTACTCACTGAGCTGTTTATCGAGGGCCAGGCATGCTATTCAAGGCTGAGTCTATAGCACAGAAGAAAACAAGCAATTTTCTGCCCTCACCGAACTCCCTGAGAACTGGCAGGCGAATTAATAGTAATAAGAATTACAAGAAGAGGGTACCTGGGTGGCACAGTGGGTTAAGCCTCTGCCTTCGGCTCAGGTCATGATCTCAGGGTCCTGGGATCGAGCCCCGCATCGGGCTCTCTGCTCAGCAGGGAGCCTGCTTCCCTTCCTCTCTCTCTGCCTGCCTCTCTGCCTACTTGTGATCTCTGTCTGTCAAAGAAATAAATAAAACCTTAAAAAAAAAAAAAAAAAGAATTACAAGAAAGCCAGCAAAGCTCTCAGCTGCTGGGTTGGGCGTCAAACACCCCGTCCCATCCCGCCCACACCAAGACAGGTCGCGTGATCAGTCCCAATTCACCAATAAAGAGACAGAAGCACAAAGAATTTCAGGATCTGTGACTCCCAGAGCGTTTTCAGTCAGCCTGTGGTTCGTTTTTTTTATTTTTAACATTCGGCACCATTTGGGCGGTGTTAGGACTTCTGATTACCCTCTTTCTTCTTGGACATCTCGTGGCCGGATCTGCCATTTCCCAGGGGGAAAGTTCATGAGACCTTAAAAGTTAAACACAGGCTATGCGAGAAGAGTCAGGCCTTCCCTCTCGGGCGGCTGATAATAAATTAACAATTTTTCTTGAATCAGAAATCTCGCCAAGGTCAGAGAACTCATAAGTGGCAGAGCCGAGCCTCGACCCCATTCAGTATGCTCCACAGCTTGTCCTCTTGACCATGACATTTGCTAAATTAATCACATAAAGTCAGTTTGCCACGGCCAGGAGTCTGAGCTCACCGCAATTAGCAAGGATAGATTTAAAGGTGCTGGGTTCACTCCCTGCACCTGGCTTGGAAATTGTGCCATAATGCAGGTCGGTCCTGTTTTTGAATTATTAACGAATGCCCTTTGTTTCTTTTTTCTTCTTGGGGTGAGAGCCACACCACGTAAAAATGAACTTTTGTAGATGGTTCGGTGGCATTTGGTACATTCACAATGGGGTCTGGGATACATTCACATCGCCTCCCCGTGATTCCGAAACATAAGTGATGCTTTTATCATGCCCGAGACCTCCTTCGACCCTGCTGGTAGTGGTTCAGCCGATGAACGGCAGAGCAGAAACGCAGAGAGAAAGGGAGCCGTAACTGCGCTCTGAACGTGAACCCCAAAATTCGTATGTCGAAACCCTAACCCCCAAAGGTGTTGGTGTCAGAAGGCGGGGCCTATGGGAGGTGCTTGGGTCGGGATGGTGGAGGGTTCCTATAAAATGGGATATCACAAACGGGGCTTGTGTTCTCATAAAGGAGACCCCACGGTGCTGCCCATCCCCTCTACCTCGTGAGGACACCGCGAGTCCGCTGCCATCTGCGGACCAGGAAGGCCTTCGCTGGAACACGGCCGTGCTGGCAGCTTGACCTTGGACGTCCAGCCTGCAGGATGGTGAGGGATGAATGTCTGCTATTTATAAGCTCCCCACCCCCAGTCTGTAGCAGGACGGCCTGAAGAGATGGAGTGTCAAAAGTCTGTGCCCAGAGGCCTAGAACGTTCTCTCCTATGTCATGAGATTGGAGAAGCAAGTTGAATAGGGTAAGAAGGCGTCTCCCCTGTGAGACCAGAAATGCTTCCCGGCCCGGCAGGAGTGGGAGAGAGGAAGAGGGCGTGAAGGGTGAGGGGAGAGAGCCTGGAGGAACCACACGGACCAGAAAATGTCCACGCCAGCCAGCGGCTGGGAGCTGCGTGGAGGCCGAGGCCCTGCCCAAGGCTGCCAGCCTGTCCTGGGCAGAACGCTTCTGAGGGACAGGTCCTTTGGAAGGAAGTGACGCCCTGCCATCTTGTCCCCACCCCTGTTTTTAATAACCTTTCGCCAAGGCATCACCTACGTGTGGATGTGCGCAGCCCATAAGCATAAAGCTTGGTGTCTTCACAAACCAGATGTGGCCACGGACTCAGATTAAGGAGGAGAACATGACCAGAACCCCAAAAGCCCCCAGACCCTCTTCCAGTCCACTGTTTCCCCCAGACGGTACCCTCTCTCTCAACTCCAGCGGCACAGGTGACTTGGGGCTGGTTTTGTCTTTTATATACGAGCAATGACACGGGATGGAGCCTCCTGTCTGCCTTGCTTCACTGAACGTCATCTTTGTGAGATGAGTCCGCGTGTGGCGATGATCTCTCCATTTTCACGGCCGCGGAGCATTCCGAGCTGCACCCATGCACAACACACACACCCGTCCCCCTACCGGCGGGTGGGCGGGGCTTCCAGCGGGGGACTTCACGCATTTCACTGGAGCATGTGCCTCGGGCGGGAGATCGGGCCAGAGAGCGGAAACAGGTCAGCTTCAGCGGCTACGGCTGCACAGTTTTCTAAAGGAAGTCTACTCAAACTCACGGGGAAACACAGAGAGCCAGGAAGGAACAGGGTAGTGCTGGGGAAGGGGCGAGAAGCAGCAGAAGGGATTCTGCTATGGGACTTGTTACAAAGCCACAGTAACTAAGACAGTTTGGAAATGACTCCAGAGGATAAGCGGAGGTTAAGAAGCCTCTCAGAAGAAAAACAAAAGCTTTAAGCTGGGCATGTTCCTCTCACCAGTAAATGAAATGCCTGCAACGTTAAAAAAATATCTGAAGGGGAATCCAAGGGCTTTCATGAAGGTGGGCTGGACGGAGGGGCACCTGCTTGCCCAGCTGTGCTTTGCCAAACAGCCCACCGCCCCCAAGGGGAGGAGTGGGACAGGAACCCAGCCAGCGGTAGGCTTGATGAACTGGGCCCCCCGGTGACTGGGTCACCCCAGAGTGCGCTTTTCCCCCAACAGCTTATCATGAAATGTTCCAAACAAGCGGCAAGGTTGAAGGAATTTTGCAGTCAACACCCAACACCTGGGTTCCACCGTTGAACACTCAGCTGTGCTGACCTTATCGCTTATCTATCCATCACATCACCCACCCCTCCCTTATTTTTTTTTGATGCACTCCAAAGAAATTGCAAATATCAATATGCTTTTTCCTAAATACATCAGCATGCATATCATTATCTAGTCTGTTTACTGTGCTTTATGTAAATTTGCATAGAATGATATGCATAGATTTTTTTTTTTAAGATTTTATTTATTTATTTGACAGAGATTACAAGTAGGCAGGCGGGGGGAGTGGGGAGGGGGAAGCAGGCTCCCCGCCGAGCAGAGAGCCCGATGTGGGGCTTTAACCCACTAAGCCACCCAGGCACCCCTGCACAGATTTTATTTTTTTAAGATTTTTTTTTTTAATTTATTTGTCAGAGAAAGAGAATGGAGCACATGCAAGGGGAGGGGTAGAGGGTGAGGGAGAAGCAGGCTCCCCGCTGAGCAAGGAGACGGACCTGGGACTCAATCCCAGACCCTGGGATCATGACCTGAGCTGAAGGCAGACACTTAACCGACTGAGCCCCCCAGGCGCCCCACCATGCAGAGATTTTAAAAGCATGTTCATTGGGTTTGGACAAAAGCACACCCTATGTAGCCCAATCCCCATCAATATATAGAACATTTTTTTTTTTTAATTAACACAGAGTTACCTGTGGTTCTGGATAGAAGATTCTAAAAGCCTGAGCAGCCATGAGGTCCTGAACAGGGCTTCGTCTCCGGAAACTGTGACCTCAGGATCATTATTATGTTGGAAATATATACACTCTTCTAATATTTCATTTATGTAGAGAGAACGTGCACACATGTACGAGAGCAGGGGGAGGGACCCAGGGAGAGTCTTGAGAGAACCCCAGGCAGACGCCCGACACAGGGCTCTGACCTGAGCCGAAAGCAAGAGTCCGACGTCCCCACCACAGGAGGCACCCTGTGCTACTTGGACTTAAACCCTAATTTGCCAAGCGGAGCCCAACTCTGATTCTGGGTTTCCCACAGGACCGGCATTGTGGAGCCCGCTCAGCGTCCAGTGAGCGCTGAGACCAGCCAAGGAGGCCACGGCAAAGGGACATACAGTGAGGATGGGCCCCTCTCCTCACAGCAGGAAAGTACTTTCTAGAAAACATCTTTTTAAAAAGCCAAGGATGTGGCCCTGTGTGAAGAAGGATCCCTCTCCCTGGAAAATGTTCCTGCAAACTGCTCCATGGTGAAAAGCTCAGGCTTCCAGGGCAGGCCTCCTGGATTCAGATCCTGGCTCCCCCAGAACCCGCTGGGAGCCAGGCCGGCCCCTCTGGGCCCGCAGTCCTTCTCATCCGATGGCTTATGAGAGTGTCGGCTCCTCGGAGGCGTTTGCATGTTCTTGTTGCTGCTGCAATCATTTACGGAGGTGAGATTCACATCACCTAAAGTGAACCATTCTCAGGTGAACCATTCAGGGGCATCCACTGCCCTCCGTGGGTTGGCCCCCCCACCTCCGGTGGAAGGAGCTCACACTGTGATGGGTCAGGATGGCGGGAGCCCTGCAGACATGGGCACGGACTCCTTATCAGGACCTTTTCTCAGTGCGTCACAGTGAGGGTAACATCCACAGCCTCCACGAGGCCAAATTTCCCTCCACCTGACAGATGGACGGGTCCTCAGTCTCCAAGAAGCAGGAGCAGGGACCTCACGCACACGTGATGTGGTGGAGCCTTCCAGAACCTTGACGTTGAGGAAGCAACAGGGGCCCTGCCTAGAAACAGCTGCGCCCCCAACAGGAGGGTGTCCGCTGGTCAAGCAGCCTCTGGCCTTCTGTCTTGGGCTTGACTTCCACTTCCTTTCTCCTCTCCATGTACATTGCTTTTCTGATCAATTTCCTTATGTTTGTAATTAATTTGGAGCTTAATTAGTTTAAGTTTTAGAGGGTTGCAACAGCTCCAAAGGCTTTCTCGGGACCAAACCACATAAAGCTCAACCTAACAAACCGAGCCGGTCACACGGTCGCCTGCGCAGGCCCCCCCCCCCCCCCCCCGGGAAGGCAGTGGGCAGCTGAGGCTCTGCAGGGCAGGCCAGGAAGCCGGGGGCATCCAGAAGGTTCTGTCCTCAGAACCTGAGTGCTGCAAGGGTGTCGTTCCGTGCCTGGATTCTGTGAGTCTGGAATTGGGCAGGGCATGGCAGGGTCAGTGGACCTGGGCCTCCCACGCTGTGGGGGCCTCACTGGAGGTCAGGGTGGTCTCCCAAGGGGGTCTTGGCTCACACATCTGGTGGCTGGACCATTGGCTCAGACCTCACCGGGCCGCCAGTGCACCCATACTCAGCATCCCCGTGTGGTCTCTGCGTGGCCACTTGGGTGGCACATCAGAGAGCAAGTGTCACACAAGAAGAAGGCAGAAGTGTGCCCTACGTCGATGACCTCGCTTCAGAAGCCACATAGCGTCCTTTCTGCCAGACTGTGTTCCCTGAGGCTGTCTTGAAGGGCTGCTCGGTTTCAGAAGGTGAAGGGGACCCTGATGAAGGAGGCAAGGTTCTAGAAGAACACAGAGATCACTGTGGCCGTCTCTGGAATCTGCGTCCCCAGCGTCCATGGGAGGGACACCTTATTCCCCCCTCAGCAGGGCGCAGAGTAGGTGCCCTGTCTCTCAGCAGAGCTGCCCCCCCCACAAGGACCCTGGCAGTGGCTCCAGAAAGCCCGGCCCGCATCAGCCTGTGACCTGAAGGAGGCGCCAGCTCTGTGGAAGGAGCCCTGGGACGTGGAGGTGTGTCTGTGGTAGCGGCTAGACTTGCCTACGCCGGTGAACAAAACCACCAGCCGGAAGAAGACGAGGACACTGACCCGAAAAGACACACACACCCCTGTCCTTATCGCAGCATTATTTGCAACAGCCAAGTGTCCGCTGACAGGTGAATGAATGCAGATGTGGTGTATGCACCCAACGGAATATTCTTCAGCCATAAAAAAAGGAGATCTTGCCGTCCGCAACAACGTGGATGGAGCTAGAGGGATCGTGCAAAGGGAAGTAAGTCAGAGGCAGACAAATACCGTATGAGTTCACTCATACGTGGGATTTAAGAAACAAGACAAACGGGCAACGAAAGAGACAAAAAGCTTTCTTTTTTTTTTAATGTAAATTATTTTATTTTATTTTTTCTTTTTTTTTTAACCTCAGTTTTTTTGAGACAAAAAGCTTCTTAAATGCAGAGAGCAAACTGGCCGTGGGCAGCGGTGAGAGGGGCTGGGGATGGGTGAAGTAGGTAAAGGAGATGAGAAGTGCTTTAACCGCGATGAGTACCACGTACGGCATGGACTGTGGAATCACTATATTGAACACCTGAAATTAAGATAACACCATATGTCAACTATACTTCAGTGAGAAAATAAAATAAATAAAACCATCTAAAAATGGAAGCCAGGGCTGCCTTTCTCACCAGGTGCCAGAAAAAGGACACAGTCCTGCCAGATTCATCACCCAAGAGAACCCTTCAGTGCTCACCAGAACCCACGTGTTCTCGGCTCAGTTTCTCCATTTACAAAACACTTTCACTGTCTTCTCCCTTAATCAGGGTAACCAAAGCCAACCAGAGATGTGCCAGTTTCACCTCCTAAAGCCCTCCAGACTCCACCGACGTCCCTCCACCTCTGCCGTGTCTGAGCCCCAGCTGTCCTTCTCCTCCCCCTCCCCTGCCCTGGGCTCTGCACGCACTCCTGTTCCCACTCCATCCTTCGGGACACCCTCTTACAACTGTCCATGGCTTCTGCTTTTCTTAAGACCAAGCCCAAAATCCTAACCATGGCTCCCAGGCCTGTAAGTACGTAGAATGTGTATTTTGGGTGGGTGTATACAGACATTTAAAAAATCCTATCCATGGCTCCCAGGCCCCACCTGCTCTGAGAAGTGGGACGCTCTCCAGCTTTTACCCCTGCCTCCCCTTCCCTACACTCCGGTCCCACAGAGGCTCCTTGGTGACATGGGCTCACGAGCCACGTGTGGCCAGCAGCCTCCTGGGGTGGACACCCTCGTCCCCACGCTGCTCTGTCTCTCCTTCGCTCCCTGGGCAGCTCTTCCTCAGGGTCGTGCTTTGTCCTGCTTGTCCCCCTGAGGCAGATTCTATCCTTGTATGTGTTCCTATTTTTAGTATACATTATTCTGCTAAGCCACCTAAAACCATGCGTGGACCGAATGTCTGCTTTGTTCCTCTGAGTGTGGCTGTGCGGCTGGATGGCAGGATCATGCCTTTTTAATCATCTCATTATAGAATCTGAGATGTGCAGTTCTGTCTCTCATAAACTCACAGAGAACATCTTATTCTGTTATATTTTATTTATTAGTAACTAAATGCTTCTGTCAAAAGAAAAGTCCCTGTGGATACAGAGACCCCCAGCCCCCATATGAAGAGTCACGGGCAGTCAGAGCTGCTGTGATTGAAATGGACAAGGACCTGCCCACCCCCTCACTCTCGGCCCTGTGCTGGGAGGGCCCCACGGCCCTCCGGCTCCAAGGAACAAAGTTTGAGAACCAGTAATTCAAGTCATGACAACACATAAGCTTCTTTATGAATTCCAGCATCGTTTGCATATAAAATGTATATTAAAGTCTGGAGAGATCGCATAGGCTCTTCAAAGTTATTAAAAGATCATTTTAGAAGTGAAAATCGCCTTAGAGATAACTTCTGTAGAATTTTAATTTGTCTGTGAGTTCAAGGCAGCTGAGATATAGTGAGAGAGAATGTCGGTTAAGGTCAGAGGACCTGGCGAGGAGTTCTGATTCCAAGTACAAAAAACATGTAGCTTCACGAAGCTCCTGTTAGCCGTGTTTCCTGCAAGACGGCAGGAAGACTTCCTGGCCAGTTGCCTTGAGAGCTAAATGAGACAGAAACTGGGAACACACCCAAGGTTAGAAAGAATGCACAAGAAACTTCCCCTTAAAAAAATAATTGGACAGGGGCGCCTGGGTGGCTCAGTCTGTTAAGCGTTGGCCTTTGGCTCAGGTCATGATCCCGGGGTCCTGGGATCGAGTCCCGCATCAGGTTCCCTGCTCAGTGGGAAGCCTGCTTCTCTCTCTCCCTCTGACACTCCCCCTGCTTGTTCCCTCTCTCCCCCTCCCACCCTCTGTCAAATAAATAAATAAAATCTTTGAAAGATAATAATAATTGGGCAATTAGCACACTACGGCTATAGAAACCGAGGTTGAGGAAAAGATTTATGATGGAAAGAAATTCGTAATCTGTTGCAGAGAGCTGATGCATATGCCACCAGCTTTGTAAACGTGTTCTTTTTAATTTTGTACAAATATATAATTTTATCATCATCCAGAAATCATCCTATAAGTACATAGAATGTGTATTTTGGATGGGTGTATACAGACATTTAAAAACCAGAGGGTCACTAGTAAAATATTGGTGGTGGTTATCTCCGGGCATCAGGCTTCGTAAGAGATATTTAATCTTTGTGTTTTCTGTGGGTTGGTTTACGGGTTTTATTTGTTTTTCGTTGGTTTTTTTTTTCAAGGTTTTTTTTTGCACTGGGTATGAACTGTTTGTAATCAGAAGGCAAGGTCGCCCATTCCCCTGTGTGAGCAGAGCTCTAAGCGACCAACCGCTCCTTCCAGATGCACACAGGCAAGGAGAGTTGCCCGTCTAGTCTGATTTACATGAAAGTTGTTTGTTTGGTTTGTAGGTTTGGTTCGGGTTGGCCTGACCTGGTTTGAATGAGGCCCGAAGAGACAGCTCTGTCTTGACCTTGGCTCTTTGACCCAACCAGTCACTGGACATCAGGCAGACTCTCTGTGCAGAGGAGGGCGCCCGAACCGGAGGCAGGTGCCAATATTGGCAAAGATCTGCCTGGAAGGGGATGTCCCGGTGCCCCTGGAGAGGGGCCTGGACACAGATGGGTGGTGGACAGGTGGACCAGCAACACGAGAGAAAACCGGGGCCCAGGTGGGGGTGCACAGGTGTAAGTGTCATGGAGGAGAGTCAGGGCGCCGGGGGAGCCATGTACCAAGTGTTCCAAGCAGGCTCCACCGGGTGGTCTCGGGAGTTGCGCCGGACAGAGCTGCGGCTGGATGTCTGCTCTCAGTGCAGCCCAGATCACCGAGGAAGTGAGTGGAAGCAAGGGCAGGGCCCCGAGAAGCACTCTCCTTGGTTCATCATGAAGGATGGAAGGCTGGGAGGGAGGCTGGCACCGGCCACTCGGTCCTTTCATGTGAGTTGCGCAGGCTTCCAGTCGGATCTGGAGACAGAGAACACCAGAGGTCTTCTTGTCAGAGCTGAGTGCACACGTCCACCTGCCCGGGGGTAGGACAGGTGCAGAGGGAGTCTAATAGGACCGTCTGCTCAAGGTGAATTTGATCAGGAAACAAAGGAGGCTGTAGACAGGTGCTTTGGAAAATGGAAGCCCTGTTCCTGTTCCTCCTACTGCACTGAGAAAGGGCCTGGTGACAGGAAGCTTGTGGGAAGCCAATGCAGCACTGCCTCTGTGCCCCCTGTCCCCTGCAGCTGTCCTAGACCCTCAGCCCTGCTGTACCCTGACCTCCTGCTCCTTCCCTTCACCGTCCCCTTTCCTTGACCACACGGAGCCCAGAGGCCAGCTCTGGTCCCCCACAGTGTGATCCCCTCCCCTTCCTCCTGATCCTTCCTGGCTGTCCCCACCTTTCCCATACCTTATCTAAAGCCCCAAACTCATCCCTCAGATGGGCAGCCTGGCCTCTCCCTTCAAGGGGATCAGGACCCTCAGATCTAAATTATTCCATGTCTCCTCTACTCTCTACTCCCTTCGGGGCCGGTGCCTCCATTCTGTGCACACCTGCTTCCTGGCCCCACTCAGTTCCGTTAACAGCTAACCCATCCCAAGGGCATCAACTGGATTTGGTCATCAAGAAGTCATTCCCAGCCTTGAGCGGGACATCTCCAGATGGGATGGGGGCACAAGGCAGATTGTGGTAGGAGGTCAAAAGGAGGAGGTGGAGATGGAGCGTTGGGGGATGATGGAATGTTCTATAACTCCATTGCGGGGGAGGGTCCATGATGATATTTGTCAAAACTCATAGAACTGCACACCAATAAGGGTAAATTTCACTAGATGTAAATTACACCTCCGTGAAACTGACTTCAGTATAAACATTAAAAATAAATCATTCTCACTCAACAGTGATCCCTTCCCTCTCCAAACGACTCTGTTCCCTTCCACACATCACATTTCAGATGGCGCTAACAGAAAAGACAACGCACATAAATATTTCTCTCCCGCTCCGTTTTCCACTTTCTCTGCTCACCAATTTTCTTCCCATTTTTCTCTCAGCACAGACTTTCCTCCATTCCCTTAATAGTCCCCGTTCTATAATTAGTAGCTGTGATAATTCTTTTATCATGTATGTTTTATTTCTAAAATATTCACTGCCGTGGCTGTCCCATAATGCCTTAATTCTCAATTCCCTGATCACCATTTTTACAATCGTGCAGTATTAATAATATCTTCTATTTCGGTAGGGCCTTTTTTTTTTTCTTTTTGTCTAACGAACAAAAAAGTACTTTGCAGGCATTTTATATCCCTGTGAGGTAGTTAGAGAATGAAGAGAGATCCTGCAGATGAAAATACACAGGCACAAAATGTGCACCGTGAGCTGCTCGGAAGATGGCAATGAACATTGGCCAAAGCTCAATTCAGAGCTCCGGATCCCAAGAAAGGTGCAAGGGCCCCCGACCCGACGGTGCCCTCCTCTGCTCCCTCCACACCTGGGGCAATCTAGGGTCAGCCCAAGACCAGCCTCTGAGTGGGGGCCCAGACTGGGCATCTCCCTTTACAAGGCAGAATACAGATTCGGCCCCATCCTGATCCTGACCCTGAGCCAGAGACTCACTGGAGGCTGGCGTGGGAGACCCAGTGCTCACCTGAGCCCACCCAGGACTGCCAAGCCGAGACCCAACCCACCAGGGCTGCCTTCAGCATTGTTTCTCCAGGTTCCCTGGGTCCAAGTCATTCTCTCAACAAATGCAGGACCTCTGGGTCGTTGGACTCTCTCCAATGTTCCTCCTGTGACAATACTCTGCCACTGATCAGGATGCCTGGGTGGCTCAGTTGGTGAAGCATCTGCCTTCAGCTCAGGTCATGATCTCAGGGTCCTGGGATCGAGCCCCACGTCGGGCTCCAGCCCCACGTCGGGCTCCTCGCTCAGTGGGGAGTCTGCTTCTCCCTCTGCCTCTGCCTCTCTCTCTCTCTGTCTCTCAAGAATAAATAAAATCTTAAAAAAAAAAAAAAAAGCCTTAAAAAAAAAGAAAAGAAAAAAAAGGGGGCGCCTGGGTGGCTCAGTGGGTTAAAGCCTCTGCCTTCGGCTCAGGTCATGATCCCAGGGTCCTGGAATTGAGCCCTGCATCAGGGTCTCTGCTCAGCAGGGAGCCTGCTTCCCTTCCTCTGTCTCTCTCTCTCTCTGCCTCTTCTCTGCCTACTTGTGATCTCTGTCAAATTAAAAAGAAAAATTCTCTTCCGCAAAATCTGCCTTGTCCCAACAAAGTCGGTGGTAGACATCAGTCTTCCTGACAGCGCAGGCCATGTCACATACAGACCATACGCATGGCAGTTAAGATGTGCAAAGGGCCTGGCAGCTGACCTGGGGCAGTGACCCTAACAGGCACCTCGGCCACCGCTCACTGCACACTCCAGCTCTCACGTGTGCGGGAGGTGCAGGTTGAAGGTCACTTGGGAATGAATGGAGGAGCCCAGCTTGGACCACAGACCATGCCCCTTCTGCTGCCTTTCTCTTATGTAAATCATAAACAGGGGCCGTGGGTGGGATTGGCAGAGGGTTCTTCCAAATCTTTGGTTCATTGGCGTCACTGTCTCCCTCCAGTCTTAGGCAGGTCGCGTTTCCTGAAAGTGACCACAGCCCTATCTCCCGTCCCACCTGCTCTTCTAAAAATAGTAACTTGATGCTCCTTCCGCAAAGTGACAGGACCTGTGTCCCCTCCCCTGGAACCCGGGCGGCTTGGGAAGAGTAAACTTCATTCACTCATTCATTTATTTGATACTATTTATTGAGCACCCCCTATGTGCCTGGCATCCTCGCTCTGCCTTCAAAGACTTAAGACTCCACATTTGCCTTTTAGGAGAGAAACTGCTCCCTCGCAGGCTGCTGCCTGGTTTGCCCTTGGAGCAAGACGACCACTGAGGACCCAGGGCGGTGTCTCTGCAAGGTACCAGGCAGACCCAATATCGAATCCACACCCAGTCCCCACCCTGTGCCCTGGGAAGCTGGGTCATGTGTGGAGCAGGGAGCAAGCGTCCCGCGTTAGACTCCCCATCTGATTGTAGGAGATCCAGCATCCGTCCAGGAACCTTAAGTGTCGCCCGGAGCAATCAGTGTGACCACCCATCGCCTCCCTTGTTTGTCTGGGTGTTCGTATTTAAGGCACGCCAGTCCCCTCGCTTTGTAACATCGGCTTCCTCTTAAATCATATCCCAATATCGTAAAGCGTCAGGCTGACAGGGAGCTTGAGAAACGCACTGCTTTGATTAATTGTGTTTCTGGTTGGCAGAGTCGAGCTGCAGCCATTCTGCTCTGATTGTTGATGGCGTAAAGCTCTCTACTCTCCAGACTCAGTAAGTGTTGGCTAATAAACATAATTGGATCCCACTTTGATGACAAGCCTTTTTGGACACCAGGGAGCCTCTGTTTCCATGTGAGGTAAGACTTCCTTGGCTCTGGGTTACAACCAACCGCAGATGGGATTGGCATACTAAGGAGGCAGGAGTCGTGAGCATGACTCAAGGCTCCAGGACAGACCGCAGCCAGGGACCTGAGCAGTTGAAGGAACCCAGGCATCGGTCCGCCTTCTTGGCATGCCCGGTCACCTGGGAGAAGATGTCCTCTGCCCGAGGCACACAGGGCTTCTCTCCCCGGAGTCCAGTGAGTCAGACTCAACTCTAACCGACCTTGAGTCTCTGGTTGGACCAGCTGGGGTCAGAAATCCCCTCCAGAGCGTCCGTGGCCAGTGCTGAACAAGCATGGTGGCTCCTGCTGGGACTGTCAGTTGGATGTTGGATGCACTGCGCAGGGGGGTGGGGGGAATTTCCCAAACTGAAGCCTGAGTAGACAAGATCGCAGGTCTCCAACTACACTTTCAAGATCTGTGGTTGACGTCCAGCCCTGGACCTGGAAACGCAATTCCAGCTGAGCCCCCATGTCATGTGTCCTCTGTGTCGGGTGCAATCGGTGATCACAGCGGGCTTTCTCAGCCTGGGTCCTCCCAGAGGCGGCGCTAGATGCCGACTGGAGTACAAGCCGTGTATCCGAGATGCGCGTGGTGCGTTGTCTAAGATCACTTCTGACACATTCAGAGTTTTCTCTGGAGATGGAAGGCAACCTCTGACAAAGAAATCACATAGTTTATGCAAATAGGAGGGAGAACTTCGTGTCCCCAAATAATGTATTTTCAAGTTTTAGGGCAGCACATCACTGACTATTACCTTTGGAAAATACAAAACTTGTAGATTAGAGGCGATACTGGAATTCGTTTTCCATGGCTGTGTGTGTGTGTGTGTGTGTGTGTGTGTGTGTGTGTGTGTGTGTGTGCGCGCGCGCGCGCGCGCGGGCACATTGTCTGTTTTTACCTAAAGCTTAGAGTTTTCGGAGACTTTTGATGCAGCGTGTGCAACAGCGCCCCCTAGCGGTCGGTATGTTGTATCCCGTGTGTTGGCGTGTTCCGGGCTACAGGGCAAGTCCCTCAAGGAAGGAGGCCCTCTCATAGATCAATTCTGCTCCTCTCCTCCTGCCTGCTCGTTCTTCTCCCAACACCTCATTCATCAAACTCGGGCTAGCTGCTGTAACAAACCAACCCCCGAACGTGCTGGGGCTTAACGCAGTGAGAATGCGCTTCCCTCGTTCTCAAGGACCAGACCCAAGCTGGGTGTTGCAGATGGGCTGGGGGCTCCGCTCCACCCCGGCATTCCAGGGCCCAGCCTGCCCGGGAGGTGCGCTGCCCTGGGTGGGTCTGGGTGTCCCAGGCCGACCTTCCCAGCTGTCCACATGGAAGATCGTGGGGGAGGGGACACGGGACCAGCAGGCATGCTGTGTCCCTGAGCACAGTGGGGACACTCTGGTGCTGGGCAAACAGGCCTGACAAGGAAAGAGAAAAGCATACGTTGGCAATGGCTTTCAGCCCAACCTACCCATCCATGGAGCCACCCTCCTTCTGCAAGGGAGACGAACTCACCTCCCCTTCCTGCTATGCCCTCCAAGAGAAAGCCTCCTTTCCACGGAAATATGAGGCAAGGAGCCCCCACCCAGCCTCGGAGGTTCTCTGCACCCCTTCTCCCCAAGTGCCTTATGCTCCAGCCACCCCAGGTGACCCCTTTTGCCCCAGAACTCCGTGCACTTTTCTGCCTCAGGGCCTTGGCTCATGCTGTTCCTCCACCATACTTGCCCGTCCTTTCTTTGTCTAATGGGGAAAACTGTATGCATCCTTTCAGACCTAGAGCAAGTGTTACCTCATTTCCAGAAGATTCCTTGACACCCACCTCCCCAGCAGCACTGACGCACCCCCAGCAGTGCCCCTCCAGGACCTCATCACTTGTGTGGGTATCCTTGAGGCGCTCCGGGCCTCGAGGGCTGGGTCCGTACAGGAAATAAGGCACGTATTCAACACCTTATTTTTGAATGAGGACATAAATGGATGAACACGTCCGACCCATTTTGACTCCCGTTCGTGGAAGGACTCCGCACACGTCACCGCCCCCTGCCCGTCCCCAACACCCTTCCCTACGAAGATAAAGAAGGCTCCGTGAGTTGTAGAATCGCCAGGATTCAGGCAACGGCTCTTTATCTCCTTCTCAGAGGGAAATTTCTCATTCTCCTGGATGGCTACTCCTACATAATGTAAAATAATCACCTCTTCGTGGCCTAAAAAAAAACTCTTCTTGCATCTAGCTGGCAGATATCTCAGATGGAAGGCTCCAGCACAGCGGAACGTGCAGAGCCCGAGTGCTGGGGAGCTCCGGCACCCCCTCCGCTGGCTGGCACGGAACGTGGTGAGCCCTGCAATGTCAGAGCAAAGGGAGGGAAGCGCCGGGCTCCAGGCCCAACTCCGGAGGAGAAACCGTCACACCCTTCCATCTGCCTCCTCCTCCTGCCCGCTGTCGTGCCCCCCCACCACCACCACCGCAGTCACACTGCTCTGGGTTTGCCCAGCATGCCACGAGCTTTGCAGACACTCCCATGCCGAGCTCTCGTGGGATCCTGCAAGGGCATCCCGTGGGCCTGGTTACTCCCCGTGCTCTCCTGCAGAGGCCCAGCCTCAAGGGCAAGACAGAGTTTACTGGAGCAGGAGTGCCGGGTCAGGGCTGCCTCTGCGCCGCACTTGGAATTAGAGATGACCCGCGGGCCCCCGAGGAGGACGCCTGCTCAGAACAGCCACGCACAGGATCAAGGCTGCCAACAGCTGTCAATTTGAGAAAGGCCCCTCCAGGAGAGGGGGCAGCCGTGCCTTCCCGCCTTGCCGGGGAAAATGTAAATTGGCTGGTCCTTCTAAAAGGCAGCGTGCCCTGATGCCTGCCGGATTTGGAAACTCAGAGGCTCTACATCGGGTGGAAAAAAAATCAATGAGTCAGGACCCAGGCTTCTAATTCCGGTTCTGCCACCGTCACGGCTGTGTGACCTTGTACAAAGTGCCCAGTCACCCTGGGAGGCCCTGTAAGAAGAAGATAAGGGGAGGCTTCCGGGGGTTTTCAGCCTGTGGGCTCTCAGAGTTCATGACTTCCAAACTCAAAAAGACCCACATTTCCCAGAGAGCAGCAGTGTTGTACCAGCACACTGGTAATTATTACAAAGCACTGGCTTCCCACCCACATTCTATCTGACGCCACAGGTAAGAGGTTCTGCTTCTAAATCAGACAGTGTCTGAGCAGGAGACCCGCCACCGGGAAGGTCTGGGTTCACACCCACCCTCCCGCCCCCGCGGAGTGTGACCCTGGGCCTTACCTGTAAAACCAGTCTACAAAACGTGGCTTCTGTTAGCGCGCACAGTAGGTCAGACAGTGTTGTGGTGAAGGCTCTTGGAGACGACAGAGCACCTGCACATGGAAGGGTCCAGAAAGCACACCTAATACTCTGATCATTCACATTGAACAAAAATGATAAAGACAGTTACTTCAAAGTTAGTTGACTTAGCCACCAGATGCCAATATATAGATAAGGAGGGGAGGGAGGGAGATAGGTGTAGATAGATACTGAAAAATTCTTGAGTTAATGAAGAGACTAGCTTAAAGCAACATAACAGAAAGACCTGACATTTCGAATTCTGTCTCAGCCCCACAGTAGGTTAAGTGGCTGCCTCTCCAGCCCGGATCCCTGGGACGCCAGGTTCCCTCCCAGCAAGTCCTAGATGCGGCCCCTCCCCCTCCTGCTTGCCCTGCCCTCCCGCCGTATTCACCCACTTTTCACCATCGCTTGGCCACTGGTGTGGGAGGCACCAACCCCTTGGGGCAGGTCCTTCTGGTCAGCTGGAGCCTTTCGACCCTTTGGTTCCACAGAAACCTTGTCCGATGGGATTTGCACTCCAGCACCAAGGAGATGGGAGTTATTTTCTCTCACAATTTGATGAGCAGCTTGGGTGGGTTTTTGGTTTTTTTTTTTTTTTTTCCTTTGTCAGTGTCAAGACTAGTGATCACAGATTTATATGCCTGTAGCAGCAGTTACCATAAATAAGTGAAGACTTGGGGAAGGAATCTGGTGCCAGCATTAGCATATGTCCATTTTGCTACAACCGTTGACAGAGACTTTGGGCTTGGGGGACAGTATGGTGTGGTGGAAACTGAGGCTAACTGGAGACAGATGCAAAATAGCCTCTGTGTTATAATTTGGGAGTGAGAGCCCTAATTCTCTACTTTCCCTGATTTCCCAGATTTTTCCAGATTTTTAGACAAGATCTGCCAGATTTAAAAATATCAGCTCAATTTTTTTTCCTGTGTGGGCCAAATAGCCCAGCAGGCCAGATGCAGCCCGTGGGCCATCATTTTGTGAACTTTCATTGGGCCATCTCTACCCCGTCCTCACCATCACCTCTGTTGTGTGTGGACAATGGTGAAGAGCGACAGGGTCACCATGTGTGGTTGTCCAGGGTGTGCACTGCCCAAGCTACCACACCTAAGAGGCTGCACGTTCCATCTCAAACATCCAAGGTCAGTACTATGAATATCAGCAGTCTTCCAGCAGAGGGCAGTCACATGTCATGCTCTAACAAAATCAGCTTTTATCAAGAACATTTTCATCGGATGCAAGTGTCTTAAGGCAGGGGTGTCCTTTTTCTAATTCCCGAAAAATGTTGTAAGAACCAGTGGTGGAGAATATTTTTTTAAAGATTTTATTTATTTATTTATTTATTTGAGAGGGAGAGAAGGCAAGAGACATACATGAGTTGAGGGGGAAAGGGAGAAGCAGACGCCCCGCTGAGCAAGGACCCCCCCCCCACCGCCCCGATGCGGGACTCTATTCCAGGGCCCCGAGATCGTGACCTGAGCGAAGGGCAGTCAATTCACCGACTGAGCCACCCAGGTGGCGCCTGAGGGCGGAGAGTATTGAAGAGTATGATCCCATCCATTCTGACTGGGTTGCAAAATGGAGATTCCAAACCAAGTGTCAGAGCAGTTCTAGGAGGACGCAGACCTGCTGCGCAGCTCCGGGGGGTAAATCAGCACACCCCCACTTGTCAAACCGGCAGTGAACGTGCAAATACTCATGAGTCGGCAGTTCACCAGGTGTACGCCCACCAGCGCACATACCTACATGCACCCAGGAACGCGTTCTAGACCGTCCCCGAGCACACCGTTTCAGAGACCCCAGACGGGAAGGAGCTCTGATGTCCATCGGTGACGGGAAGGATCAGTAGACAGCCATGCAAAAGAGGAACCACTACCACAAACCATAACATAGAGGAGCTCATAAAGCTCACATTGAGTAAGTGAACCCAGCCCCCTAAGAGCACTTCCTGGGAGACAGCACGTGTATAAAACGTAAACAGGAGGGGCACCCAGGTGGCTCAGTCGGTTAAAGCTTCTGCCTTCAGCTCAGGTCATGATCTCAGGGTCCTGCTCTCTGCTCAGCCGGGAGCCTGCTTCCCCCTCTTTCCCTCTGCTTGCCTCTCTACCTACTTGTGATCTCTGTCTGTCAAATAAATAAATAATTAATCTTAAAAAAAAAAAAAAAAAAGTAAACAGGAAGCAAAGCTCACTTCTCGCGCCCAACATCAGGACAGCACTTTCGGGGGTTGGGGAGTGGGGGAGAAGAGGTGGGGGGGTTGGGGAGGGCACACAGGGAATCTCGTAAGGTGCTGGAAGGTTCTGCTTCTTGAGCCGGGTGGGTGGTCCCACGAATGGATTCACTCTGGGTACATCTACCCATGCATTCACACTCTTGCTTTCCGCACTTTCCCATAAGCATGCATTAGCCCAGTGAACAACGTCACAGTAGACAGTCCCATGTGTGCATCGGGCAGGGAAGGGCTTTGGAGGAGAGGGGAAGACAAAACCACCCCACCCCAGGAAAGCGTTGTTGGCCTCTTGCTTCCTGGAGGAAACAAAACTGTTACAAGTTATCAGCACACATTTAACAATTTATCACACCCAGGAGCCTGATGAAGTTGATTTGTGATTTGTGAGCAAGGTGGGCAGCCACCCATCCCCCTAGTTCCAAAACGGAGATGTTCAGGCAGGAAACGCCACGAGGTCAAAGTCTAGACCCAGCATTCCCCCATGTCCCAGGAGACGACAGCATGCACTATCTGAGCTCCCCCAAAGTCTCACAGTTCTTTTTGACCTCCCATGGCTTCAGGGAGCTTTGCTTCTGATGGAAGCACCTGCAGAAATGGAGAGGTGCCTGGAGGATGCACCCGTAGCTGAGCCCTTGGTCAGGGACACACAGGTATTTGAATATGAAAGCCCAGCTCCTTGGTGTAAACCTGGACACACCCTCTGGGGGAGGTTGCCAAAACCACTGACCCCATTCGGCTTCTTGGTCTCTTCCCCCTTTGCCCCTCCCACCCTGGGACCACGACCCTAACGGGTGACTTGCACGCCAATCTCCATCTCAGGGTTTGCTCCCGGGGAACCTGACTTAGAAGAGAGGGGGAAATGGATTCTAGCATCTCGGAGATTTCGAAATCTGAGACAGCCATGGCCATGGCAGGGACTCCTGCCTCCCACACGCATGCCTGAGTATCAGGTTTCTGCAAAGGCCAGCCAGTGGCTCGCAACAAGCTTGCAAGCGGCTGTCATCATTTCCAGGACTTGCTATTACTCAAGTTGTAATGTTTTCTTTGGGTACACAGACAGGTTCCCACAGGCGGTGCACCAGGGCTCTTTCCGACATCCCCAGCTTGGAACTTGGAACAACACGCTTTCCCGTAGAAGTCACAGCGACAGCAAGCATCGGGTAGGGCACCGTAACTGACAAAGCCTGCTCCCCACAGAGCCTTCTTGACCCACGTGTGGCCGAGCTTTAACGATTAAAGCGCTCATCTGAAAAAAACAAAGTACAAACCAAGTTCTAGTGGTCTTCCTCCAGTTTG
This sequence comes from Lontra canadensis, assembly GCF_010015895.1. Taxonomy (NCBI): domain Eukaryota; kingdom Metazoa; phylum Chordata; class Mammalia; order Carnivora; family Mustelidae; genus Lontra; species Lontra canadensis. The sequence goes on along the minus strand of NW_022631039.1, from coordinate 12,045,351 downwards.
AGGGGAGAAAAGAAATTGTTCCTCTCCTAGCACTTCTGCAGTGCCAGCATGAGCATGCATGCTCTGCCACGGGAAGAGGGCTAGCTTGAGCATTTACAAGCTGCTCATCTTCAGACAAGCCACGGGCCCTGTTTGCCCTCCCAATGTCCCCATCCGTCCAGTGGTCACAAGAGTGCCAGCCTCTCAGGATTATAGTGAGTCTTATTCAAATAGAACATTAAGTGGGAGACCGGCCTCCAAAAAGGTGTTCTACATGATTAACCACCAAAGAAATGCAAAGAAAACGCACAACTGGGGCGCCTGGGTAGCTCCGTGGGTTAAAGCCTCTGCCTTCAGCTCAGGTCATGATCCCAGGGTCCTGAGATCCAGCCC
>NW_022631039.1:12010180-12044879 GCF_010015895.1 Lontra canadensis | reverse complement strand
AAAAAATAAAGAAAGAAAGAAAAGAAAACGCACAACTCTATCACAGGTTGGGCAAAAGACAAGCCTCTCCCATTCCGTGGGAGCACAACCCACGTCCTGGCAAGCTCACCCCTTCCCAAGAGAAATAAGGGCCCGGATGCACCCCAAGGCAAGTTCAAGAATAGCCACCACAGCCTCATTTATGACCAGCAAAAGCTGGACGCTACCCAAACATCCCTTGGTGAGTTGTAGCATGTGGAATATTCTGGTGATGGAATCACAAGAGGGAGCAAATCCCCTCCACAACAACATGCATGGGTCTCACAGACACTGCCTGGCAAGGAAGCCCAATCAGGTTCAAGAACAGGCAAAACTGTTTCCGTTCTGGTTGCTACAACAAAGTTCCTACGGACTGGGTAGCTTATAAACAACAGAAACTTATTTCCCGCAGTGCCGAAAGCTACAAGTCCAGGATCAGGGTGCCAAGGGGGTCGGGTTCTGGCAAAGACCCTCTTCTGGGGTGTAGACGCCTTTGCATAGAATATTCCAGCAATTTCACTCTCAGGTAAATAACCAGAAGAGAGGAAAACGGGCGTTCAAACCAAGACCCGTGCGTGAACTTTCATTAGCACGATTCACAAGAGCCAGAAGGTGGAAACAGCCCGGTGTCCATCAGTAGAGGAATGGATCAACCAAATGCGGTCCGTCCAGAGAGTAAAATATTATTCCTCCATAGAAGGAACGAAGTGCCTTCTGCCACATGCCAGAATGTGGTTGGACTGCAAAGCCTAAGTGAGAAGAGCCAGATGCAAAAGGACATCTATGGTAGAATTCCATTTAAATGAAATACTCGAGATCGCAAATCCATAGGGACGGAAAGCAGATGAATGATTTGCAGGGTCTAGGGGGAAAGGGAATGGGGAGTGGGTATAGGGTTTCAGTTTAGGGACAACATTCTGCAACCCGATCATGGGGATGGTCGCACAATTTGCCAGTTACTTAGCGACACTGAATTGTGTGCTTTAAAATGGCTCGAATGATCGATTTCATGTTCTGTGTATTTTGCCGAACACACACACACACACACACACACACACACACACACGTACAGCTAAACACAGAACTGCCACATGACTCAGCAATTCCCCTAAGTTTAGAGCCAAGCAAAGTGAAAGCACATGTGCACATGGAAACCTGTCTATGACTGTTCACAGCAGCGGGACTCCTAACAGCCACGGGTAGACACAATCCTGATGTCCCTCAAACCATGAACGCGTGTGTGAGCTTCCTGGGGCTGCCGAACCAAATTTCCGCAAACCAGGTGACTTGCAACCAGGGGAATGTCCCATCTCACAGCTCTGGAAACCAGATGTTTTGAAATCGGGGCATGGGCAGGGCTGTGCTCCTCTGGGAGCTGGAGGGGAACCCTCCCTTGCCCCTCGCAGCCTCGTGGTGGCCCGCCACGCTCGGAGTTTCTCTGCTGGTGGGTGTGTCACTTCCCTTTCTGCCTCTGCTCTCACCCCGCCCTCTTCTCTCCGCCTATCTTATCAAGACCCCAGTCATTACCCGCTCACTCCTCAGCACAGCCGTACTCAACCAGCTCCCTCTGCAGCCACCTCATTTCCAAATAAGGTCACATTCTGAGGTTCGGAGGGTTAGGATTTCAACATCTCCTTCGGGGAGGACCCAACTCAGCTCATAACAATGGATACACGCACTGTGGTCTGTCCATACAAGGGAATACTATTCAGTCAGAAAGGCGAATAAAACACCAGCCGCCGCTAGGATGCGCAAAGCCCAAAAACATGATGCTGCAGGAAAGAAACCGGACACACAAGGTCCCGTGGTGTGGGATTCATGCCAGAACAGGCGAATCCAGACAGACAATAGATTTCGGGGGTTAGAGGAGAGGAAAGAATGAGGAGGAACCACTAGTGGGTCTGGCGTTTCTTTTTGGAGTGATGGAGGTGTTCAGGAATTTAATAGTGAGAACGGTTGTGCATCATTGTGAATACACTGAAAACTAGTGGGGTGTGCACTTTAAGGGGGTGAATTTCTGGTATGTCAATTATATCTCAGCGGGGGCGGGGGATAAAAGACCCTGTTAAGGGGTTAAAAAAACAAGTTACAGACTAGGAGAGAATATTTGCAAACAACTTCTTTAGCAAAGGACTTGTATTTAGAATATATTTTAAAAAGAACGCTCCAAAATCCACTGGGAAAAAAATCGAATCGGAAAATGGGCAAAAGGAACAAAAAAGCATTTCACTGAAAAAAAAAAAAAAAAAAAACCAGATGGCAAATAAGCACGTGCAGAGAGTCTGACGATATTAGCCCCTGGAGAAATGCAAATTAAAACCACCATGAAATGTCACCACACACCTACCAGGATGGCTAAAATAAAACAGTGACAACTCCCAGTGCTGGCGAGGGTGTGGAGAGACTGGATCCCGCACACGTTGCTGGCAGAATCGTAAAACGGGCCAGCCGCTCTGGAAAATGGCTTGGCGATCTCTCACAGAAGTAAATACGCACTCACCGTACAACCCAGAAATTGTGCTCCTGGGCATCCGCCCAGAAATGAAAACTGAGATACTCACAAAAACCTGTACACAGCTGTTTGTAGCAGCTTTATTCGCAACGGCCCGAGACTGGAAACAAACCCAGTACCCTTCCACAAAACCGTTACCTCCACCAGCACGAATGCTACCTAGCAATGAAAAGGAACAAACCATTGATACACATAATAACTTTTATGAATCCCAAGGGATTGATGCTGAGTGGAGAGAAAAAGACAGTCTCCAAAGGTTACGTTCAACAAGATTGCAGTTAGTGAACAGTCTTTCTTTTTTTTTTTTTTTTAAGATTTTATTTATTTATTTGAGGTTGGGGGACAGCGAGAGAGGGAACACAAGCAGCGGGAGAGGGAGAAGCAGGCTTCCTGCCAAGCAGAGAGCCTGATGCAGGGCTCGATCCCAGGACTTTGGGATCATGATCTGAGCCAAAGGCAGATGCTTAATGACTGAGCCACCCAGGCGCCCCTAGAACATTCTTTAAATGATAAAATGATAGGGAAGGACCACAGATTCGTGGTTTCCCAGGGGTGGGAATGCGGGTGGGTCGTGTGCACCATAAAGGGGCAGCATAAGAAGGATCTTTGTGGTGGTGGCACAGTTCTGGGTCTTGATTGTGGTGACGGTTACCCACGTCTACACGTGAGATAAAAGCACACAGAACTGCCCACACCCCCCCAGAGGCGCTGAAACTGAGTTCTGCAGCTTTCCCCAAATGTCAGTTTCCTGGGTAGGTAACCAGACTCTGATTATCCATGTTACCATTGAGGAAAACAGGATGTAGTCCGTGGGACCTCCCGGCATATATATTTTTTGCAACTTTTTGAGAGCCTGCAGTCTGTTCAAAATAAATAGCGTTTTAAAAACAGATCATTTATTTACAAACACGGCAAGCAGCCAGTACTCCCCAGGCAGTAACGCGTCGGAACAGAGCCCAGGCGTGAACGACCCGTGTGGCCAGCCCCATTATGGCGGCCCAGCAGCCGCACACAGACCTCAAGGTGAAACCACCCAAGTTACCAAATGTGCCGTGGAAGCCTGCGTCCCTTTATGATTCTGTTTATTTCCTAAAAGCTAGAAAACCACAAGTTGGTGGAGTATTTATTGTTATGAATATGTTATTAATGATGTTTATCTCTGGGTAGTGGTATTACGGGTGATTTTGATCTTTTTTTTTTTTTCTTTCCTGTATTTTCCTTTTTTTTTTACCACCACAGTAAATCTGAATGCATTGTTTTTATAAGAAGAAAAAAGTAAGTTACGGTATCAGTCTTCTTTGGCTGAAAGTCACAGAAAGTAAGGAATCTAAGAAAAAACGAGTCCTGGGAAGGATGTTGGGGGCTGAGGCAAAGAGTGAGTCTTGCCCCCGCCCCCCCCAACATCCACTTTGTGTCTCTCTTCCTTCCTAATAGAAGCCTGCTTTTAGTCAGGGTGGGAATGTGTCCAGTTTCCCTTAAAACTGGGGTGGCTGTGTGACACTGTTACGGTAGACCAGATATAAATGCAAGACCACTGGGTTCAAATCCTGCGAAAGATTTTTTTTTAATGGCTGACTGTGCTGCCAATGCCCTTTTGTCCCTCCTCTCTCCTCATTCTTCCTATATGGAATATGAATGTGATGTGATGGGTGGTGCTGCAGCAGCAGTCATGGCATTATGTGACCTTGAGGATGGAAGCCACACGCTTGTTGGAGCAGAAAGACAGGAAGAGTCTGGGACAGTAGTGACTCTGTGGGGCCACAGACCAGATCAGCTCCTATCTGATATTTAAGCCGCTCTTTTTCCACGGCCTGCAAACTCTTCTCTGGGCGATTCTGGGCTCACAGGACCCACAAGAAGCTGAGAGCCAGGCTTGAGAACAGGCCAGAAGGAAGACGACTCAAGAGTTAAGAAGAACCACACCCACAAGGTTATGGGTGACCTCCTCACCCACATGTGAGGACCCTCCTTCTGGAGGAGGCAGCTGGGTTCGTAAACAGTCACCTGGGTCTGAAAGCAAACCACATCCTTTCCTGGAAGTCAAGCTATAGGTTAGGAAAAGGAGAAAAACACCAAGGTCTATACATTTGCCTTCTAAAAGCCCCTCTTCGGAGGTTCTGCTTGGTTATTGTCATGGTGTTTCCAGGGCAAAACTCACCTTCCCCTCGCCTCAAATAAAACCTAAGTTACGTGCCCACAGGTCTCTATCACAAGAGACTTCCCCACCATGCTGAACAGTGAGCTGTGAGCAGCTGCTTGTGCCCACACCCCCACCAGATAAGCGTTGCCCCCTCAGATCCCCCAGAAAAGCGATGACAGCGGCCTCCAGCAGAGAGCTGGAAGGACCGAGGATGCCACCTCAGTATGGTGTCCCGTGGTGTTCCCTAAGGAAGAAATATTAGCAAAGCCCTCAAGAGCTCTAGAAATTCCATCGTGTTGTAATTGTCAAAAATCTAAGTGTCCCCTAACCCCATAAGGGGCAGGGCCCGCGTTTCGGCACATCCTAAGACAACAGAAGGCCCCATAAGAAGGGGCACAGAAGGGGTGCCTGGTGGCTCAGTCATTAAGCGTCTGCGTTCGGCTCAGGTCATGATCCCAGGGCCCTGGATTCCAGTGCCACATGGGGCTCCCTGCTTGGCAGGGAGCCTGTTTCTCCCTCTCCCACTCCCCCTGCTTGTGTTCCTTCTCTCTCTGTGTCTCTCTCTGTCAAATAAATAAAATCTTTTTTAAAAAGGGGGGCTCAGAAAAGAACCCCACTCATTTTGTAGCCTCTTTGTTCTTTGCCCTGGGTGGGGTTTCCAGAGGAAGAAGCCTCCAGGGGGGCTGGCTTGGGTCATGTGACCCCCCCAGCCCTCAGTGGCTGGCCGGGGGGTGGCGGGGGGTGCGGTCGGTGGACACTGGACTCTATATAAGCCCCACCCACCACCCTTGAGCTGTCCCTAGCAGGAAAGAGACAGGTGACTCCTCGTGCAGAATGAGAGGGAATGGGTACTTGGGAAATATGCCTTTTCTTAACTTTTAAATACATAAAAATTAGATGTTCAAAAGACAATGTAGGGGCGCCTGGGTGGCTCAGTGGGTTAAAGCCTCTGCCTTCAGCTCGGGTCATGATCCCAGGGTCCTGGGATCGAGGCCCAAGTCGGGCTCTCTGCTCTCTGCTCAGCAGGGAGCCTGCCTCCTCTTCTCTCTCTCTGCCTACTTGTGATCTCTATCTGTCAAATAAAAAAATAAAATCTTTAAAAAAAAAAGACAATGTAATCTAAAACCTTCACTTTTTAAAAGAGAAAACCAAAGATCCAGGGGAAGTGAGGAGAAGCTCAGATGGCGTGTCTGTGCTTTACGGGTTCCTGTTTCTAGGCCCAGATGAATCCTGTGCTGAGATCCGCCTGAACGACACTGTGATTCTCTCCGGCCGCACGGAGACGAGTGAAGGGGTCGCTGGCCTTGACAAGTCCTCAGTCCAGAGAGGGAGATAGAGCTGGACAAACCATAAAGCAGGGGGTAAGACCCATGAAAGGTACCTGGCAAAAACACCACAGGAAAGCAGAGAAAGAGGCTTGTTAATTTGACCCTCAAGATCAAAGAAGGCTTCCTGGAGGAGGTGACCCTTGAGTAGAAGAAAAGGATGAAGACAGCGACTTGGACCAAAGGATGGGGAGTTTTGAATGTCACGCTGGATTTTCCTGTGGAAAATGGGAGAGTCTCTGAAGGTTTTTGAGCAGAAGGACAGAATACGGTCTTATCTCAGCAGGAGGGTAGAGATTAGATTACCCCAGGGGGAGAGGTTAAAGGTCAGGAGACCAGCAGGAATGTGGTGGTGGTAATTCGGATGAGACACGATAAGGGACTGTTTCAGAGCCCAGGGAAGCTACGGTAATGAGGAGAAGCCACATTCTAGGGAGCAAGACTGGGCAAGTCTCGATGAATAATTGGACCTCCCGGGGGATCAAATGTAAGATAATGTAAGATTTCTGTCTTGGGTGATCTGGTGGATAGCGATGCTGTTAACCAGTCTAGGGAACTCGGGAAACAGTGCAACGGATGATGGGCTGATTGGGGTCAGGTAGGGTTTGAGATGTGTTGGAGACCCCCCAGCAGAACTGTTCCATACGTACCTGGAAATCTGAGTCGAAAACTCCGGAAGAAAATGTCGGCAGTCATTCCCTTGAGCACTGAAGTATGGACTGCCTTTTGTCGGGTTATTTTTAGGATCCTCAGTGGGCATGTGTGACCTGTAGAGTTACCAAAGAGGACATGCTGTGTTTTAAGGAGAACTAATGCAGGAGCCTGGCGGGGGATCCAGGACATCGGGACCACCACAGACGGGATGGCCGAATGGTGGCATTTCAGTTCAGGGCGGATCGACTTGGTTACCGTACGCATGTTCTCTACCAGACTCTGGGAGTGCCGCGGCACACGGGTCAGGGACCAGGACAGAGGTAACCCCCATCCTCAGAGAGCCCCGAGGCGCGGGAAGATGCCAGGAGAAGAGAGATGAACATGGGTCCTTCTTTACCAAAAACCAAGGAAAGGCAGATTCTAGAAGCTGCGGACCTCGACGTCTGGCTGGTCAAAAATTCTTTAGTCTTGTAAACCCTAGGACCCGAAGGGGCAAGCAGATGGCCCTTGGAGGGGGGCACCTGGATCCAGAGAGACCACTTATCCCAGAGGAAGCTCATCTCCTCTCCTGGGAGGAGAGACGAAAGACACAATGGGTCTGGGGTTTGGCCAGACAGTGGGCAGACGTCCCCAGGAGGCTCCTATGGGTGGGCTCGACAAACACGAGCCGAGGGGAGTCAAGTAAGACAGATTCAGTAGCGACCGAAGGGCCAAGTGCAAAGTTCTGATTAATGAGTTGATGTCAAGCAAGAGAAAGGTCTTGTGACCCACCGTTCTCGTGGTTCTGTCCTGTTTATCATCTTTCTTCTAAAAAACTAGGGAAATAGATACCAGCTCAGGAGAGAAGAACTTAAGCAGTCTGAAAAAAGAAACGGGAGAGCCATTGTGGTGGGGAGTCCCCGCCCCGAGTCTGTGGGAGCAGCCCCCGTGACCCTGAAACGTGAAGTCCCGGGTGAAGGGCGCAGTGACATCCTTCCCAAATCGAGCACCTTCCCGCCTAGAAGCAGCCTCCGGACACCCGTACCCCGCAGCCGCCCGCCCCACCGGCCATGTCGGCAAACTCAACACGTCTGCAAGTGAGCTTTCCAGCCTCTGAAGGCAGCCGGGCTTCGCGGGAGGCCGGGGGTCTTTCCAGCCATCGGAAGCCACCATGGTCCAGATGTGCGCGCCAGAGACAAGGCACCCACTCCTGCCCTCCCGCAGCCTCAGGACCTGCTCTGTAAGAGGCAGACCACACCTCCCTGTTTCGAGGCTTCAGTAAGGACCCTTGTGACCTTCCAGCGCCCGGATCCGCCATCTGCTCGTGCCGAGTACTCTGTGAGAGGCTGGGAATCCGGCAGAGGGGCCACAGACTGACAGACAATTAAAATGGACAAATGAGCCAAAGAACGTATCATGACAAAGAGGGAGAGACCAGGGAAAGGCGTGGGGCATCAGAACACACCTCTCTGAGCTTAAAAAAAAATCATCTGTGCAGAGCCTTTCAAGCGTGACACACAGTAGGTATCTAATAAATGACAGTCCCTTCCCTGCACCAGCTATGCTCCAAATGGTGAGGATTCTGACCCAGATGCCCCAACAAAGAGCCACAGACCAGGCAGCTTACACAACAGAAATATACTTTCTGCACAGTTCCAGCAGCTGGAAGCCCGAGATCAAGTCCGGCAGAGCCTGTGGGAGCTCCCGCCCTGGCCTGCAGACGGCCACCCCCTCGCGGTGGACCTTACGTGACAGAGAGACGCTCTCATAGGGACACTCAGTGGACGGGATCGGGCCCCATTGGCATCGAATGTCATCAGTTCTTCAGAGGCCGCATATCCAAATGCAGCGCCCCTGAGGGCCCAGGCTCAACAGGTACGTTTCCGAGAGGCACCAGCATCCATCCATCACCCGCAGTGGCCTCACCGCACAGTGCCCAGAGCAATTTCCACTCCCTGGCCTCCGGCATCGGGCCCCTCCCTTGTCTTTCCCCTGGTGAACTTGGTGGCCTGTTAGGATTTCCCCTCGACATTGCCCCCGGGGCCAACGGCAGCCAGATCCTCATGCCTCAGACCCTGCCGCTACACCCCTGCTAGCCTCCAAATTCACAACGGTTGAACTCTTAGGACCTCAGCTGCTCTCCCCAGACCTCAACACACTCGAAGGTGAACCATTCAAGACCCCCATGACCTGTCAGTGATGCCGACCACCGGAACGTCTACTACCTACCGACTGACGTGGGGTCATGACATGGAACAGAGATCAGCTGTTGGCTACGTGCTGTGCTTCAGACTTGCTGTGATTCACCAACCCTGGGAGCTGGGGCCCGTGACTCTTCCCCTTCCAGGGAGCCCAGGCGCCGACCCACCAGATCACATGGGAAGGTCATGCAGGATTTGAACCCAGGCCATCAGGCCCCGATGCACCCAGGGAAGGAGGTCTGCCCGGCCCATCTGTCCAGCCGAGGAGGAGCGGGTCGGTGAAATGCCTGAAACCTGTTTGTCTTGAACTATTAAGGAAGAAAATTCTAGTAATTTAGCAAGTAATTCAAAACATTGTTTTTATGCTGAACACCCCTCTGTCACCGAGTAGATTGCAAAATGCATGAGCGTTTGTAAGATAAAGCTGGATGCTTCAGGGGAATTTCGGCAAGGTGGGTGCTGTCTGGTCCCTCGGGGTAGTGAGGGGGAGCCCTGGCTCCCTGCTCCCAGCATCAGCCTTGCCGCCCACCATGCCTCACGACCCTGGTCCACACTGCCCTAACCTGCCCGCCGTCGTGTCCCTCACCTGTCGGGACCACCCCCATTCCTCCCCAGCACCCACCCTCTTCCCTCTGAACCCCATGGTGCCTCCTCACCCCTTCAGCACCTGCTCCACAACCACGCCGGCCTGTCCTCTTCCTTCTCCCGTGTGATTTCCCATCTCTTCGATGGAAGCAGTGGTTCTTTGCAGGCAAGAGCTGGACTTTGCTTCTCCACATGGTGCATGCCCAGGGGACACGTGCTCATTATTTCGGGAGTGGCTATTTCCTCAAAAGTCGGGGCTTCTGTGGGCTGGGAGTGACATAATGTCCCATAAACTCTAGCTCTGATTGGCCGCGACTAGTCTGAGCCAGCGATAAGGGGCGAGGGTAGGGAAGTGTGTGGTTTGCAAAGACGGGCATCAGGCTCTGTCTCCCAATCTCTGCACTGCCCACCCTGCGGAGCGCTTATCTGTCCCTCAGATCTCGCCTCCCCATGAGGTCACGGCGCTCTCCCTTTGGCCCCAAGCACCAGGAGGCTCTCCTCGGAGCACTTAGAGTTTACAAGGACACGGGGAGACTTGCTCACTCTTGGTTTTCTTGCCTTGGATCTCGGTCCCCAGCACTTGGCAGGCTGCTGGTCACACAGTTGACAATCCATTAAGTACTGCTGGTCGAATACGGAGTGCTCCCCGTTCTGGCCGGTCAGCATGGCCCTACTGCCCGCGTCCACCCCCACAGTCCTGTCGGAGGATGGCTCCAGGAGGGGTGCTCGCCTCACACTCCCCACGTGGCCAGGACACCGGGGCTCAGGGCTGGAAGCCCAGGGAGAGCCCATCCCGGTCCGGGAGGAACCGCTGCGGTCTGCCGCTGTGGCCTCCTTCAATCCCCGGCCTGCACTGCCCCCTCCAGGGCGCTGTGGTGCTCTCCAGGATTGCCGAAGGGGCGGCAGACCGGGCCAGCAAACACAAAATCACCCTCCTAATAGGGGCTTTCAATCCAAGAATGGGGGGGCGCGGGCGTGGGGAGTCAGTTGTTCAAATCTACCAGGGACAGAAGCCAGAAGCCAGAAGCCCTGACACCCGCTGCCCATCCCCTCCACTATGAGCTGGTGAGATCACAGGGCCAAGACAGGGAGCAGCACCCTAGGCCTTGTCGAGTGCCGCTTCCCAGGCAGAGGGCTGGGGTGCAGCCTGCGAGTCTGAATTCTCAGCAAACCCCAGCTGCCGCTGGCCTTATGCCACAGTCCTTCCTTGATGTTGAAAATGCAGATGAAGGGCCAGCAACAAGGGCCTCGGTATCACCTGGAAGACTTCGCTACTCAAAGTGCCGTCCTGTTTTGGCAGCTCCCGCATCCAGAGATCCTTAGAAACGGAGTCTGGGCCCCATCCCAGACTTCCCGGATGGGAATCTACCTCTGAACCAGTCCCCGCCCCTCCTGGAGTGAGTCACAGACACAGTGAAGTGTGAGATGCTCTGTTCCCTGTTCTCGAATGCTGGTCCTCGAGCCCCGTCCACATGTTGACACAAACCACCGGTGGGGCTTTAAAAAAAATACTGATGTGGGAATTCCTAGAGACCCTGATTTAGTCTTTATTGGGTACAACCTGTCTATCAGGGCATTGGAGAAACTTCTTCCGTTATTCCAACATAAAGCAGAGTTTGAGGGCTTTGCTCTATATTAGAATATTTTCTCAATATTTTATTTTATTTTTTAAAGCTTTTTTTTTTAAGATTTTATTTATTTATTTGACAGACAGAGATCACAAGTAGGCAGAGAGGCAGGCAGAGAGAGAGAGAGGGAAGCAGGCTCCCTGCTGAGCAGAGAGCCCGATGCGGGACTTGATCCCAGGACCCTGAGATCATGACCTGAGCCGAAGGCAGCGGCTTAACCCACTGAGCCACCCAGGCGCCCTCAATATTTTTAAAGAAAGGTCCCATCCTGGCTGCTAGATTCCTGAAGTGTTGTAGATTCTAGGCCCTTCTTTGTCTGTTTTGCATGTTAAACACTATTTATCTTGGTTCCTGTTACCCCTTGATATTGTTTATAAGGTTTGCTATAATACATGTTGAATTATGCTTGTGGGGTTGTCATTTAAGAACACACACACAGAGAGAAAAAACTCATTAAATTTGACTAATTTATTTTCTTAATATTGATTAGCATTTCCTTTCTCCAGGGAAGACACATAAATGTCCAACCAGCACATGAAAAGATACTCAACATCATTAGTCATTAGGGAAATGCAAATCAAAACACAGCGAGATACCACCTCGCACCCACAAGGAACGGATATAATTTTTAAAACGGAAACTAGCAAGTGCTGGCAAGGAGCGTCCAGAAATTGGAACCCTCCACACGTCTGCTGGGAATGTAGAAAGGTGTGGCTACTGCGCAAAGCGGCATGGCAATTTCTCGGAAGGTTGAAATGGAATTTCCATGTGACCCAGCTGCTGGCAGTCCCAGCTGTACACTCGAAAGAATTGCACACAGAGCCTCAGGACTTGTAGGTACAGGTTCACAGTGGCATGATTCTTTTTTTTTTTTTTTAAGATTTTATTTATTTATTTGACAGAGAGAGATCACAAGTAGGCAGAGAGGCAGGCAGAGAGAGAGGAGGAAGCAGGCTCCTCTCTGAGCAGAGAGCCCGATTCGGGGCTTGATCCCAGGACCCTGGGATCATGACCTGAGCCGAAGGCAGAGGCTTTAACCCACTGAGCCACCCAGGCGCCCCTCACAGCAGCATTATTCTTAAGGGCCAAAAGGAAGACACAGCCCAAGTGTTTATCAGCAGACCCACAAGTAAGCAAAACGTTGACATACAGTGGAATCCTATCGGGCCACAAAAAGAAATGACGTGCTCACTCACACCAGAACACAACGAGCCCCAAAATCATGATGTTCAGTGAAGGGAGCCGGCCAGACACAAAGAACACTGCATGATTCCGCTTACACAAAGTATCTAGAACAGGCAGGTCCGAGGAGAGAGACATGTATGTACTCATGTGTCTTTGCAAGAAGCCACGAGCTCCAAGAACCGCACCGCCGCTCGCCTGGAGGTCCTCTAGGCCTCCTGCACGGAGCTAGGGACCTTCGTAAGCTCGATTTTGTCCAGAAAATTTCTGGTGTCTTCTAGTTCTCAGAGAGAGAAAATTACTCATGTAGATTTTGCACATTTTTTTTTTAGTGTATTCCTGGTGTCATTTATTTTGCATGGTAAAAGGGATAGTTTCTCCCACTGTATTTTCTGAGGACCTGCCACTTTATATATAGGAATATCACTGATTTTTTTTTTAATATCCATCTATCGTATGGTAATTTTCCAGTTGTTGTCTTGGGTTTCCAGGTATGGCTCATGCCATGCCCAAAAGTTGTAGGTGAGTCCCTTCTTCCAGCCCTTCCCAAGCTATGTACAGAGAAGGACCAGGCTCTGGGCCTCTTCCCAGTGCGTTTTTTAAGACAGATGACAAGTCTGTGGGAGCCACTCTCGGATGTCATTAAAATGTCAGATTCCTAAAGAAGTTTCATCATGTGTATTTCCAGTGTCTGTCCTTTCTGGTCACAGACCGGTAAGCAGTTGGCAGACCAGGAGAGATCCAGAACCTCACTCCGCGTCTCGTTGCTTTAGCCCTGTTCTCTGGTGATTTGAGATGCTAGGATTCGCGCTCTGTGCCCAGGTACCAAATTCTTTTCCCGACAGTGAGGTCCTCAGCAGCGATTAAGCCGAGTACATGAACCTGGGTCAGTCAGTTCCATAGTCCTGATGTGTGTGTAGTAGACTTATGTCTAAAACTGGGGGAAAAAAAAAGGAGGAACAAAGGACAATATTCCAGGGATAGATATACAGAGACAGTGATACTGAAAGATAAATATAGATACAGATATTGATACAGATTTTCTCCAGATTTGGAGGATTGGGAAGGAGCAGGAGGAAGCTGGGCCAAACACTAGGGTTTTAAAATTCTGAACAAATTACAATTGGGTGGGAGAGAAAAGCTAAGTGTTTAAAAATAGGTCCTGCACTGAAGATGTCTCACCTCACTCTTGCTTGGTGGGACGAGGCAGGAAGAGCCTAATCGCTCCCACTGCAGGAGAGCCACGCCCACAGCTGGTATCCCATGACTACACGTTTAAGAGAGGAGGTGTGATGTAAACTCATGTTTTGTTTGTTTAAGATTTTATTTATTTATTTGACAGAGATCACAAGTAAGCAGAGAGGCAGGCAGAGAGAGAGAAAGGGAAGCAGGCTCCCTGCTGAGCAGAGAGCCCGATGCGGGGCTCGATCCCAGAACCCTGGGATCATGACCTGAGCCGAAGGCAGAGGCTTCAACCCACTGAGCCACCCAGGGGCCCCAAACACATGTTTTAATAAGACTTTCTCGCCGGGTACCAGTGGGACCCCACAGCTGACCAAAGCCTGGTCCATACCACCTCTTTAACCCATGGCAAGCTTGTGCAGACCCGGCGTGGAATCCAGCGATTCCTTCCACAGGATCTACCAAGCGCTTCTGGTGCATCAGGCTGGCCTGGATGCTGCCGACACACCCAGGAACGGGAGCAGGGCGGCTCTCAGAAGCAGGCGAGGCCCCGTAAACCACCCTCCAAGGCTGTGGAAGCAGTGAGACGGGGTCACGAGACAGAAGGCTGTGTGCTGCTTTAGGAGGGGACCGCTCTCTGAGGAGACATCTCGGCCAAACGAGGTCCGGCGGACTCAGACCCTGAAGCCCCCATCTGTGTGGCCGGAGCAGAGGCCCTGGGATGGATTCAAGAGAGAGCCGAGCTCCAGGCCCCTCTGTGCTCTGCAACCCTGGCCCCGTCATTTCGCCTTAGACATCCTTTTCTCCACCTGTAGAAAGAGCTAAGATCACCTGTAGTGATTTAAAAAAAAAAAATAGCTCTGAAAATCGTGGATGTTCCTCCCCCCAAGAGGTGGATCCGTGTCCCCTGCCCTTGAATCTGGACAGATTTCGGGTTGTTCTACCCAACAAAGTACGACAGAAGTGAGGCTATGTGACTTTTGGGGATACTTCCTAAAAGGCCATAAGGTTTCTGCCTGGTTCACTCGGGGGCCTCTGCACATGAGAAGTCCAGCTATCCTGAGGCCACCGAGCTGAAGGAGCCACAGGTGGGCACGCCCAAGGCAGCCCTCCCTGAGCTCCCAGCCACACCAACCAGCCACGGGGGCAGCCAGCCCCCTCCAGATGCCTGCACTCCCACCCACACCAGACGGCAACCGTGTGAGACCTCGATGGAGAACTGCATAGCTGAGTCCTAAATGAACTCCTGACCTACCAGACCATGGGCCAACAAAGCGATCGCTTTACACTAGCAAGTTTGAGGGCACTTCCCATAGTTATAATAACCGGAGCCCTAAGTCTCTGCCTTCGTCTCTTAAACCCCTCCCTCCCTCACAAGCTCCTACCGCCTGGTCTCCTCCTGCTCCTCAAACACTCCAAAAACGGTTCAGGCCTCAGGGCTTTTGCACTAGCTGTCCTCTCTCTCCAGAAAAATCCTCCTTTCCACTTCTCCCCCGCCTCTTGCATGGAAATCTCCCTGTGATTCAGGCCTCGGTTCCAGCCGCCAGCACTCAGAGCACCCCAACTAGCTGCGAACCCCGGTCCCCAGCCACCTTATGGTTTTCCCAGCACTTCTGCCGGCTGACATTTTGCTGTTGGTGTTTATTGACTATGCCCTCTGCCAGAATAAAAAGTCGAGGAGAGTCTTTTCCTGTTTGGATCCCCTGTGCACCCCCGGTCTTGCATGTCTAGCAGAAAATAAGCACAGGTCTGTGTCTGTTGAATGAGTCCGCAAGAAGGAAACAGCTGTGTAGAGAAGGAAAAGCATGTCTATCAGAACACCGAGGAGCAGTGACGATGGTGTGTTCTAGGTTAGAAAGGCGGCTAGCTGGGGCTGGAGGGGTTCAGGATGATGTGAGCAGGGACTGGAGAGGTGGAGCCTTTCAGAACCTAGAAAGGACATCCTTGGGCAGAACTCGGTGTGATGCTGAGTGGGGAGGATGTGGTAAAACATACACCACATACGATTTGCCATTTTAGCCATTCTTCTGTGCAGGGTTCAGGGGTGTGAAGCAGCTGCCACCACCATCTGTTGATTCTGTCCCCATCCAAAGAATTTTCATCCCCTGGGCACCTCTATTTTTCTAGATCTCTCCTCTTAGTGGACTCCTACATTAGTCGTCCTTCCGTCTCTGGCTTTTGTCAGTCAGTCTAATGTCCCCTAGGTTCACCTATCCTTGGGTCAGAATTGCCCTCCTTTTTTATTGTGATGAAATACACCTAACATAAAAGTTCCTTCCATGCTCTTTAAACCTAAGCAGCATTCCACTTAGTCTAAACACCACATTTTGTTCATGCATTTCATAGGAGGCTGGGGGGAGGGGGGGCAGCTGCCGTGTTTAAAGCTCTCTGGGGCCTCCACGTGGGCTAGGGAGGACATCGGGTCAGGTCCAGAGCTCACATGCCCGGCCAGCCACCTGAGGTCCCCTTTACAGTCGAGACCCGGGCTCAGGGCACCCAGGCGGCCTGCTCCGGGGTGTAGCCACGGAAGGACCCCCGCAGGGCCGGGAGAGGCTTCAGCCGCTGTCCCCAGCTCTTCCCGGCCGCCGCCCTCCCCCTCCCGGACACGCGTCTCAGCCCGGTGCGGAGGCGCGCCCCCTCGCCAGTGCGCTTGCGCAGAAAGAGCCACGCAGAGGGCACAAGACGCATGCGCATGAGGCTCCGCTCCCCAGGAGATAATCCGCGATCCGGGGTTTAGGCCCCGCCGGGAGCTCTGTTTATAAACACACCGCGCGGCCACCGGCCAGGGGTGACCCTAAAGGTGGTGGGGTCGAAGGCCAGAGGTCAGCAGGGGTGCCAGCGGGGAGACCGATTCTTTCTCCTTCTCCGGCTTGCTGGTTGCGCGGGGTGGCGGGTCGTGTCGCCCTACCAGGGTCCCGGGCTGCCGGGTGCGCCACGTGGTGCGCACGTGGTCCGGTCCCAGCGCTGCGCCTCCCTTCCCCCCGCGGCGCCGGCGGCCAGCGGCGCCCCCAGGTGGCGGCCTCGCGCCCTGCACTGCACGTCGCGCCTGCGCACAACGCGTCACGACGCGCCTTCCGGTCTGCGTGCGAGCGGGGCGTGGGTCGGTTACGTCCTCGCGACAGCTGCGCGTCCGCCCATCCCGGGGTCCCGGGCGGGGGCGGTGCGACCCGCCCAAGGTCGCGCCCGCGGCGCTGGTGCCGGGCAGGCCCTGGGATCCCGCGGCAGGCGGGGCGGGGCCTCCGGCGTCCACGTGGCCCCGGAGGCGGAGCCCTGGCCGCCAGCTGCCCGAGTCCCGGTTGCTGTGCGGCGGCCCCGGGGGCGCTCCCTGGTGCCCCGGTTCGAGGTGAATGCGAGCCCGGCGGCGCTGGCGGGTGGCCGAGAGAGTGGAGCAGTGACGTGTCCAGCTTCTCCCGTCAGCTGCGGGGCGCACGCTGAGCACGGGGCTGTGCGGCCCACTAGTAGGGCTGTTCTACCCTCCTTTGATTTTATACATCATTGATGCCAGAAAGATAGCAGGAGGCTGCCGGCTTGAGAAAGCAAACTCCCCTCCCCACCCCACCCCCCGACTTTTTTTTTTTTTTTTTTTTCTTCTTCTTCCTTTTTGTCATTTTCTCGGAAAGGCTCACAATTGCTTTTCCACTGCCGGTTGCTCTGTTAAAGTCAGTATTCCGCTCAAGTTTGCATGCTTCGACAACATCTAAAATGCCTGTGTGCCAGGGGCTGCTCTGGGCTCTGAGGGGCCTGGGTCACACGTGGGAAAGAGGCGACTCTAAACCTGGCCGAGTTACCCGGGGAAGCCAGAAAGTGCTCACGCTGAAGTTCAGGCCATGGGACTGTAGGCGTGCCTATGTCGCTGATACCAAGCAAGGGCAGCGCCCCTCTACACGATAAACGCAATCACTTCTAAATCTCTTAGAGCCCACTGATGCTCCGAGAACGCTTTTGCTTGCTTTCGCTGGACCCTTGTACCCTGGCCAACCCCTAGTTGAAATTCTCCCCATATCTGGCAGATTGAATTGCCTCCCAACCTACTATTTTCCCAACAAACCTGTCAGTCAATGTAATCCGGGGTATGAACATGGCTGACATTACGTTAATAAGTAAGACAGAAAGGAAACCAAAGAGATGTTGGAATTTCATCAGTGCTGTGAGCAACTGCCTTGCCAAATTCGATGGTGGCTTCCAAATACAGTTTTTCCTCAACGTTTTGTGCTGTTTACCAGATAAGGGCTGCAGACTTGACACAAAGTTAAGTTTAAATACATTGTTAATTTTCTCTATTACTTGTCTAGACTAGGGGTTGGGTCAGATGGCAAATATTTTAGACTCTGCCAGACACATGTAATCTCTGCCACATAGTCTTTGTTTTGTCTACCACCCTTTTCAATCTCCAAGCTCTGAACTATAAAATTTCTAGATCCCGACAATATAAATATTCCTCCGATGGCCGATTTCAAGCGACCGACATGGAGTGTCTGAGGGCAGGGTTGAGAATGCTACTTCCAGCATATGGATCCAATAGATGTAGATAACCTGGAGAGCATAGGTCATGGTAGAATAATTGGAAAGTAATGGATTTTGAAACCTTGTTGTCCATAGCACCGATTTCACTGTAAATTTACATAATTTAACTTTTGATAGTACCTGTTTAACAGCAAGCCCACAGAAAGCCTGAGGATTTAACATTTGGTTCTCGTGAGCCAGTTCCGGCTCGGCAATGGTCTTACCCCTAAGTGGAGACGGGAGTGGGTAAGTTAGGCTTCCAGGTTGGTGGTCAATGTTCCGTTTCTTCACCTAGGTTCCACTTAGGCACACCCCAAGAGGACCCCCAGTGAGTCAACTCCCTGTATCATCCCCTCTGTGCGAGTGTGGGCTGGACCCGTCATGTGCCTCTGACCAACAGAATTTGGTGAAAGGGGCAGGATGTCCCTCCTTTGACGATGTCATGTCATTTGTGAAGGATGATGGATGTCACGCCATCATACTTGTTTTCCCAGGATGACTGGAGATGGACTTTCTAGCAGGCCTTGCAGGAGCAAACAGCCAAGTGAACAGCCCCCGGAGAGGACCACGTGGCCGGGGACTGTGGGCAGCCTCCAGCACCTGAAGGTGGCCTCCCGCCAGCACCCAAGAAAGAGCTGGGGCCCTCGGTCATGCAGTCACGAGGATATGCATCTCCCAGTGACCTGGATGAGCTTGAAAGAGTCGCATCTCCAGACGAGAGCAAAGGTCAGCCTGTCCCTGGATCATAGACCCGGGAGACACTGAGCCGGACCCAGCTACAGCCAAGCCCCGGCTCCTGCCCCAGAGAAGTGGAGGTAAGTGCATTTTTTAAGTTCCCAAATTTGTGGTCGTTTGTTATACTGAAGCAGAAAGCGAACACGTCTTTATTTGCAAGATGTATGTGTGTGTGTGTGTGTTTGTACATGCATTACATTCCTCAATTTTAAAAGGTTGGGGAGAGGAAATGTACACAGTACACAATACAGAGAGCAGGAAAGAACTGTACCCATGTGCTGACCAGAATGCTCTTAGACAGTGTGACTGTAAGGAAACTCAAAGAGGGTTTCCATTTGGGGTTTTTTCTTTCTCCTGATGACTCTCTGTCTGACTGCATGGCCTGTCCACACTGCGAGGTGGGTGTGAGGTCAGGATCAAGCCCCGTTTACACCTCAGTGCCAGAGCTCCCTGCCTGTGTGTCTCAGCACGCCTCTATGTGCTCACCTTTAACGTGGAGATGACCAGAGTAACTGCTCAGGGCACCAATGGACAGGACTCAGTAGGACAGATGCTGTCAGGGGACCTCGAGGTGTGGCCTTTGTCCCTTGTAGCCCTCACGTGTTGTGGAGCCGTCGGGGGGGGGGGGGGGGCTCCCCCAGCTCTGCGCCCATCTGGGTCTGTGCTGTGCATGGTGAGTGATCCAGGAATCTAAGTCGGTCGCTGTCTGCCATTCTCATGGCCATCAGGGAGAGGTTAGGCCTCTGTTTGATAGGAATTTCCAGAAAAGTATTCTTTCCTTCTCAGATGCTGCTGTGAGAAGAGAGGCCATGGGAGGGGGCGAGCTCTGTGGCCATAGCCTTCCAGGCTGCCGCAGAAAGAGAGCAGAGCTGGCCTCACTGTCGACTGAGGGAGCTGGGGCCGTGAGGTCCAGCCAGCCCCAAATTCTACCTACATCCAGAGCCCCATCGTGTGGACTGACACAGTTTGGCATTGTTGAGACCATCTCGAGTTGAGTTTTCTGGCTCCTGACAGCCAAGTTTGCGTCCTTGTTAGGTCATCACGTGAAACTGTACCCTAGGGAGGACATGGTGGGGGGACATAAGGGACAGTGGACGGCGGATGTTGGATTCTGTGTCCACAGCTCCCCCTGGAGTTGGGTGTATTGGGCATGGCACACTGGCCACCAGGTCATCGTGGCTAAAGCCCTGGGAGGCTTTCTGCAGCCTGGCTGCCGTCTACTGGCACCTTGAGCTTGGACTCCTGGCCTCCAGACTGGGAGAAGTCAGCGTCTGTTGTTTGTAAGTGGACCCGAGCGGTTTGTTGCCACAGGCTGAGCAGACTTACACACTCTCCACTTCAAGCAGTACGTGCCATTGCCTCTGAAGTCTTTTTTTTTTTTTTTAAGATTTTATATATTTACTTGAAAGAGAGAGAGAGAGAAGGAGCAAGGGGGAGGAGCAGAGAGAGAGGGAGAAGCAGACTCCCTGCTGAGCAGAGAGCCCAGTGCGGGGGGCTCGATCCCAAGACCCTGAGATCATGACCTGAGCCGAAGGCAGACGCTTCACCCACTGAGCCACCCAGGCGCCCCTACCTCTGAAGTCTTGTCGCAAAGCACTTCCACACTTGGGCGAAATCCCCGGTGGCCTTGTTAGCGCCGGGCCTCCCACCGAGTCAGAGCCGCCAATGCTGAGCGCCTGGCTTTGGAATCTGCTCCGGAGGCTGCCGTCCACCCTGCCTGGCACCCAGCAGCTCTTCAATGGAGAGACGGGGTCTGTGCTCTGAGGAAGGGAAACGTCCCCATTGCCCCTCACTCAACTGTGTCTAGAACAACCCACTGATGCCCGCGCTCAGACTCAGGCACCCGAGCAATGTCAAGCTGGTGTGGGACCTGCTGGGGCCACGGTTGCCGGGCCTGGGCCTCCTGCCTGTTGCTTTGCCTCCTGCTTCAATTCCCCTCTGCCTTGTCCCCTCCCTTCCACTTCCCAAGCACTCCCTAGACTCTACTGTGGTCATAGGAGCCTTCTTCTACTCCCGGCACTGAGGCCTGGAGGCCCAGCCAACTTGGCGCCTCCACGGAGGGGCTGTCTTGCAACCCCTTCCCCAGGACCACACGTCACCAGGGCCCAGCCCCCCTCCCCCCAAGCCTTTGCTCTTCTCTTGCCTGCGGGATCTCACAAAAGAGAACGGAGTCTCTGGGCCCCAGGCCGCCGAGCGCTTTGTGAGGCCAGGCCTCCCCACTTTGCCGGCCAGACTCCAGGGCCCACCCCGGAGGAGAAAGCTCCTGCGAATCGCACTACCCAGGATGCGGGCAGATGAATTTTTACAGACCAGCATGGGTCTGAGGTTGGCCCGGCAGCGGCAAAACCGAGCGGCTGAGGACCGGACTCCCAGCTGGCAGCCCTATCTCGGCTTTACTGCCTGTTTTCTGCCAAACAAAGGCCCTGCCCGCCCTGGGAGCTCACGCTGCCGCTCTATTGAAATCTCGAGGTGGTTCCCTGTTAATCACTCCCTTTGGTGCCTCCGAGGCCAAAAAGAGTCAAACAAAACCTCTTTTCTAAGCAGGAAGAGCTCTGCAGAGACCTGAGCAGAAAGACCGCCCCCCCCCGCCACCACCACCGCTCTCCAGTATGACACCAACAAGATCCTGGGGCTCCCAGACTCACACAAACAACACTTGCTTCCTGGTGGCTGGAGGGGGATTTGGAATGTGACCAGGTCCCCCACATGCTCCAGAAGGCTCCACACAGGAGGCAGGGCCCTTGAGCGAGCGGTCTCCCTGCATGCAGCCCCCTCTTTATTTTAAAAATCAAAAAACAACCAATTAAATTATTATTATTTTTTAAGCAGACAAGTACGAGGAAGGTGGGAGGAGGAAAAAAAATTCCATCTCTCCCTCCCCTCACATAACCTTGACTCTCAACTCCCAAGCTTGTCTTTCATTCTGATGTTGCCATTCTGCCATTAACCAGTAACAATACGGCATTATTCATTATTCTATAAATATGAAGTTTGGCTTCTTTTCTTAAACAGACACACCAAGGCCAAACAGCGAGCCATCACTGACCGAGACAAGTCTTCATTTCCCAGGGAGCAGGCCTGGTATCTGCGGGCCAGCATTTGGATTCTCCTGTCACAGAGAGAAATGGCTTTTTCGTCCAGATGCTGCGGCCCCTATCAGGCATGAGGACCAACAGTCCAAGATTTTTACGCCTCTGAACGGAAGCACGTTCTTTTTCATAAACATTATTTTAAAAGGGGAAAAAAATTGGCTCGAAGAATACTGGCGTGCCATCCGTTCGCGTGAGGACGGAAGACCATCCTTTTAAAACCAGTGTATCGTATTAGCTTGGAAAATCAGTTGGATAAAGAGACAACAAATTCACAGGAAAGGCATCATCCTTCACCCGGCAATACAGGGAACACGCTTCGAAGTGTAGAATTTGGCCCGGCTCGGATACAGCAGTCGTCTTGTGAGTCTAAACCAGGTTTGGTACAGAGAACAGGAACGATGCAGCAGTGGGGGGGCTAGCATTGTCACGCTGGGTGATCAGTGGGGACACTTCAGCTCGGGAGGGCAGACGCTCGCCTCACAAAAATAATAAACCCGAGAAACAGATCACGTGGCTTGATTTGTGATTGGCCAGGCCTCCTCACTCCTTAAAGCTTACCAGAATTAAATGAGTGGACCGTATCCGTGTTTGGGGTGTGGATAGACCAGCCTCATGGGCAAATCAAGGGGAGTCTTACTAGGGGAGTTGGAAAGTTCTTCTGCAGCCTCGCTGTTGTGAGGTTGTTGTTTTTTGTGTGTTGTGTTTTTTTTTTAATTAGAAAAATGACGCTCATAATAGGAGAGATGATTATGGTAATGGCTCTCCAGTGCTGCTTAAGGATCCATCAGACCAGTTAAGGGAGGAAATTTAAGGTGCAGCAGGGGGGTAGCTCACTGTTATTCTAGGAAGGGCTCGGGCACTTGATGGCTCATCTTTTTGAAAAATGCCACTAATAATTAGAGAGTTTGATGTTCCGCTTTATGGTTTGTAGCACAAATCAATGCTCCGGGATCCCCCCCTTACCAGCCCCATACACACAAATCAGACACGTTCCTCCCACCCCTTCCTCCTTGATACAGGCTTTCTCCCCACCCCCCCCCTGCCCCACCCCCCCAGCTGAAGAAGAGACCAGCAGGCAGCCCAGCCTCTGACCTGCCTGCACCAGGCAGCACGTGAGGACAGTGAGTAATGTGAACGCTTAGGTTCTCCGCTCCCCCCCACCCGGTGATAGTCCTTCCCGAGCACAGACTTACGCTGTTCTGCCAAAAGTCACTGATCGATGCGTGCGCTCTGCGGTTAAAATGATGTCAACTAAGAACTTTTAATAACGTGGGGGAAATACCACATACAGGGAAGTGACTCGAAACAGGTAAGCCAGGAGACAGAACATGTGGGCGGGCACACAGAGCTGGGGGGGCGGCGCGTGCCCGTGCGCACTCGGGGAAATGCGCTCACCTGTTGGAAAGTGGTCAGTGGTGAGATGAGGCATGCGACTCATTTCTTTTTTTGTAAGTACTTCATGATTTTCTCCAACGAACATACGTTGCATTTCTAAGCAAGAGAAGTGTCCTTTCTTACAATGAAATAGAACAGACACGGGAAAGGCTCTCCGGTATTCCTACCCACCCAGCCCCCTCTATGCCCCCTTTCTCTGATGATTGATTTCTGTGGCCCGTTCAGGCCCCCTTTATTCCATTCCTGCCGTGCTGGCTTGTTGCTTGGTAACAATCATTTTTACTGATTGCCGGCTTCTCGTCTGCGCTCGTTAGCGAGGCTGCATTGCGGCGCGATCTGCTGCCAAAGGGTCTTCTGTCCAGGGCAGTCAACAAGACCATCTCATCTCCTCAGTTATCACACCTTCCACCTTATGAGGCGTGAGGGCCGCTGCCAGCTTCCCAAAGCATTGCTTTTCGTTAACATCCCTCCAGAGTAGCAGTTTGCAGGTTCCAGGGCCCTAGTTTTCACTTCCACACCCAGGCGTGAAATCTCTCCTCTTAAGCTGCCCCCGATGGGGCTGCTGGTTCTCAGCATGTGTCCTCTGCCCTTCGTGGCAGGTGCATTCTGGCTGCCTCCCTAGCAGCCCCTTCCCTATCCCTCCTTTTCCTGCCCAGAGAACTCCACTTTTGTCCAGATACCCACCCCCCATCCACTGCAGGAGCATTGGGGCCCAGCTCCCAAGAGAGCCATCACGACTGAGCTAAGAAAAGCATGGTGGTGGGTCCCGCAGCCCTTGCTGGGACGTAGTTTGGGCACAGATACAGAGGGTAATTTTGGCCAACAAGACATGAGGGGAGGTGGGCTGGAGAGGGAGAAAAGTGTCTCTGTTACTAAAAAGGGATGCACGAAGCAAACCTGGTCTCCAGATCCTGGTTTGGGAGGACAGGGGGCCTAAGGCCCCTGGAGCCACCTCAGAAGCCCCAGAGTCAGTACATCAAGGCCGTAAGAGCCACATGGAGGAGAGAAACTGAGTGCCCGGTGGTGCCACAGAGTCAGCAAATCCACACGCCCAAGGCCCAGCCTTTCTCCTAAGTCCTTACATGTGAGGCCGTAAGTCCCCTTTGTGTCAGAGCCACATGGGGTCAGGTTTTCTGTTCTTCACAGTTAAAGCCTTCTAACCAAGCCAGTGCCGAAGTTAGACGTGTGTGTGTGATGTAGACCCCCGGTCACTGTCACGGAGGGTGCCTCACGGGTCCTGGGCTCTCCAGCCCACTCACACCGTGATCCTGGAACAATTTCAGCAGGTGTCCCATCTTTCTCTGCAGAGTGCCCCAGTTTCAGATGATCGACGCTACGGTCATTGTTCTGGGTCGAGCTATGTCCCCACGATTGTCATATGTCGAAACCCTGCCTTAAGCACCTCTGAGTGTGGCCTTACTTGGAAGCAGGGTCATGACTGGTGTAATTCATTAGAACGGAACCTCTCAGGAGGAGGGTGGCCCCGGATCCGGTATGACTGGGATTCTTACGAAAAGGGGAAATTTGGAGATGGGTACTCCCCTAGCTCCTGTACCTCCGTCTCAGACTTCCAGCCTCCAGACTGTGAGACAACACTTCTCTGTGGATTAAGCCACTCGGTTCAGGGTACTTTATGCAGCCCGGGACACTCATCCAGTCATCCTACCTACACGCTGTGTCTGAGGAGGAAGGAATCTTCCAGCTGCCAGTGACCTGAGCTGTTAGCATTTGAGAAGAAACTTGAGGAAGCTGGGACGTCACAGGCCGGGATGGTGCGTGGAGAAAGGGCCTGACCCATGAGCCCTCTGCTAACTTATTGCAGCCCAGCGAGCCCACACCCCGTGCAGCAGGAGGGGGACAGGCAAAGGGACACGTGCTGGCCAGCGGCCTCTTCCCCTTTCAAAGGACCTTCTTGGAGAATGGCCAACAGTTCCAGTTTGCCCGGGACCATGGGGTCTCCCAGGATGCAGGACTCTCGTCGCTACACCCAAGAAAGTCTAGGCGGACTGGAACGCGTCGGTCATCCTGAGCCCTGTGACCTGTGCTGAAGCACATTAAGCGCAGTGACCTTGAGTGGCCACCCCTGGCCTCAAGGAAGGCTCAGGGCCATCCCAGGCAAAACCGGAGTTGTGCAAGTTAGGAGGAAGTGCAGAACAGGCACGGAGGAGGCTGCTAGTGCTTCTGCCCTCGTAACTCCAGCCTGTGGTCCTGACCCACACCGCAGCACCACCTGCGAGCACGTGACTGCCGGCAGCACCGGACCAGAGCCACGACTGCCCACGGTGGCTTCCCGGGGGCCGTGTGGCCCGATCTCCTCACTCCAACACCGCTTCACTTCTGGCATCCCAGAGAGGAGAGCCCCCTCCCCCCTGGAGCGTTGTGAGTCTTCCATGACTAGTTCAAGTCTGTAGGGGAGGGGCCGCACAGTCAGGTCCCGCCCTCGAGAGTAGCTGCATGATCGTCGGCCCACAGAGAAACATGGAGGTGTCATAGGAGTCCCATTTGTTTTTCTGTGTGTGGGGTCAAGCGTGGCTTTTTCCCAAGTGGGAATCAGCAGCTTTCGTTCTTAGTTTTGAGAGACGTTCAGGGATCCTGGGTCCTGTACTCAGTTCCTTCCTTCCTTCTTTCCTTTCTTTCTTTTGCTATGTTCTGTTTTTTTGGTGCTTTTCTCAGACGTTATCCTTTTATTCTTGGTTTATTCTAAATACCCTTTAGGACTTGCATTTGCTGCTTTTGGCATGGCAAGAAAATGCTTGCCAGGGAGGATTTCCAACCTGGTGAGTGGATGTGTCCGCGCCCTTCAACTTTGGTAGCTAGCTGCTCATTCTGGATCCAGGGCACCGATAGACATACAAAGAGGGAAGCAAAATGGTGTCTTACTGATTTAGTCCTTTTCCATTAGCATGAGTTCTGTGAGACTCTCTTAGCCAGCTTGCCTTTCCCTCTGATGCTGTGATCGGGTAAACAGCGGAGGGGAAATACGACCGGTGGATACCAGACACCGGGGGGATGCTGGGCTGTGCGGGTGTCGTGTGCGTTCTGTGGCCTCCCCGCACCGCGTCTGCAGCAAAGGTACGTGCAGAACGGGAGGCCAGCGTCTCGTCTGCTTTCAGTGACCCCCGATCGGAGTGCGTCTGGCCTAGCCATGCTTTTGATAAATGGCTGGGAGTTGGGCTGGAAGCCAGGGCTTCTGGAATTCCATTTCCTTCTCTAAGCTACGCATTTCTTCACAGATGTGGGGAGCTGCGTTCGCTGCTTCCTTTCCTCCCACTTCGAAACCAGGACTGTGGTCATGTGCTTTTGGAAGCGGGTGAGAAGCAGGCAGGCAGCCACCCCCTGTGGCGCCGCGTCCGTGACATCCAGTCTCATTTTGTCTCGCTGTGTGTGGCTCCATCTTCTTCCCTGTACAGACCTCGGGGGATTTCTGATGGCACGCTACACTTGGGTCTGTGTCTGTTTTATTGAGCTTGGGTTCTGATGATAACCGTAGGTTGAAACATATGAGATTAGTGACCGTTGGCCGGAGGTGACCTTTCTTGAACAAGAGTGGGGTGATTGGGCCTGATGACGAGTAGCACACTGAGATCTGGCTTCCCTGCCAGGCGCTGCAGTGTGCCCTCTACACATAGGACCCCCCCCCATCTACTCCAGAGGTTTACAGGAAGTGGGAAACTGAGGCACAGGAGGGCGCGAGTAACTTGCAGCAGTTTAAGTATGGGAGCCGCACCTAGAACCTGAGGGGGTTGTCCACGCACCCACTACCCCTGCGAGCCATCAGCTCTCCTAACCGAGGGAGCAGAAGCGTATTGTCACCTGTGTGGGTGACAAAGCATTTTGTAGGAAGCGTTATGGGAAAGCTTTTTGCCTATGTATTTTAGAAAATTCCCCTTCACCTAATAAATTTCAGCAATTCGCAAGGAGAAGGGGGTACACAGAGCCCAAGCGGGCTTTGACAACACCCTGGTCTGGCAGATGAACAAGCTGGGGGCCTCAGGTGAATCCTTCACTTCTTTAAACCTTGGTTCACTTGTCTGCGCTGTCAAATAGGGCTGGTGATCACGCTTTCACGGGGTCGTTTAAAGAACAAAATAAGATGGGCAAGGTGCCTAGCACAGTGCCCGGCATACAGCAAGCACACAATAAATGTTAACGGAAATAAAGTATGATGCAGTGAATTGCCAAAGGAAGAGATCTACTTTTGGGACTAGTTGGGTTAATTTTTCACCAGCAGCTTCCATGCGCTGTGACAACACTTCAAATCTAGTCTCCGTCCTGCCAGCTGTCGAACCAGGACAACAGTGGCCTCCAGCCACCTTGTGAGGATGGACGAGAAGCTACCAGAGGTCTTGGAGAAGATCGTGTCCTCATAGGCACGAGCAAGACGCTGTAAGCTGGGGGCCCCAACCCACCCTATCTGAAGGGTAGCCTCCTGGTTATAAACATATGTGACAGCACCTCCCTCCGTTTTGGCATCTGCTTGCAAGTCAGATTAAAACACCCCCCCACCCACAAAAAAGACTTTGAACAAGACAGAAGCAAAGTATTGTTTTAAGACACAAAGTCATGGTCCCTAACGAGACATGGGCAGGAGGTTTCCCGGTGTCTAAATTTGTATCTTGTTCCGTCTGCATTTATTTCTGGACCTAGCCCAGCCTCGTGTGCCCTTGTGTGGAGGCCGCTGGGACTGCAGAACTGAACTCACCAGCCTCCAGCTGATGCTAGAGCTTCTGAGGAGGGAGGAGAGAAAGGGAAGAGTTCCGGAAGGGGCACTCAGGCCACCCCGAGATGCTTTCTCCTCCAAAATTTTCCCTTCTTACCCATTTCCCAGACACAGAATCATTCATCGTGGGGTTCGTGGTCTGCTTTCTCTAAGCACCAGGCTTGGGGTTCATCCTTATTGTCCCACATACCAGCAGGCCGTCCTTGTTCGTGCCGATCGGGCTTGATTGCAGGAATCTACCGGTTTAAAAAAAAAAAAAAAAAAAGGGAAACCAGCCCACTAGTTGATAGACATGTGGGTCGTTTCCAGTTCAGGTTTTATGAATAATTCTGCTGTAAACATTCACGGAGGAGTCTGTGGCATGTGCATTCATTTCTCTTGAGCAGATTCCCCAGGGTGGAGGTGCTGGGCTGAACCCCGAGTGTACGTTAGAACTTTTCACTACGCTGTTCTCCCGAGCGAGGACTGGCTGCCGTTGTGAGCGGCAGAAACATTCTAAATAATATCAGAAGACCGGACGGGGCGACAGTTCGTCAAACTGCACTCACGGGGTGAAGTTGAATTTCTGCCTGATAACATTGTTAAATAGTGAGAATCTTGGGGCGTCTGGGGAACCTGGGTGGCTCAGTGGGCTAAAACCTCTGCCTTCGGCTCAGGTCAGGATCTCAGGGTCCTGGGATGGAGCCGTGCATCAGGCTCTCTGCCCCGCAGGGAGTCTGCTTCCCTCTCTCTCTGCCTGCCTCTCTGCCTACTTGTGATCTCTGTCTGTCAAATAAATAAATAAAATCTTAAAAAAAAAAAAAAAGTGAGAATCTGAACACCGGCCAGAAACATGGTCCGATTACAGCATTGTTGGGATTCTTCTATGGGTGATGACACGGTGGTTATTTATTTATTTATTTTAAACAAACTCTTGTCCCAGAGAGACACCCGTGGAGTTACAGGAAATGATATAATGCCTGAGATATGCTCCGAAATGATTCAGGAGGATTTGGGGAGCTTATAGATGAGACAAGCCTGACCCTACCTGGATCCTCGTGGAAGCTGGGTGACGGGTCCGTGGAGGTTTATTTTTTACTTCCTCTTCTGTACGAGTCTGATGTGTTTCCACATTTCAGAGTTTGCAAAGATGGACTTAAGAGTCTCTCAAAAGAGCTGAATTGGCGGAGTCCTCCAGTGGTCGCTGACGAAATCAGGTTGGAATGAGGCAGTGGATACGTACTGTTTCTGCCTGCTCAGCACACCCTCCCCCTCCCGCTCACAGTGGCTAGGCTTTGCTTGGAGGACTGGCCGCCCTCTGCTTGCATCTTCAGGGTCTGCCCACCTTTGGCCCAGACCTGGGTCCAGAGCCCCTGCTGGCTGGCCAGCTGCCGTCCCCTGGGCATTCCTGCACACAAGGGATAGTGCAAGAAGGGGAGAAGCCTGAGCTGCTCTATCCCCAGGGGCCCCCACTGCTCCCCCTTGCCCCCCAAGAGAACAGCCTTGGGGAGCTGCTGCTCTAAATTCCACGGTGGCTGACTCCCACCCTTTTCGGAAGCCTTGCCTCTCTCTGGTCCTGTGAACTGCCCAGCAACACATGGATGAATTCCCTTCTTGTTTAAGTTGGCTGGCGTTGGTTCCCATGGCCAAAGACCAAAGCACCTTGGGGCAGACACCGCGCATGGCTCGGCACGCGCTCTGCACGTCCCTTCGACGTCTACACCTCCCTCCCATGGCAGATTCAGCTACAGGCACAGGCCACTTGGACACGGCGACTTGCACAAGGCAATCTGACAAGAGAGGAAGGAATCCCCAAGACACTGAGACACCAAACTGAGAGCTAGGAGTCCTCGCTCTACTCAAACACAAATGGAAAGCATCGTCAGGAAAACAGAAATATCTACCGGACCCAAAAAGGGTCGCTGGCCTCTAACATACCATCCCACAGAAATAGAATGTGAGACACAGATGTACTTCTAAATATTCTAGGAGCTTCGTTAAGATGGTGAAAATAAGTAAGTGACTTTAATTTTAGTGTTACAGTATTTAACCCAGTATGCCCCAAATATTACATTTCAAACTGTAACCCATATAAAAACTATGAATGTATTAATCATATGTTGCCTTTTTTGTAACTAAGTCTTTGAAATCTGTTGTCTAGTGTACTTGACACTCTCAGCATACCTCTGGACCAGCCACATTTCAAACGCTCAGTGGCTGCGCGGGACTGGTGGCTGCATGTTGGAAACTCAGGGGCTGGAAGCAGTCCCTCACGCGTTCCTGCACATGTCCGGGATCGCGAACCCTTAGAACGGCCACCGCATCGCCATGCCGTAGTGCTTTCCTGTCCAGGCTCTGATCTGAGGCCGGGAAGCTGGGGGGACCCCGTTCACCGGGTGCAGAGGTGATCCATGGGGCCCTTCAGACCTCTCCCCAGGAGAGCTAGTACTTGAGCTCTCAGGGGATCGAGCCGTCTGCGGTGGGGGTGGACGCTCAAACCTTTGCTGAGAAGCAGAAACAGAGCTGCTGAACCATCACTTATCCTCACTTCCCGCTCCCAGTCCCACGTGCCAGGGCCATAGACGCCACGGTTCCGTCCACACTGCGCGAGAAAGGCGAGCACGCGGGAAATGAACGGCTCTTCTCAGACCCCTCCGAGAAGTGAGGCCACAGGGCAGACCTCTGTCCACACACCGGGA
Organism: Lontra canadensis; assembly: GCF_010015895.1. Taxonomy (NCBI): domain Eukaryota; kingdom Metazoa; phylum Chordata; class Mammalia; order Carnivora; family Mustelidae; genus Lontra; species Lontra canadensis. The sequence continues at coordinate 12,014,350 of NW_022631039.1, read as the reverse complement.
GACAAGCAGTGGACGCAGAGAGCCACAGCTGCCCAGAGTGCAAGCCCGAGAACAGGAAGCAGCGGGGGAACCCGCAGGGGTCAGGAAAGCCCTCGACGACACTGGACACGTCTGGGAGCTGAAAAGTCTCAATCCTGGGGGGGTTCTGAGACTTTAGCGAGTTTCCCCACCCCATCAGGTCTTCATGGTGAAGATCAGAAGAAAATACCTACCCCAGGCATGTCCATCGTGCAATGCTCTTGCAGTCTGTCCAGAGCGCTCCCCGGGGGGTGCCCTCCCGTACTGATCTGGCCTGCCCTTGTAACCACGGGGATGTTGTAGACATGGCAGGGTGGGGCTTCCGAGGGTCATACAGAGACCGTGCAGCCCTCCCTCTGCTCTCTTGGATGCTTCCTCCTAAGGGAAGCCAGCCACCCTGCCCCCACCCCGCCTGTGGGGAGGTCCCCCAGCTGGGGAGCGACATCTTGACAGAGACCCTCAAGCCAGAGCCGCCTGGCTAAATCATTCCCCAGTCCCTGACCTACAGAAACTGGGAGGTGACATGTGTGTTTCTGACGGAAGCCACGGCCTGTGGAAGCCACTGATCACACAGCAGTCGATGAGTCACACCCAGCCGGCCCCTTTTCCTAAGTGCCAGCACCAGTGTATCCCGCCAAGAGAACTTTCCACCCCAGCCTTGGTTTCGTCCTGTGTTGCCGAAGTCACACACGGCTTTTCCCAAACTGGTGTTTCAGGAAGGACAGGGTGGTAGGCTGTAAAAGAAAAACAAGTCAGCCTGCTCCCAGGGAGCTCTGCACGCAGCAGGGCTCACATCTCTTGGGTTCTTGGGCTGCGGTCTCAAACCCGCAAGGCAGGGCTCGATGGAGGACTGTTCTGTCTCTCGCGCTCTCTGTCCCTCTCTGGCTGTCTTTTGCAGTCCTGTCCAGTAAGGGTCCGAGGTCCCGTGGCTGCGTGACGGGAGGCCCTCAGAACTCAGCAAAGAGGCAGGAAGCAGCCCCGGGGCCGCAGGAAGGATCCCAGGAGGATACGGCAGCAGCAGGAAGAGACACTCGGCAGACAGGAAAAGGATGAGAAGACAGTGGTCTGGGTTCCCCAGGCATTCGACAGATGTTAAGAGAGTTCCCACCCCTCCGGGAGGCTGGTGTGGACCAGCAGCTTCCAGACTCGGAGGCTTCTCCTCCTAGGCCCCACCAGCCAGCTCCGGGGCTGAAGGTTCCCTCAGCCTCCTGTCTCATGCTGGGGCTCTGCTCTGCTTCTTTGCACGTATCTGCCCCAAGACCGAGTTGAAAACCCCTCAGAGCCGCTGGGGCCCCCCACCGTCCCTTCTTTGTGGGTTTTGTGCAGCTAGTCTGCGCCGGGAGTGAATCCGGACTTTGGAAGATAAAGAGAGGAGCAACCAGAAGCCAGCAGCCCAGCCTCACCCCACCCTCGGAGCAGCGCAGCCGGTAGAACTTTCTGCAATGATGGGAATGTGCTTTATCTGCAGCAATCAGCACAGCAGCCACGCAGCTGTCCAGATCCCGCACTGGAAACAGGGCCCATGCCCACTGAGGAACGGAAAGTTTCATTTTCCTTCATTTTAATTAGAATATACATAGACAGCCAGTCGTGGCTCGTGGCTTCTGAATTGGGCAGCCTGGTTCTTAATCCTTGATGGGGGTCTGTAAACACAAGCTCTGTAGAGTTGTTTTAATTTGTAAAAAGGTACTATTTACATACAGTAAAATTCACTTTTCTGAGTGTACAGTTTTGCTACTTTGGACAGATACACAGAGTCACACAGTCACCACCACCATCACCGCCCCACCCCCCCCGCCAAAAAAAAATTCCCACGTGTCATTTTATGCTCAGCCTCTCCCCAGCCCCCCAGCCCCCACTCACCTGCTTCCATTTCTCGAGTTGTACTTCGCCCAGAATGTCTTATAAGAGAAAGCACACGCAGTGCATTGGGGGGGTTCCTCCGTGTTGTTCCACACTTTGCTCCTTTTCCTGGGGCCGTGAAGCCCATCACGTGACTGTACGGCAGTTTGTTTACCCCTTTCCCGGCTGAGGTTCATCTGGGCGGTTGGGGTGTTTCCAGTGCTCGGTGGTGAGTATTTGTGTACAGGTCCTCGTGTCAACACAAGTTTTTGTTTCACTTGGGTTAAAGCCTAGCGATGGGACTGCCAGCCACTGGGTCGGTCTACTGACCCGCACGAGAACCTGCCAGACCGTTTTCTCAAACACCCGCTATGTCGGGGGCCTGCCGCCCCTCCTCGTTGGCAACGACGGATGGTTTCATCATTTCCTTTAAGTAATTTTAATAGGTGTCCAGTAATATCTTCCTGTCGTTTTAACTGGCTTCTAACAAACAATGAAGTTGAGTGTCTTTTCCTGTGCTTGTCTGTGATTGGTGTATCTTCTTGGAGAAATAATGTGTTCCCATGTTTTGTCTTTTCTTTTTTTTTTTTTTTTTTTCAATGAGCTCGTTCTCACTGCCTCTTTCCAACACAGCCTTAATGGTCACCTCCCAATTCGGCCTACTTGTCAATGGTTTAGTGCCTTGGAGTTAACTTCTGTTCCTTCCTGTTTCCGCAGCCAGCTCCAGAGGCTTCTAACAGGGTAAGAGCCTGCGTATCTTGGATCCCAAAGGTTGACAAGGCTCTCCCCGGCCAGCCATTCATTGCTCCTTTCTTGAGTGTGTGCTTTCTGGACCAGGTTCAGCATGCCCTCTAGACCAGGACAGAGCGAGAAGAACCCACTGTCTTCAGTGGTCCTTACTGGCCCTTTCCTTGTGCCCTCTGCTGACTCTGTCAGTATATCGAGCAGCTGGCTGTTGGAGGAAGAAATTGCAAAGGATGGGGTTCTGGACTTGGCAAGGTCACCCGGTGTCAGCCCTGTGAGTTCCTGGTGTTAGCACACGCAGGTTCTTGGTCCTCGGGAAAAGATTCCTATAGATTAGGTTGTGCATAAGTCTTCACGTGTCATAGTCCAGAAGGGCCTGGAGGTACACATGGACCACTTGTCCTCAAACAGACCTGGCATTAAAATGAAAGAAGTCCCCTCAGATGAGCCAGAAGAAAGAAACTTGGAGGTTGCGTGTAAATCCCTTGCTCTTAAAAATATAGATACCACTGTAAAATAGACCACGTGAATTTCACCGGCTTAACTATCTTAAGTGTATAGTTCGGTGGTGTTGAGTACAGTCACAGCACTGGGCAACCATCACCACCATTCAGCACCAAAACCTCTCTATCTTGCAAAACCCAAACTGTGTCCGCATTAGCTCTCTGTTCTCCACTGCTCCACCCAGCCCCTGAGGTCCACCCTTCCTATGCCCGTGTCTAAGACCTTGACCACTCTCGGGACAGGACGTGTCCTTCTGTGGCTGCGAGCTTCCTCCACGTGGTGTCAGTCGGCTTCCTTTTCAAGGCTGAGCTATATTCCCTTGCCTGTGTATCCCATGTGTGTCGACGGAACTTTGGCTCACGCCTTTGGGAGTTGTGAATAATGCTGCTCTGAATGTGGGTGTACAAATACCTTTTCAAGACCCCGCTTTATACCTAGAAGTCTCATTACTGGATCGTGTGGTCACTTTATGTTTAATGTTTTGAAGAAGGGCCATCCTGTTTTCTCGAGTGACAGCCCCATTCTACCTCCTTAACACCAGTGTGTTTCTAAATGCCTTTGGGTGACATAAGCATTGCCCGAATCCCCCAACGTCTGTCCACCTCACTCCTCCAACACCCCCTTGCCTGGGCCACCAGCTTCCCAACCGGCCACCCACGGTCACTGACCCCTTTCTGATCCAGACTCCACATACCAGCTGGTGGGCCTGCCAATAACCCTCACTGGTTTCCGTGGCTAGTGGAACAAGACCTAAATCCGGACATGACCCAAATGGCCCTAATCGGGTTCAGCTGACCTGGTCACTCTCGCTTCCATCCCCAGGCACCCGTCAATCCCCCCGAAGAGGTGCCACGCTCCCTTCCTTAACATGTACTGTTGCATGGCTGGAATGCCATTCCCCAGACCCCCAGCCCCTCTCCCCACAGATCAACCTTGGACTTGCGTCATTCCTTAGGGACGAGATCCCTGACCCCGTTTTTTACTGTCCTCCTCCCTCTGTCAAGTAGGTTCTCTTGTTACAGCTTTTCATAAAAATATGTTCCTTGACCAACACCCCCCCCC
>NW_022631039.1:11803314-12009780 GCF_010015895.1 Lontra canadensis | reverse complement strand
GGGGGTCGCGATCGCGGGGGCCGCGGGCGGCGCGGCGGCGGGCCCGGGCGCGGGGGCCGCGGCGGGCGAGGCCCTGGTGGCCGCGGCGGCCGCCTCGGTGCGTCGGAGCCCCGGGCCCGCGCTGGCGCGCCTTGAGGGCCGCGAGTTCGAGTTCCTCATGCGGCAGCCCAGCGTCACCATCGGCCGCAACTCGTCGCAGGGCTCGGTGGACCTGAGCATGGGCCTGTCCAGCTTCATCTCGCGGCGCCACCTGCAGCTCACCTTCCAGGAGCCGCACTTCTACCTGCGCTGCCTCGGCAAGAACGGCGTCTTCGTGGACGGGGCCTTCCAGCGGCGCGGCGCGCCCGCCCTGCAGCTGCCCAAACAGTGAGTGCCACGGGCCCCGCCCGGCCTGGACCCCGGGCCCCCCCTGGATGCCCGACCCGGCCTGGACGCCAGGGTCACCAGGACCCTCGTCCAGACTCCGACTCGGGGTCGCTTTCGGCCTTTGACCCGGCCTGGACCCGGAGGTCACCCTGGCCCGGGGCCCGACCACCCCCTGGATCCGTAGCCCGATTGGGTAGATCCTGGGGTCACCCCAAGCCCTGGCCCGAACCCGCCCTGCCCTGCCTGACACCAGAGACGCCTCCGACCCCGCCCAGCCGGGGCCTCAGGGACGCTCTCCGACCCAGGTGCGATCCGTGCTCAGTCTGGACCCGGGGTCCATTCCCGATCTCCAGCCTGCCCGGACCTTGGGCTCCGAGGGTCTCCCGGCTCCTCCTGGCCTAAACCGTAAGGGTCACCTTTGCTTCTGTCAGGCCTGGACCAGAGGACACTCCTGAGGCTCGGCCAACCTGGGTCCCCAGGTTCGCCCCGCTCCCCACCAGGTCTGAATCCCGGGTCGACCCTGCACGAACTCCTGAAAAGGGTAGCATCAGGTGGTTTCAGTGTTGGAGGTGTGCCCCCTCACTTCCCCACAGTGGGGGTTCAGGTCTGAATGGCAGTGACTTGGGCTGGGAACGGACGTTCCCATCCCCGGGGCAGGGGTCCAGGACAGGAAGTTCTGTCTCTCCAGTGTCCCTGGAGATGAAGCTTCTGGGACGGGACAGTGGTACCCAGCACTCAGGCTTTCCTAGCACAGCTGGGGTTCCTGGGCCAGAAGGGAAAACAGCAGGGCATGGGGGCCAGGGCAGGGAGAAGGCAGCCCCCAGCAGCCTTAGGGATGGCTGGGCGCCAGATGCCCCATGGGTACTTTTAGGGACATTGACTCACTTTCCCTTGTCTTCTGGTTCCCGTGTCTGCTTTTCTCTGCCATGGGCTGTGCCCCGTGATCCTTGCTTTCTCAGGATCTGTTGATCAGGAGAGGACCTATTTAACTACTGTGCTTCCTCTTTGGGCACTTTCTGTTTCTGTGTAGTAAGTGCCTTGAGCCCCTCACTAGTGTTTATATTTCTCCAATGGGTTTCCTGTTCCACGCTTGTCTCTGATGGTCTAGTTATGCTTCTGTGAGAGAGTCCAGGGGATTTTTGCTGGGGTGATTCCCAGCGACCAAAGCTTGCTTCTGTAAACTTCTCCCCTCTCTAGGGTCTCACTGTGTTTGGTTGTAAATAATGCATTGGTTTCCCAGTGCAGCCTCAACAATGACTCACTCCTGCTTAGGGTGTGAGAGGGACAGCGTACCTTTATTTTACGAAGGTGAAAGGTATGTATACCGGTAAAGTCAGGGCTTGGTGAGTAACAAAGTTATTCTGTCCTATCTTTGTTACTACTTTGTTCTCTTTTCCTAACCTGCTCAGTGTCTGTTCTGGGCCATTAAATACATTTCAGGGCCAACCACTCCTCTGGTGAGAAAGTGACAGGCAGAACAGCCGCATCCCTGCCCTGCCCCCAGGCTCTTAGAGGCCTGTTGCGCTAATGCACCTTTCCATAATTCAGTGGGATAATTTAGAGCTCCCTGCCCACCTGCTGTGTAGGTCGGCTCCTAACTGGGGCCTAGCTTACTGAATCTGGTGCCCTCTAGTTTGTTCTCTAACTGGAGGGGAAGGAATGCCAGCTCACCGAGGCCTCAGATCATCCTCTGAATAGGCCAGTACCAGGTCCGTCGTTTACATGGTGTTGTGGGAGCTGGTGGACCCCCAGCTGGTTTGTGTTCAAGGGGCTTGACTTCTGGGTGGGCATATCGCAGAGCGCTGTGCTGTGGCCGACAACCTGAGCCCTTGACCTCTCTCTGACCACATTCTTTGCCCCACTGTGCTTGTGTTTGCCTTCGGCTGGGCTTCTGAGCAGTCTCCACGTAGGCAGTGATGTAAAACGCATGAGAATAGAACGACCGCGCAGGAGGAGAACCATTCAGGGGGCATCTGTGTCTCCCTTCTCCTGCTTGCTTCTGAAAATTGGCCGAGCCTGTTGACCTGTGCGTTTAGCGGTTGAAGCTAGCTTACAGTTTTTTCTGTTTTAGAGAGTGTAAACCTGAGTAGTCCTGTATGTGGAGTGGCCTGTTGTAAACTGCTTTTTTAGCGCCGGGTCAAGGCTCTTTGGCCTGTCACATAGAAAGCAATCAAGAAATTTTAATGAATTTAGTGCAAGGAAGTTGAATTTGTACGTTTTTGTTACTCCAAAGTGGAAAATCCATTACTGGCTTTTAAAGAAGGGTAGTAATTACTGTCCATTTTCTCTCGGGCGTTGGTACGTGGTTTTGCCTTTAATGTTTGAAGCTATGAATTTCTTTACCATAAATTAATTAATTTTTAAAGATTTTATTCATTTATTTTACAGAGACACAGCGAGAGCGGGAACATAAGCAGGGAATGTATGTGGGAGAGGGAGAGGCAGGCTTCCCGCCGAGCGGGGATCCCGATGTGGGGCTCGATCCCAGGACCCTGGGATCATGACCTGAGCCAAAGACACACGCTCAATGGCTTGAGCCACCCAGGCGGCCCCCATAAATTAAAAATTCCCGTTGTACTGGGCATTTCATGGACTTGCTATGCTTGGATTTAGTGGAGTGAGGTGCATGAGCCTTGAAGTTTTTGTTTTGTTTTGTTAGCGTTGTGATTATATACGTGCCAGTTCCTGATAGGTGACGTCCGTCCTGGGAGGCATCGCTCTCACTGCTCCCTCCCAGGGACAGCTCCCACGATGCCTTTCCTCCCTCTTCTTTCCTACTGTAGAAAGCTTGTGCTTAAGATGAATACCAGAATTTACCCCCATTTATTACTGCAAGTGCGTTCTTCCCCAAAGATCAGTATTTTTAAAGAATTTCCATAATGGAAGACCATTCCTTGGGACCCATTCAGAACTGATCTTGCTCTCCTGCCGTTTGGCCACACTGTGCCGAGTCCCCTGGACACTCCCAGGGAGGGAGTGCACATCCGTTATAACTCAGCCCCCACCTGACTTGACTCAGCAAAGGCTTCTGGGCCCTGAGTCTAGCATTTCTTCCAGCCGGCGAGCTCCCTGAGGGTTGGGCCGAGAATAGCTCTCTTTCACCCAGGACAGTAACTGGCTGGCAGGAGGTGCACAACTGAATTGTGTTTGTTGAATGAACATATGAGTTAACTGAATGAATTTGCAGCTTCCGGGGGTGTGGAGGAAGCAATGTCATCGATTTCACATGGTCTTCAGAGGTGGCAAGTCAGCTTCCCTCTGGTCTGTGTGGCCCGCCCTCTCTGGGTACACGGGCGGGCGTGGTTCCTGTGTGACTGTGGTCCTTTATACCGTCAGATTTAGAATTGGATGTGAACTACACAGAAACAGGCCCATACACAGCCCCTCACTTGCTCTTCCGTCTTTATTTTTTTTTTGCATCTTTTTTTTTTTTTAAACATGTTTGTAATAAACGCGAACTACTCGATTGATGATAGTAAAAACAAGACTTCTGTTTGTGGTAGCCTCTGTGAGTGGTAAGGTCATGGGATTCTTTCTTTTCTTTTTACTTTTCTGCATTTCCCAGACTTTCTGCGATGAGCATGGCTCTTTTTTTCTTTTTTAACACTTTCTGTTACCGAAAATTTCAAACGTGAGAATAGAGCAGTGAACTTGAACGTAACCGTCCCCATCATCAACGGTTAACATGTCGGGACCTAGCTTGCTTTACCTTTGTCCCCACTCATCTTTTCTCCACCCCCCTGGCGACCTGGAAGCGGGTCACAGATGTCCCATCGTTCTGTGTGTGTAAACACTTCAGTAAAAGATGAAGATCCTATTTTTTAAAAAGAGATTTTATTTATTTATTTGATAGAGATCACAAGTAGGCAGAGGCAGATGGAGGGTGGGCGGGGGTGGGGAAAGCAGGCTCCCCACCGAGCAGAGAGCCTGATGCAGAGCCCAATCCCAGGACCCCAAGATCATGACCCAAGCTGAAGGCAGAGGCTTAATCCGATGAGTCACCCAGGCACTCCGAAGATCCTTTTTTTAAGAAACCTAACCACAATGTCATGAACACACCTTAAAAGTTAATTGTAATTTTTTACTGTCATCAAACTTCTAGTTAGCACTCGCATTTCCCTTACTGTCTCACAGATTTCTTATGGCACGTTTGTTTGGATCAGGAGCTAAATCAGACAGCGTGATTGGTTGGTGTCATTACATCTCTTGTCATCTATAGGCTCCATCTGTGTCTTTTTTTCTTCCTCGCTGAAGAGACAGGTCCTCTGTCCTGTAGAGTTCGCACCCCCTGTGTTTATGGACTGGGTCCCCTGGTGTAAGCTTACCGTAAATCAGTTGTGGGACCCAGAGATTTGATCAGACTCAGAGTTGATGTGTTTTTGGCCAGAAGCCACCTCATAGACGCTAGTGCGTGTGTCTGTCAGGAAGCAGAGGTGTCTGTCTGTCTGCGTTAGCACCTTCTAGTGGTCCTTGCCTGGGTCCATCAGGTGATTACTGCCCGTACTGTAGCCGTTCACCTTGGCCGCGTGGGTGCACTCCACCCCCGGAAGGACACGTGGAGGGTGGCCTGTGGGAGGGATCATAGCTTCTGTGTGTGGACTGCGATGGGACGTGACTGTGACCCCCACAGCATTTTATTGCAGATGAGTTTGTTTCATATGGTTTCCCAGTGCTCTTCCAACCGGTCCCTTAAAAAGCATGGGATTAGTTACTAACCGTCACACAAGTAGTTACCAGATTGAAGTCACTTTGAAATTCGTTGGAAACTGCCGCAGAATTGAAGTCAGCCAACGGTACCTGGCCGTGGCCGTCGGCCTGGGAGCGGGCCCTGTGCTGCACGGGGTTTACACGGGGGGCAGCGGCTGGTGTCAGCTCAGCGGACCCGAGTGCGGGGCTGTGCGGGGCCGGAGAGAGGAGCAGTAGCCCGAAGAGCCTCTGAGGAAGAAACGTTCCGGTCTGGTGCCCGTTTGTACGTGGAAGTTAGAGGAGTGAGAAATGCCGCGTGGAGAAACCGGGAACCCTGGGAGCAGGAGCCACGGAGACGGAGCTGTAGAAGGTTCAGCCGCGTCATGTCTGGGGAGTGTGGCCAAAACCTGGCATGTGCGTTTTTGCTAAGTAAACCCTTTATCCTGGTTTTTTTGCTCGTTGACAGTCATGGTGGGTCGCATACATTTTCCAGAGTTACTCTGAAGCTTCCTTTGTGAGGATTTATGGGACTGTAGTGAATTGGGGGCTAGGACCCGGAATGTTTGTTAATGAAAATATGGGCCACTGTCCAGCATTCAGTTCACGCCGAGGTTTTTCGGGCCTGTCACCCTTACAGGAGAACATATATGGTATTTTAGACATCAGTCTCTCACGATGTGTGTGCTGAATTGAATTTATGTATTTATATGTTTATTTACATATTTATTATAATAACTTAGGAAAGCCTCTTGTGGATAAAGGGAGACGTTTGGTGGACACTACAAGGGTATTCTGTAGAGTTTTAACGATGTTCACGGTTAGTGCTTTGGAAAAAGAGACACAGCTCTGTTTCAGATCATGTGCTGAGATGAAAGGAAAGCTTTTGATTTGGAGATACAGTCATTTACTATTTGCTGTTTTTGCATCTTGTGAATGTCAGGGGATAAACTTGGTAAATTAGTGACAACTCAAATTACAGCAATGTCTCATCTCCATAATTACCCTACATTTAAAGCATTTCATATTAAAATGAGAGGATTATAGAAATGCTTTTACTTTGATTTCCTGGAAGTAGGGCCTGGCATTGTGACTTGCTAGGAGGTTTCCTGTGGTTAATGTTCAGTCCGCTCTCTCGCCTTTTGCAAGTTTCCAGTTTTCTGGTAAGAGGTTCCTGATGGATTTAAGGGACAGAAAATGGAATCTCTGGGTGTAAACGTATTTTGTGAAAATACAAAGGGAAGCCGCGATGGTGTGCCGCGAGGGTGTGCCGCAAGCCGCCTGGGAGCCTGGACCGAGGCTGTGGGGGTGTCGGGTGCAGCTGGCCTGTGCCCCTTGGGCCTCGGCGGCCCCACTTCTGGGAGGCCGATGGCAGGACTCCTGTCTTTGGACGTAGCAGTTCCCGCACTAAATCATGAGCTGATTGCAAACGTGTGGCTTCTTCTACGAATACTTTCCAGGAGGCACACAGAGAAGAGATGCGTGTTTTATACATGGTTTGATGTAGAAGAAATTTCCCCCCCTTAGTCACTGGTGACATGTTTAACCATGCCCAGAAAGGGCGTTATTTCCTCCACAGGGGAGGGCTCTTGTCCTTCCACACGTGTGTGCAGAACGGGGCTCAGACCGACACCTTCCTGCTGGAAGCCACAGCAGCCGCCCCCAGCCCACTCGGGCCCGGCCTGGCCCCTCAGCCCAGGTCCCCATGTCGCTAATGGTGACCTGCCACCTCTTACCCCTGGCCACCCCCTGCCTTTGTCTGTTCCAGGAAGACCCAAGGTTTTGGGTCCAAGAGCCCTTTCACGCCCTCACACGTTGCTGGGGACCCCAGAGAGCTCACATGTGGGCGCGGTTTGTCTCTTACACTCACCGCATTAGAGATGAGAACCAAGAAGTTAAAATATACTTATTTGTGAACCCATTAAAAACAGCAGGAGTAAACAAATCTCAGAAATCATTTCTTGTGATAAAATTACCGTATTTCCCAAAACAAAGAACGAGAGAATAGGGCTATTTGTTTTTTGTAAGTCTCTCCTGTCTGGCTCGTGGAGGACAGCTGGGATCTCATGGTGCTTGTACTTTTCCTCTGTTGTGATAGGTTTCAGTTCAGCATCGGGAGAAAAGCCAGCCTCCCGTAGACCTGGGCTGGCAGGGGGATGGAATTTCCATGGGCTTTTGGATGGTGGTAGATGCCCTTCCTTGATGCTGCACCAAAACTGGACAGGCCGTGGTTACTTAACGGTCACTTGTGCTGTGGGGTCTGAAGCGTCCTCAGGGGGCTTTTGTACTCTGTTAGGTTAAAATCCATTACTCTGTCTTGCATTTTGAATACATCTTCAATTACCCATGCATGGTTTTGTTACTTCATGCATTGATCATTGGGGGAGATATTGACTGAATTATGCAGATCTTCTAATGTCAGTATGTCTTACTATATACAGAAAAGCATATTTTGATCCCTGTCAAACTCAGATCTTGTTTGAAAATAGAAATCTTTGAAAGGATCCAGCATTTTGGTATAGTTTAATTTTGAATCTAAAAGTTGAGTTGATGGTATATTTTTATAGAAATAAAAAAAGGTCATATGATGTAATTATGGGTCTTATTAGTACCTCATAACATCATTTGGCTTACATCTCATATTTTGTGTGTGTGTGTGTGTGTGTGTGTGTGTGTGTGTGTGTTTGCAGTCAGTGCGTGATGACTTTGGATGGGCCCGTGCAGCCCATCGTTAGTGCTGCTCGTGCTCGGTGCTGGTGAGCCCCGTGTGACTTGGGCTCACGCATACGCACGGGCAATGATCGGCACCAGTTGTCCATCGACAGCCTTCCCAGGAAAACTCCCTCCTACCACATGATTTGACTGTAGTTTACGGGTGAAGCTCGGGATCCTTCTGTACGCTTCCACTAAGCTGTGTCTGGAACACAGTGAGAAGGAGCTTGGGAACCACATGAGCTCTTGGAGCTGATTTAGAAGGAACGTGAACAGGGAATCTGATGGCAGAGCAAACAGGTTGCCAGCTGTGAAGTTCTATGAACAGAAGTTTGTATACCTCCTCCTCTGCCCTTGGGGACACGAGTATATCCGGTCAGTTGGCAGGTACATCCCTGAAGCTGGGAACGGTGACTCATCACAGCCTGAGCAAAACATCTTTCCCTTTAGAGTATCCACCTCCCTTTGGTTGGTTCCGTATTAACCAGAAACGTTTATAGCCCTCCCTCCACTCCCAGTGTGTGGGGAGACTGCTGAGTATCTCGTTTTCTCAGCAATTGTGTTTTTCTCTGCAAATTGCTGCATGAATGGATTTTCCACACCTGCTGACCCTTGGGTTAGCCAACAGGAGATCTCACAGAGTCAAGAACTTTCTGCAGTGATAGAGATGTTCTTTGAGCCGTCCAGGATGGTGGCTCTAGTCCTGTGTGGTCACTGAGCCTTTGAAATGTGGCAGAGAACTCCGTTTTTAATATTTAGCTGGAAGTTCATTTAAGTTTAAGTAGCCACACGTGCTGACGGCCATGCAAGCCTGGATCCCCAGCCCCTGGCTGTGGCTGCTGCCTCAGTTTACCCCATTCACCTCCGAGGCACAAGTGTTCTTTTCTGCAGTATCCTTCGAGGTGAGGAAGACCGACTGGTCCTGTCTGGGCTTGGGGCTCAGGCAGACCCACGGCTGTTCCACGGGCTGCGGTGAGGAAGTAGCCAGCCGAAGTATTTGCGAAACGTCTTCTGACTGAAGAGGCTGGTCATCGTCTTCAATTTCTACTACTCTGAACTGCAGATAAGTGGAGAACGGGCTGTTTTCATTTTCCCCTTTATTACCCTAGTTCTGGAAGCCCCAGGAAAGAAGTAAGGGACCCGAGAGATCGTTCCTGGGGGTAATAAAGAGAAGAGACACATTTGCTGGTGCAGGAAGTTTTCTGAAAACTCTGTGGCCCTTTCTAGCCCTGGATTTACCACGTATATTGGTTATTGATGGATTCCTTTTAAGCAGTTCCTTTATAAACAAGTGCATGAGTATCGTGTGTCTGTCCCATGTGGCGCGTACGTGGACTCCTGCTCATAGCTGGTGGCACTGGTCATTGTGGCTGGTCATTCTGTGTTGTGACTGTGGGTCGCGTCCTCCCCTGCAGGGAGTGGCATGGCCCACGGGGGCAGGGCTGAGCTCTCCATGGCATGTTGTATTCCTGGTGCCAGCAGAGTGCGTGGCACTTGGAGGACACGCAGCATATATTGACTGGATGTTGACTTACAGACACAATCTTCTGTGGCTGCTGCTGGTTGTAATAGATCAGTTCCAGCATCTGGCTCACAGTTAGTCCCAAATCAGTGCTTCCAGTCAGTGGTCAGAAAATGTGTCCTTCGTGTGGCAAATGAGCGACACAGCCGGCACCGACTGGTAAGCCCACCGTTGGTAACGCAACTCTCCAGGCTGTAGGAGGGTTGTGTGGGGGAGTGTTGGTGGGCCGGGCCTGGAAGTGGCGAATCCCACTTGTGCCCGTGTGCCCGTGATCAGAGCGGAGGCCATGACCACTCCAGGGGAGGGCCGTGTGTCCAGGAAGAAGAGGAAAGGCTCTGGAGAGCACTTAGCCGGTCTCAGCACCGTTCAGTCTGGGCAGCAAACTGCACCCTGTGGGCCCAGGCCCGCCAGACTATGGTTTGTATAAATAAAGTTTTATGGGAACACAGCCATGCCTATTTGTTTACGTGGTCTCTGTGGCTGCTTAGTTGAGACAGACTGTGTGGCCTGGAAACCTAACTTACTTAGTGTCTGGCCCTTTATAGAAACGGTGTGTGCCTCCCCCACAACCCGTGCTCTAATGCATACACTTTCCTCCCAGCCAATGATGCTTTTTACTGGGGTTAATCCCCACCCTTATGTTATGGTTTTCTTTGTATGGAGCTTCTATGTTTCTTAATATGTTATGCTCAATTTCAGGAGTTTTATATATTTGTTTTGGGGATGGTCAATATTGAATAGGATCTTTTTCCTTATTTTCTAAAGGGTTAGTGTTTCCATGTAGGAAAGGTGGGGTGTGTGCGTGTGCATGTGTGTGTGTGTTTCTTTTCTCCTTTTTTTGGTATGGGCTTTATAATACCAATTTAGTTTTAAAATTTTACACTTTGAAAACATTTCAAGCTTCCAGAAAAGTTGCCAGACTTGTTCAGACTAGTTCAAATAACTCCTGTCCTCGGCCCTGATTCACCCATTTTTAACATTCCACTGTATTTGCTTTACTATTTCCCTGCATGTGTATGTGCTACATAAGAGTCGGTTAAATGTACTGCACCCCCTTTTCCCTTACTACTACAGTCTGTGTTTCCTTAGGATAAGGGTGTTTTCCATAACCACAGCCTGGTAACGGAGTTGAGGAAACCGGACCTCACTGTGGTGCTGCTCTCTGACCCACCACCCGGGGGGACAGGGCTGTCAGCCCCCGCGGGGACCAGGGCCGTCACCTGCCCCTGGGGCGTCCTTGCAGCGTCCGTCATCCTGTCCAGCGTGGAGTTCTGTGGTCTCCTTATTCTGGGACAGTTCCTTGGCCTTTCTCTGTATTGACCTTGACATTTAAAAAAACAGAGCAGGACAGCTGTTTTATCAGATGCTTCTGGAATGAGATTGGTCTGATGAGAGAGTCGTGCTGGGCTGCTGAGATTGGGGGTGGGGACCTGGGGCTGGAATGCGGGGTGGGAGGGTGCCCACCCTCCTCTGGCATCTCTCGAGGCGCAGCTGCCCTTCCCGGCAGAGTTCACAGGAATCGCTTGCTTTAGGTATTGGCCGCAGCTTCTCCACCCGATGGTTACTGTTTTTCTTTTTGTAGTTAATAAGTAATTTTTGCCATTCAGTGCTGGAATAAAATATTTATTTTGTATCCAGTCACAGCTACCATTTCCCCTAACAGTCTTTTAAGTTGACTTTTTTGCATGCATTTTCTAGGTCAGATTTTCATCCACACATGACAGTTTTGTCTCTTTTCCAATGTTTTGTTGTTGTTTTTAATCTCATTCCTTGTTGTTGTCTTGTTGAACTTGCTAGAACCTCCAGATACCACGGAGTAAATCCCATGGTGGTGGGCTCTGTTCTAGTTCCCAGCCCTACAAGGAGGGCTTTCATGTCCGAGTCAGTGTGGCTTTGCTGCTCAGAAGCCCCTTTCCCAGGGCAGCTCCCTGGTTCCTCCCTGAGGTGTGTCCTGTGGGCCGCACGCCCCAAGCGCCCCTGGTCTCACCGTCCCACTGACCGTAGGGCTGGTAGTCTGTTGCACAGACCTGCACTGGTGTCAGGGCAGGACGGCCTTTTTCTTATTACCGCTATAACCCAGCACCATCCGGTGATCCCAGGCGGGGCACGTGGTTGACACTTTGTAAATTGGTGGCAGAATGAATAAAGACGCCAACAGAAGAGGTCTGAATGCAGAAACAACCGGGCAGAAGACAGTGATCAGAAATGACAGAAGCTTAGCGTTTAGCAGGTGTGCATCTGGGGTGCCTGGGCAGTCAGTAGGTGAGGCCTCTGACGCGTGATTTCAGCTCAGGTCGGGATCCCAGGCTCCTGGGATCCAGCCCTGCTTTTGGTCTGTGCTTATCGGGGAGCCTGCTTTAGGTTCTATCTCTCTCCCTGTCCCTTCCCACCCTTGCTCATACGTGCACTCTCTCTAAAATAAATCAATAAATCCTTTTTTAAATTTAATTTAAAAAATAATAAAAGGCCTGTCATCACCCCCCAGCTGGGTGCCCTTGGGCAGGTTCCCTGACCTCAAGCTCCCCTTTCCTCATCTGTAAAATGGGCACACTGCCCACTTGCTGGGTATTTATGAGAACTAAAGGTGGTGTGCCAGAGCGTTGGCTTGGCGTGTGGTGCACGGGTGCTCTCTCCACAAGCCCGCATCATTACTGTCACTGCCATCATTGTGACCATCTGTGCGGCATCTGGGTGTCAGAAGTGGCCGGGAGGCCGTACCCCGGTCTGGAGCCAGTCCCGGTGGGGTAGCCTGGTCCCCACTTCCAGCAGAGGCGCCAGTCACTGACGGGGTGTCGCTGAGGACAGCTGCAGAACGGGCTTGGGCGGCCGGGGTCCCTCCCAGCTCCTGAGAGGTACGATCTGAGCAGATTTGTCGGGAGTTTCTCTGAGCTGCTTGCCCAGAGGGTAGGGATGTGAAAAGACGAGCTCGGGCTTTCTCTTAAATCGGTTCGAATGACCTTCCTGGGGCTCAGACCCCGGCTCACACAGGACGCTGAGAGGGTGGCTTCCTCCCATCGGCCTGCTCCACCCTGTGGCAGTCCACAGAGAAGCAGCAAGAACGGGATGGAAGGCAGATGTGGTTCCGCAATCGGTCTGTCCGTCCAGGTGTTTGACGGTACAGTCAAGTACAGAAGATGATCCAGCGTGTGCTCGGGGCCCATGGAGAATGGACCCTCGTTCACATTTCGCCATGTACTCTCAGTGGAGAAGCATCACGTCAAGGTGACCTTACCACAGTGTCTCTGTCCCTTCTCCAGAGGCACGGAGCCCTCGTTCTGTCTCTCGGTGCCCGGTGCAGAGCCAGCCCTCTGTCTCAGTGGTCGGGGCGGGGGCATTGCGAGTCTCCTTGTCGTGCCGGGTGCATTCTGCACTTCTCCAGAAGACGGCTTCAGAGGTGACACCGCGAGGCACAGGCCTGCGCCTGTGTCTCCATGGCTTAGGTACCTGGACCTCCGTGCTTCCCGGCTCTGCAGCCTGCCTCCTGCCTCTCCTTCATCCCCTCCTTCCCGGGCTTCCTGTCAGCCCCTCTAGCACTCCCACATGCGCGCCGGCCTGCGGGGGCCCCTCCGTGTCTCAGCCGGTGCATCTAGGCCTGCTCTGCTCCTACCTGGTCTGGGGAGACTCCCAGGTGCGTTCCCAGGCTTGTCTCCCCTGGGCCTCACCCTGTGCGGTGCCCACCCCCAGTATCCCCATGTGGAAACTAAACAGAGTTGGGAAGATGCCCCCCCCGCGCCCCCCCCCACACCCCCATGCCCAGGTGGCTCCTAAGGCCTTCGATGTTCCTTTTGCTGCAAGTGGGCACTCCCTGTGCGTTCGGTGCCGTGGGAGCTGGAAAAGCAGACGGAGCAGGACAGACTTGCTCCTCGCCTCTGTGAATCGGGGGGACGTCATAATCACAGAGAGGAGCATGTGGTGTCACTTCTGCCAGTGCAAGGAGTGAACCAGAGGACATGTTCTTCAGGTGGATGGGAGGACCCTTCTTGGGAAATGCTGTTTTCGATCTAAACTGCGAGCAGGAGCTCCTGATGGGGAGCGTCAAGCACGGGGACTTTCCTGGGAGTGGGACCCACAGGTGCGGTGGCTTGAAGTAACAGGGGGAAGGCCCTCTGATAGGGGAATCCAGAAATTGAGGTGACCTCAAGGGCCCCTGGCAAGGTTTGAAGGAGAGGAGTGATAAGCCCAGCAGGGCCCCCTGGGAGGTCACACTCAGGCACAGGGACCAGAGTGCTGACCCTGGCCCTGGGGAGAGGTCTGTAGAGTCTGCAGGGCTTGGTGATAGGCTGGCTCTGAGTGTGTGGGAGACGTGTGTGTGTGTGTGTGTGTGTGTACACAACTCCCCAAAGCCCCTGAGGGACACCCCCTCTCCCGGACCTGGGGTCCTCATCTCGCGCAGGGCTTTCCAGTCGTGCCTAGACTCGTGGTGCAGGAGGAAAGAGAATGTGCACAAGATGTATGGAGCCCATAGACAAGGGTGGGTTTTTACACCTGAACGTTGGGGACAGAACAGCATTAAGAATGATTGTTTCTGTGGTCAAAGATAGAAGCTTCCGTAAGGAAAGCTCATGAGCTGGCGGGAGCCCCCCAGGCAGGGGCTGTCGCTCCCCGAGAATCAGAGCACTGCCCAGATGGCGGGAAGGCCCTTCCGGACTCTGGAGACATTTTCAGCTCATCTTTCCAGGAACGATGAATGAAAGTACAGTTGCAGCCATGGTTTCATCTGGGGGTTGGAGCGGGGAGCAACAGGCGGTAGTCGCGTGGGTTGTGCCTGGGAGCTGAGCCCCGCTTGTGTCTGTGAGTACGGAAAACCTCCCCGTTGAGGGAAAAGGTGTGTGTGTGTGCTTGTGGCTGTTTTGAGAGCATCTGTCTCTGTGTTTGGGATATGTGTTTGGAGGCTGCTCGCTCCATAAAAGACCGTGGGGCTAAATTCCTCCGACAGCTGGCTGTGCGGGGTCCAGACCCTGTCCCTGTAGGCTTGGTGGCAGCGCAGGAAGCAGGAAGCGTCTTGGCTCGAAGGATCCTGAGTCCTTTGTGAGTGAGGGGGACCCCTGCTTGGAGACCGATGAGCCGAGGTGCAGACCGCCGTGGAGGGGTCCAGGTGTCACAGCAGAGGCCAGCGTTGGGGACCCGTGTTAGCAGCTCTCCCACTCACGCCGTGGTCTACAGTTGCTGCCGCTTTGCTGGGCCTGTGGGAGGTGGCGGGGTGGCCAAACCCCCCCTCTGACTGACGCTGAGAGCGTGCGTGCTTGTTGCCCTGGCCCACCGCCTCCCCTTGCCTACAGGCCCCGGGGGCACAAGGTGAGCTCTGCCAC
Source organism: Lontra canadensis (assembly GCF_010015895.1). Classification (NCBI taxonomy): domain Eukaryota; kingdom Metazoa; phylum Chordata; class Mammalia; order Carnivora; family Mustelidae; genus Lontra; species Lontra canadensis. The sequence goes on along the minus strand of NW_022631039.1, from coordinate 11,995,188 downwards.
CCGTCTCCCTGCCGACCCCACTCGCACCCGGGAGACCTGGGCCCTGGCTCCAGATGGAGCCCAAAGAATGGATCTCCCAGCTGCTGGGAGCCCTGTGCGTGCCAGGGCTGTCCTTGGCCCTGGTCACTGTCTGCCGAAAGAGACAGGTGACCCAGCCACTGGGGTGAGGGGATGTGAACTCTAAAGGCCTGGAGGCTGGAGCCACGTAGACGGTGTCCCTCTGGGGCTCTCTGGGGGGGCCTGCAGTCAGGCCAGTGACAGGGAGCAGCAGGTGGGACAGAGCCAGACCGGCCTGACAGGACTGCAGGGAGGAGCGAGGGGCTGTCCCTAGCTATGTCCTCTGTGTGCAGGGGCCCATGGACTCCTGTAGGTATGCCCTGGGCAGGGGCTCGCAGCGGGAGGGGTGCTTCCCTCTAACACACAAGACCGACGTCCACTTCTCTCTCTGGGCCAGGGTGTCAGACTGTCCCAGGAACCCTCCGGCTTCACCTGGAGGCGGGCAGAACGGCGTCTCTTCCTCCTGTTTCATGTACTGCCCCTTCCTGTAAGATCCTTCCTAATACTTTGATTTACGAACTTGCATCAGCCCAAGAATTTGATTTTTCTAAAGTAGATTTTTTTTTAAATTTGTTTTTCAAATGCCAGTGAGATTTGAGATGGGGCCTCACTGGGCAGCTTTAACCGAGCGGGGGTGGGGGCACAGACTGAGCCCCCCAGTGGGGGCAGCACGCCTGCCACCCCAGGCCCAGAAGCCATCCCCCCCCCCCCCCCCCCCCCCCGCTCCCCCCCCCCTTGGACACTCCTTCCCCAGCCCCAGCACTCCCTTTCCCTCTCCTCTCTGGATTGGCCTCCTTTTACCCCTCTTGCCTGTCCGAAGGTCCACAGCTCCTTAACGTCCGTGTTGGTATAGGTCCACGACTTCGCAGCAGCCAGGCCCTGCAGTGTCCCTGCTGCCTGCCTTCTGTCCCGCCAGCTCGTCCTCAGCCCAGCTTCTTCTGTGACGTTGATCCAGCGTCACTTCTCAGGCCCAGTTGGGGCACTCGTTGTTTGCAGGCTCTGCATTTCTTCAGGGTATTAGTGTTGTTTGTAATTGTGTATTTTCTAGACTTAGTGCTCTCCTCCCCTCCCCCCTTCCTGCCCTGTTAATCTGGAAGGTCCGGGAGGGTGAGAACCACACGTGGAAGCATTTCTGGTGTGGCCTGTGAGATTGATCTGGGCCTCTTCCCTGTTGAGTGTGTGGTGGCAGAGGAGAGCGTGAGTGTCCCCTCCCGCCTTCAAGGACCCGCAGGTGACATGGCTGTTTGAATAGTCCCCTCCTCCCTGTGCATGTGCGGTCAGCATCCCTGGGATGTCCGGTTCCGGCACTGCCTTCAGGTACCTCCCGCAAGCACGGCAAACCCTAGCAGCACGCTCAGCCCATGTTTGGAGATGGTTAATCCTTTGAGTTTCTGGTCTTCTGATTCCCTTCTAACCTCTAAGGGACTGAACCGTAACTCTGACACGTGGAGATTTGATGCACGCATTCGTACCTCTTTTTCTCATCAGTAATTTTGTCCATTTTTATTACAACTCTGCCTTCGTCTTTTACTAATTCAGAACGGTAATCTCATTTTGTTCATAGTCACCGACGAGGCCAGGGAGGTTAAGATGTGTTTTTAATAAATTAACTTTAAAAATGTGCGAAAGTTTCAAAGTCAGTAACTTTCCACAGGAGCAGATGATTATCTCTTCAGAGAATTTGTCCAAAATGCCTTCTGTTCTGGAGGATTCCAGACTGCTAATACGGTAATTAGCAGAAAGCGCAAAGTCTTTTGTTCTACAGTTTATTTAGGAGTTTATCCTATAAGCCTGCGTTCTGTAATTCTTAAAAGTCAAAAATTTTTGGTCATTTCTTTTTTTTTTTTTAAGATTTTATTTATTTATTTGACAGACAGAGATCACAAGCAGGCAGAGAGGCAGGCACAGAGAGAGGAAGGGAAGCAGGCTCCCCACTGAGCAGAGAGCCCAATGCGGGGCTTGATCCCAGGACCCCGAGATCATGACCTGAGCCGAAGGCAGAGGCTTAACGCACTGAGCCACCCAGGTGCCCCAATTTTTGGTCATTTCTAACAGAGCCAGTTTTTAAAAGAAAGCCCCAGACAGTGCTCAGTAGCTTCTGTGCTCTGTGTTTCCTTTACTGCGTGAGACTCTTTCCTATTCTGTCTGCGGTCCACACTTGAAGAAACTTGGGAAAACATGGAGATGTAGAAAGGAGAAAAGCCCTGTCCAGCTGCTTGCTGCGGGGATGCTAACTAACACAACACCATGTCTTTTCCTTGTGTCTGCTTCCTTTTTAAAGGAAGGCATTTTGCTGAAACTGCATATTTGCAATTTCACAACCACTGATGATCTGAGTCCCTCTGGTCCGGACTATGAGGCGCCTTTTTTTTATGTTAATGTCTGTTTAACCGAACTGCTCTGCCCCACTAAGCTGGGAGTCCTCTGCTAGCCCGCCCGCCCAGGCCACTGGGCTTCGTGCTAAAGTTTCCTCGGGGGGGAGGAGGGGGGAGGCCCCTGCTGGCAGAGGCCTGGCAGGCAGCTCCTGGCACCTGGCCCTGCTTTCTGTGATTCCCCCTTATCAGGAAGGAACCTCTCCACCCGTCCTTGGCAGACGGCGCCAGATAAGGCTTGTGGTAACCAAATCCAAAATATGATTGCTAGTTTTTTCTGAATTGTTTTCAGGGTGGGAAAACTTAGAAGAGGTCCCGGTGCACCAGGTTACAGACCTCTCACGGGAGAGCCGTGTTTGCAGGGTGAGCGAGGGACTGGGTCCTCTGCCATAAGTGCCGGCTGGGTCCCCTGTGGCTCAGGGGCAGGGTAGGTCCTTTCTTCGCCTACCTGGGCAGCTCCCTCTCCAGAGGCTACAGACACTTGCCACTTTTAACACTTTGGATTTGCAGGGTCTTCAAATGAATTTACTGAAAGTGAACAAATAACACCGGTTTGTGAAAAACTCTCCCCTAGAATTAACTCAGCTACTTTTGCCCTGGCTCAACTCCATTGCACTCGGAAGAAATGCCAACTACAGCCTACGAGTCTCCTGCCTTGGCCCAATCGGGGACGAGATGCTGTGGCGGGCCTGCCTCGTGGCCGGCGGGGAGGGAGAGAGATGCTTCTCCCTTCTCCCCACTTTCCGTGCCCCCAGGAGTGCCGATGTGTGCCACAGAGATGCAGAAGGAGGGAAGAGTGCCTGGGAATGTCGGGGCTGCAGGAGAAGGGTTTGCTCTGTTATTTATTTCAGAGCAAACTGAGCTGATGAATAGGCCGTTGGGGGTTGGGGATGTGGCCGAGTGTGCGATTTACATAACAATTAAATTAGTTCAGTAGGCCGCCCGCCGCTGCTGCCTCCGAAACCAGGCCTGACTCCACGCGAGAGTCTTGGGCGGTATTAATCTGCTCTATGACCCGCTTTCCCCACATGGCTCATTTCTTCTCCGCAGCACTAAGTATGCACGGAGACCGGGGTCTTTGGGAGCGGGCGCCTGGTTCCATGGCACCCCTGGCCTGTTCTCCGCCTCAGGCCCGGGCCATCTGTCCAGGGCGCGGGGAGGGCTGGCTGGTCACCCCGTCTTTCCCGTGTGTACAGCCCCCGGGAGCCGCACGGTCCTGCCTGGCCTCCGTGTGTGAAAGCGGGTCTCGCCCTCCACCCTCAGGTTTTCCCAACGTTCTCCCGATTCTGAGTCAGCGCGGAGGAGGATGCAGGTCCGGCGCGGGCCCTGACTCCCGATGAGCTGGGAAGGACACGCGGTTTCCCCTCCGGGGCCAGACACGGGGTTGGACCGGCAGGGCCGTGCTCTTGGAAGGGCCTGCGTCTTGAGCCAGATAAAGACCTTTTCACTTTCTGCCTGGTGCTGATGCTGTTCGCTGTGTTTGCTTCTGGGCTCGGTCCAGGTTGGCAGCAAGGTCTCTCCACGCGTCTCGTCATTTCGTACACATGGGCTGGTTGCCAGCGATGGTCCGGCTTCACTCGGGAAAACCGGATGTGCTTCTAGACTCTCCGATCCAGCTTCTGCCTTATCAACGGCTGCTAAATTGGGGGAGATTAGCCCGAGGGTAATTTGGAGAGCATCTCAGGAGAAGACTCTGCTCCCTTAGGAAAGGGACAATCGCTTCGAGTCTCACTTGACCTTAAACTATCTCAAGTTTCTCGGTTTAGTATGGGATTTTATGTGGCAGAATAAGGACAAAGGTATATAGGGTATAATAAACCTGTGTCCTAAAAATGTAACCATTTGCCCCCAACAATAAGCTTCAGCTTCTTTTGTGTGACCCGGGAAAGAGTTTTCTCCGAACGTTTCTGTGGTGAAGCCACAGCAGCCTGGGCCCGCGGACTGGGGGGTGCGGACGGTGGGGCGCAGGTGTCTGTGAGCCCCAAGCCCCGTCCCTGAGTCCCCAGTGCCTCCTCCATGCGTGGCCTTGAATGCCGTATCCGCTCCTGTCTCCCGGCCTCGCATGCCTCTCCGCCCCCAGTTTTGTTTATGGGGCTGGGCCGAGGCCCTTCTCTGTAGCTGCTCTTGCCGCCCTCGTCGCTCATACACAGCGTCTCTCCCATGGCCGCGTTTATTTGCCTCCCTGACTCGGTCACAGGCCCCACAAAGGACTATTTTTCTCGTCAGGGCCCGTGCGGAGCGGGGCGCTTCACAAGCATCTACTAACTCCCGGTGGCTGAGTCACCGGCCGCAGGGTGCATGGTGGCCTGGACCGTCGCTGGCCAGGCTGCGGTGACTCACACTGCCGGCCGGTGACCTGGTCAGCGCTGCCCTCTCTTCTGCTATGGGCCTCACCGCCACACTCGGGTCTTGTCAGCCGACTCAGACCTCGCCCCAGAGCTCAGACTGTCCCCTGCACACACGGACAGGTCTTCCCGTCTTGGAGACGTGGTGGCTAGGTCTGTGGCAGGCACGTGTGGTCACCTGGCACTGAAAGGGGGCGTTTCAGAATTTAACTTCAGTAAAACATGGACTGATTCTGCCATATGAGGTTTCATTCACACAGTAATACACTCAGGTCATGCTGTTGCACGTAAATGCCGTGCTGATGGCCCCTGGCTTGAGAGGCCGGGCGCTGCCCTTGTGTCCGTCGCCACTCAGTGGCAGCTTCCTTTCTGGGAAGCGTGCAGACCCGTGCCTGGCACCGTGGGTAAGGTCTGATGCTCCAGAACACGAGGCAGGAGGAAGTGGTCCCGTAAGCTCTGATCGTCTGGTGCAAAGCTGACTCATCGGCAGTGTCAATGGTTCTCACTGTTGAAATTTTTCACAAAATTCGGTTTCTTTGCTTTTGCATCTGAGGAGGGAAAAGGTCAGGGCTTACACAGAGGCTGTCATTGACTGCTTCAATAATTCGATGTCCTGGGACAAATGACTCATCCCCCCAAGTCCCGGTGTCCTCCTCTGTAAGGCAGAGCAGACCCACTTCCTTCCTGGGCTGACGGAAGCCTCGCAAAGTCCTGGATGAGGGAGTGTGCGGCCTTAGGATCTGCGCACACTTGACCCACACGCCTGGGCTCCAGCCGCAGTGGCCTCCGTCTGTGTTTTAATTCACGACTGACTGCGGGACGCAGACGGGGGATTTATGTACGGAACTGTTCCAGACTCTAAGAACCACGTGGGCGCCAGGTCTGCGGCTCCTGCTAGCGGGACATCTCTCCCTCGCTTCGGAGACAGGGCCGACTGCCTGGCAGCCTCCCACAGGCCTGTCCCTACAGTGAGTGCAGTCGAGACTGCTCGCAGCGGGAACGGAGCTCGGCGGAACCCTGGCCTGCGTGCGCCGTGCGGAGTCCTGACCAGACCCCGCTCTGTGCTCTTCGTGGCGTTGTTGGTTCTCATCACCGTGTTGCCGTCCTGGTGTCTTTCCTGCTCAGTGCTTCTTTCTACAGAGGCATGTGTCCATCGGCGTCATGTCCGGAGCCCCTGTCCGGTGTTGTTCTAGCCCTTGGGTGCTCGGGACACCGGGCTGCAAGTCCGAGAGTTGAGACGGTCTCTGAGCCACTAAGGGCTCACAGGGCACCGAGAACCTGGCAGGTGGCGAAGCTGGGAGAGATCCCTCCTCTCCGACCCTTGGTCGGCATTGCTTTTGGCATGGAAAGAGGTGTTTCTGCATGGCGCTGCGCCCAAGACAGAGTTTACCGTGGCTTGGTTTGGGCAGTGGTGTGCGGTGTTTGTGCGGCGGGTACCTCTGGCAGCACAGGGGTGGCGCGTTCCTGCCGCAGGGAGCTTCTGCAGAGGGCAGCCTCCGGGAGCGCAGCTTTAAAGGCCACGTGCTTGTGCGTGAAACCGTGCATCAGCCAGAGGCGAGGCTGGGTAATAGGGACACCGCCGATGATGGTTTCTCAGCGGCTGGAGCGGAAGGAAGAGCGGTAGGCAGGCCCTGCTGCTGATGGGAGCAGAGCTCCTTCCCGGCAGGAGGGGCCGCCGCAAGGAACAGCCACCCTGTCCTCAGGATGCTAGCCCAGAAATGGTTGCCGTCCCAGCACTCCCATTCCTTCGGAGAGAACTGGTCTGGGGGCACCCACAGCCACACAGTCTGCTGTGAGGGCTGGTTCAGCAGTGGCCCCGGAGGAAGACGTGGTTTTGGCCGAAGCAGCCAGCAGTCACTCTAGCAAGACCGCCGACCTGGATGTTTGAGGAAGAGGGACCTGGGGTGGAGGAGGACGTGGTGCTCCTAGTGGACCTCAGATGTGCTGGCCAGTGGAGAGGGTGGGGACGTTGGAAGTTTTCGGAGGAGGCACATATGTGGTTAGCAGCACGGTGAGGAGTGCCAGTCAGCAGCAGCCCGCCAGGGGGTCGGAGTGAGGTGGCCACGAGCCTGTGGGAGAGCGGTGATCATGACGATGGTGGTAACTGCTTTTAGTCCTGGGCCCATGGCCTGTGCACAGGCCTGAGTGTATCACCCAGGCTGACCAGCCATTCTCCCCGTAGTCCCATGTGGCAGGCGAAGTGCCATCACAGAGTCCCTCCCTGGGGGCACATAGCCAGCCAGGCCAGGCCCGACGTGCAGCCGTCAGGAAGGGAACGTTCAGATGTGCCCTCGATGAAGGAACGTGGTAGCCTCAGGGAGAAGCAGGCCAGAGCCGCAAGCTGGCCTGGAGTGCAGCTGGGCTGGGCTTGACAGGAGCTCAGCCTCTTGGACTGGGGCAAGGCCTCCGGGCACTGGGAGACGTGCATTTGGAGGGAGGCTGGTGGGCAGGGCTAGAGCTGGGCGGTGTGCGGAGGACAGCCTGTCATTGCGGTGCCTCGGGAGTCCTTTCTTATGAGGACATCCAAAACCAGGCATTCGTGTGCTTGACCTGTCAGGGAGTGCCTGCCAGCTCTGCCGCGCCTGCTGGAGACCCTAGACGTGGAGGCGTGGTGAGCGCCGTGGCCTGGGGTCGACGCTGCAGATGGTCCTGGCTAATCCAACTGAGGACAGCTGCTCCCCTGAAGACGGGAGTGTACTCCTTCCGAGTCTTCCCCGGCGCCTTCCACCTTGCAGGACGGTCACTGCGGACCGGGGGACGCTGTGCTCACTCCTGCTTGTCCATCCACCGGGGGGAGGGGCGCTCCTAACAGGTGGGCGAGCCCCCTTGTTGGGCCTCCCATGCTTCCTTGGAAGGGCCTCTGAGAGCTGACAGAGTCCGACCACTGCCCTCTGAAGTCTGGATTTATTCCCTCACCTTGAAAACGGCCACACGGTGTGTCTTCAGTTTCCGTGTCCCAGCTCTCTGGCTTCTCGCTTTATCCCTCTGGCTTCCTGTCCTCTTCCTTGCTCATCTGGTCCTCAGGGAGGCGACACTTAGTTCTGCTGATACTTTGGGGTGCGCTCAGAGCCACTTATGACGAGACGCTGCTCAGACAGCCGGCGTGAGAATTACTGACCGAGCAGGTGTGGTGTGGACGGAGGGCTTGGGAGGGGAAGGAGGAGTCGTAGTTCTCTGTTCTGTGTATTTCCAGTTGACAAGACAGGACGTTTATTTTTAAATTGTGCTCAGAGCTCTGTGACTTCTGCAGAACTCTGAGCAAGATTTCATTTTAAAATTATGGTAAGAAAGGGCGTAACGGTCAGTACTTCTGAGGGCCCGTCCCTGGTCCCTGTCCGTCTGTGAGCCGCACGTCCAGATTTGTAGTCAGTTACGTTGGTTCAGGTGGTTTATCCAAGCGGGTTTGTGACTTAAAGTCTCTTCCTGTCCTGCTGTTTTGCTAGTTACTTAGTTTCTAAGTAGTCAGCTAAGTTATTAACTGTTCTCTAGCTCACTGTATAAGCTTAAAGTAGTGAAAAGTGGTTCTCTCGAGTGATTTTTTTCAGCACGGTTCTGTGCCAGGCCCTGAGCTAGGCCCTAGGCTTGGCGGAGGTCGGGGCTCCTGCCTTCACCGAGCTTGGTGTAGTGGAAAAGTTAGGTGGGCAAGAACCAGACCGTGCAGCCCACGGGGCCACTCACTCCAGGAGGGCCCATGGGGGGTCAGCTCCCAAACAAGATTCCGAGAGCCACCGTCGGTTTGCTTTCTCTCTCATCTTGGAGCTGTTCCTAAAGTCCCTGGTTCCGAACACTGCAAAGCACTTGCTTTGCTGCTCGCAGGGTTTGTCACTGACACACAGACGGACGAGGACAGAGGTGAGACCGTCTCCTCTTGTTAACCTCGTGGAGTTTGAGGGGGCAAACCTCCCTTCACCTTCGCAGTCTGCTAGACACGGCCCAGGTGTGAGATGAGATCCAGGTCTCACGTTTGTGTCCAAATCGGGTGCTCTTTTGCTTGTTTCACTTTTAGAAAACACATTTTATGAATTTTGATTTTAATGTTTTCTGAAGAGGCGACATGTTCCCACAGTTCAAAATTCCAAGGGTATGCCGTCTACAGTCTCCGCTCTGTCTTCCCGGCTTCCCTTCCTGATAATCCGGCTCTGCTTCCTTGTGCAGCAAGCCTGTAAGATTAAGTGTCCTTTCTGCACTGACCTCCATTTCTCCAAAGAGAGCCCCGATTAGTGTAATGTTTTCATGCACATTCTCGGAGAGCATGTGTGCACGTAGAGGTGTGCGTTAAGTGTCACACCGCCCTGCCCCTTCCCGCCCCAGCCACAGACCCAAACCCACAACACCAGAAATCAGGCTTCACGTGGAGGCGAAAAGGTAGCTTTTCTGGGTAGCTGAGTTTCTTTATTTTGTCTAATACAGAAAATACTCAAAAGGCCTCTACATGAAATTGTATTGGAGCGCGTGGGTGTCACATTTCAAGGAGCAAGCGTAATTAATGGCTTCCGTTTGCTGGAGGAGCTTGTCTCCTAGTGACACTGTCAGCATCAGGCTGAGTGTGACACGGAGCCCAGGCCCTGGCGAGACGGTCTGCACACCCCACTCTGCCCGGCCGTCCTTTTCTTCAGCGGACCGGCTGGGCCTTGGGCCCTCTGGCTGGTGGCAGAGTCGGGGATGCCTAACCTATGAGAAGCTCTCTGTATATCAACATTTCAGCTTTTGACTTGAGCAGAGCCAAGTTTGGAATGAATGAATAGGATATTTGGAAATACTCTGGTGTTGTGAAATATGAAACTTTGCAAGTTCTTTGTTTTCCTCTGTAACTGACTAATAGGAGCCGGGTCTGGCCGAGAGGCTTTGTGGGGCATCTGAGGAAGTCATGTGCCCTTGGACAGCCCACAGCCAGCCTCTCCCCACGAAGGAGAGCTCATGCCCACAGCTGGTTCTTGGAAGATAAAGAAATGGAAGCAAAAACAAGCCCGTCTACAGGCTAGGAGTTGCCACACTTGAACCTAGACCTCACCACCTGGAATCTGTCCTATGAGGACCAGCAAAACAGGGTTGCCTCTCTTGAGTATCTGCGGGAGCCGTGTTCTGTGTCTGAGGGCACTTCTGACATTTCCTAGGGTACCCGGGGCCATGGCTGTCCACATCATAAGAATGCACGGACACAGGCCAGGCCAGTCTGCCTGGAGGGAAAGAAAATGTGGGCCTCCCCAGGAGCACTCACGTGTCCCTGCAGCCAGGGTGCCCGTTGGGCAGGCTCAGGTTGGGCACGTGTGTGGGAAAGGCACACGGTGCAGGTGGACCCTGTCCCCAGCAGCCCGTGAGCAGAGCACCAGACCCCACTTCACAGAGTCAGAGCTGGCTTACGAAGAGGAGGCATCACAGTGTTGGTGTGTTTTAATTTTACGATAATTTTATTTTAAGCTGATGGCTTGATTTTTCTTTCTCTTTCCCTTTTTTTTTTTAATCAGAGTTACAACTGGTTGTCAGTTTATGTCTGGTTTTTGAGGTGATGCAGCTCCCTGGGTGAAGGGGAGGTGTGTGCTGTGTGGGGCACATGCACCGGGACCAGGCCACGCTGCACCTGCCCCCGACTCCCCCTACCGCCACCTCCCGCCATGTCGCTGGGTACCTGTTCCTTCATCTGTAGCAAGGAGAGTGGGAGCCGTACTCTGAGTCCTATTGATTCTGAAATGTTAACTGCGTTGGTCTGGCCTTAGCTTTGGTGCACCTGCCCACGTTCCCTTCTAGAGTCACTGGTACCTTCCCAGAGGTGAGGAGCCCGGCCTCGAGTCGGTAAGGCTTTTCGGTTCTGCCCTCCAGCTGTGCTGAGGGCTGTCGGGTTATTTTTTCTGTTGTAGAAGTGGAAGACCACTAAGCACCCTTACCTTCTCCCCTCCCCTTCCTGATAAATGCTCACTGACACTGTTTTGTGTGGATGAACTGGCCATCGGCTTTCTTATCCCCTACGTGGTACATACATTTTGAAATAAAGGAGCGTGGATGCCCCCTGCATGGGTGGGGGCGGGGCTTGTTGCTATCAGTGTGACTTTCCCCAGGAGTCCCAGCTCCCCCGCACACTTCTTACGTTGAGGTCATTGTAGATTCACAGGAAGCCGTGACTCTGTTCGAAGAGGTCTGCCGTGTGCTCACCATTTGCTGCTGCCTGTTAGATCTTGTGGTCGTGGGACAGGGTCAGAGCCAGGAAGCTGCCGTGCGTGCTTATGTCATGTGACCCCACAGTGGGATCTGTGGAACCCCCCAGCTACCCCAAGACACGTGACCATCCCACCACAGCACAGCCCTCCCTGGTGCCGCCCCACCCCCCACCCCTACCCCCCACCCTGAGCCACATCTAGCCCACGCCCCAGCGCCTGGCAACCAAGTCTGTTCTGTTCTCCGGCTCTGTCACCTGTGATCTGGGCTTGGCTGTTTGATATCAGATACCACACCACACCTTCCGTGCGGGTGTGGCCTGCCCCAGCGGTGCTGGGCCTCTGCGGCCAGGTAACTGGGCCCACCGAGCAGTCTCCTCCACCCACGGAGGGACGTCTGTCTGGCCCGGTTTGGAGGCCGTTACCCATAGAGCTGCTGTGGACAGTGGCGTCCAGGTTTCACGTGGATGGGAGCTTCATTTCACAGGGAAAAAGCCCAGGAGCATAGCTGCGAGGTTGAACCGTGGGCATGTGTTTGGGTGAAGAACCGCCAGCCTACCATCCGCGAGCGTCTCCGTCATGGGAGACCACCTGGGAGCGCTGGTTCTAGCCACGGCCCTTCAGCCACAGTGGTATCAGACAGCCTTTGTGTTCCTGACAGCCAGCGATGGTGTTCACCTCCTGAGTCTCCGCCATCTGGGGACCCTTTCACCGGCGTGTCTGCTTGTGCTTTCCTGTCTGCATTCTACCTGAGTGGTTTGGGTTCTGCTGCTGGTGTTTCAGAGCTGTTGGCATCTCGGTGTGAGCCTCCGCCCGGCCCATGGTGGCAGCTCCCTCCGCCAGCCGAAGCCCTTTGTCCTCTGACCAACATGCACCAACAGTTTTAATGGTGGTGAAGCCTAGTTTGTTATTTTTTCTCTTCTATGGACCACGCATTTGGTGTTGTGTCTAAGAACTCTGCACCAAGCTCTAGCTCCCAAAATTTTTTTGAAATTTGAATTTCTCCCCCCATAGAGAATGCACCATTTCATGCTGGCTGCTTCCAAGATATAAAGAAAAGGTCTTGGGTGTTCAGAAGTTTGGTGTGGGTTTCTTTGCGTTTATCCTGCTTAAGATTCATCCGTGTTCTTGAATCTGTAGTTCACCTCTTGTGCCAGATTTGGGGAACTTTCAGCCATTCTTCGAATGTTCCCTGTGCTCTTCCATGTGCTGGTCTCCTTCTGAGGCTCGGGCAACATGGATGTTCGATCTTTTGTAGAAAGTCCCTTGCGTCCTCTTTCTTTCTGTCCCCTGCTTCCGCATAATTGCTTGCCAGAGTTTCCACGATGGCTGCTCTGCAACCCTTGTCATGTGACCCTGACATCACCGTCCTGCGTTGGTGTCTGTTGGCACCTGTTCTCATTTCATTTGAGACCTTCTCATTCTTGGTAGGGCAGGTCATTTTTTATCGGAACCCAGACATTTGGGATATCATGTTGAACACGTTGGATTTTACTTAAATCCTTTGTTTCGTGAGTCCCTCTCTGATACCACTCTGGTGGGTGAAGTGGGCATGTCCCTCGTTCTTCCTTCCCACTTGCCTCCAAGGGCCCTGCAGGCGTACCCGGTGCACACACATCATTTCCACCCCAGATCAGCCTGCCTCTCGCTCTCTGCACGGCTTGTTGTCCCCAAGCCCTCAGGGGAATGACCTGTTCCCTAGATGCTCCCTCAGTGGGGACGGCCTGGGTCCCTGGCCTAGGCACACGTGGCGGTGGCATGTTTTGCAGGGGCTCTCCTCCACTGTGGGTCTGCGGCTGCCTCTTAGACCTCAACAGCACAAGGCCTGTGTGTCTCCAGCCCCGCTCTCTGTGTGCAGAGCAGTGTCGTCTCGGTCAGTGTCCTTTCTCCCCCATGGCAGATGCCTCCTTCGAATCCGACAGATGCCGGGTAGACTCTGGCAAACTGTTAGCACATCTTCACCTTCGGATGGGTCTCCTTGTCCTTTAGTGGAGTTTTACAGTGTTCCTTCTTGGTGTACCTCTGTGGCTCGTTCTCACTGTCGCTGCTGGAGCCTTCCAGGTAATTCACTCTCTGCCGCGAGCCTCCAGGCTCTGGTCATCATGCCATGGAGTGCACCTCTGCCCAGATCTAGCTGCGGGTTATCACGAATCAGCTCAGCCTCAGGCGGGGTCCTGGGCTTTGTGGGGCCTTGCGGCGTGTGCTGCACTCGCAGCGCATGGAAACCCCCGCCCCCGGCCCTGAATTCCCCAGCTGGCCCCTGTGGCCTTATGGCCTGTGGTGGCAACGTGACTCCCCACCTTCCCTGTGGCCTCGGTGAGAAGGTGGTGTTCCCTGTGACAACCGAGCCTGTTGTCAAGAATAGGCAGGCGGTATTCTAGAAAATAGCCTGACTGCTGACCACGAGCTGACAGCAGTCACTGAGAAGAATTTTCAGCTTTGAGAGTGAGAATCATTCCAGCCCTCCAGCCATGAGAATCCTGGGCTGACAGCTCAGAAGCAGTTTCCTTCTGTCCCATTACAGCGAGCATTGCTGGGCCTCTCCTGTGTGCCAGACCTGGGAACACTGCCATGAGCAGGAGGGGCCTGGCCCTGCACCCTGGGCACCTGCCCCTGTGATCCCAGAGCGCAGCGTGTGCTGTGAGGGCAGGAACGGAGTGCATCAGAGGGCAGGTGTGGGGCTGCTGTGCGCTGGGACAGAGGGGTCCTCGCCGAGTGTGGCCACCATGCCGTGGACCCACGTCAGGGCAGGGGTGGGTGCGAGTCTTCCCAGCAGGGCAGCCGCCAGAGGAAGGGGCATCGGGGGTGCCCCATGGGGCTCAAAGTTCGCATTTTCTTCTGAGAGCTGTGGCTAGTTTGAGGAAGGACCTGATTCGATGTGAGGCTTCACGAAGACCGCCCCGCTGGCATGCAGAGAGCAGAGGACATGACGGGGCGGGCGTGGGAGGAGCCGAGTTTAGCGATGAGAGCTCTTGGCCCCAGCCCGGCCTATGAATTCCAGCTCGGCATCTGACAAATGTGTGAGTTTTGGTGAAACTTAATACTATCTTAATTTTTAACTGACAAATAGCCCAGAAATACTTAAACCTTCCTTGAATTAAGCCTGAAGCAAGCAAGCTTGCTCACTGCCACTTAGAATTGTCATGAGCTGTCACGGGATGACTTTCTTCCTCGAGTGGTGTGTTTTGCCTCAGACCTGGAAACACTGGTGTTTCCTCTTACTTTCACTGGTGACTGCCACTCCCGGTAATAAACGTGACCACATTTAAGAGGCACAGCGACAGTAGCTCATCTTGGGCTGTGTGGAAGGCGTCACTTGGGTAATCCCCTCCATCTTCAGTGAAGGAGAACGGGAAGATTGTGGAACAAATAAAACTGGGAAAACAAGAGACGTCCATATTGTTTCATTTTAGAATTGAACTTGAATTTCAGTGTAGCCCATGTCCCGCAGGACACGTGGCTGCCCTGCGCCCCGGGGGAGGTCCCCCCCATCCGTGGACACCTTGCTGAAGGGGGGCCTGTGGCAAGGTGGGGGTCATGTCCTGCCCTGACCAAGTAGTCGAGGAAGTGGGGATGTGTGCCCTTCCCCTGCCGCCTTCCCGAGTGTCCCTGCTCCGGTGACCGTCCACACGCTCCTGTTATAGAAGCTCTCCCGGGTGGTGCCTGGATTCTCATTTTAGCTCTGACGTGTGTTGGCAGGATTTCCTTACCTGAAGGCGTGTTCTCTGGGTAGGTGTCCCATGACATCTTGGCCAGAGGCTGTCTAGATCCCCAGTTGGTGACAGTGCGGGCTGCGTGGGGGTGCTGCTGTGATCTGGGCATGGCAGGCATGGTGTCCTGGGCTGGCACAGAGACAGCCTAGGGCTTAGTTGTTACACGGTGGTGCACTCTCATGCGTGTTGTGGGAGGTTCTCAGTGGACTTTCTCTCAGAAACGCCACCTACAGGAATGTTGAGGAAACACAATGGGCCGGCAGTGAAGCCGGGTGGGGGGCAAGAGTGGCCTCCACTGCGACCCTGCGCGGTGTCCCCGCCCCTTCCCTTTCTCCCTTGGGTTTGGGTCCAGCTTCCAGGAAGTCAGGTCGTGCCCAGGAGCAGAGTTGTCTGTTGGAGGCATGTGGGCAAAAGGACAGAGTCTCCCTGGAGAAGCCCCGGAAGAGGTGGCAGGCGCTGGCACCCTCCGACTTTGCCATCCGAACAAGAGGCTTGTTCAGCCTCATGGTCCCGACTGACATGTGCTATCTCCAAGCCCAGATCCTTCGTCTTTCAAAGTGAGGAGCACACCGGGTCCGCCTTAACGCTGTGGGAGTCCGCGATCTGGTGCTTGAAGTGCACCCCGTTCCCACAGGACATCAGTGCTGCTCCCCCAAGTTGCAGTGGCAGGAAATGTAGCCGGAGAGCCTGTTGGTCGGCATTGCCTAAAAACATGGACTTCATTTGTCTTCTCAAAGCTGCTTTGCTTTGTTCGTTTTGAATGTGCTAAGCTGACTTCTTTCAAGGACCGTCTTTGAGTGATGTCGCTGGTGAGAGGCCTCCTGAACACGCAGAAGGAGCCCGTGCCGCGTGGTGCCGGCTGGCCTGGTCTCCCCGGCCGGCGTGTGTGTGTGCCCTGCTCCCTGCGGACGTGCTTCCCTGGTGCTGTGGCAGGACTGCCCTGGCTGCAGTATGAAGAGGAGTTCTTCCAGGAGCCAGGAAGGGTTTTCTTCCTCCTGTCTTCTTCAGGCACATTTTGCTCAAAATAATCACCATTAAATATCAAGAAACTGAAGCGATGTAGTCAGCATTTTCTGCTTCTTAGGTTTTCTGGGGCCATTGGCCTTTTGGGTCTTTAATTTGTGTGCATTAAAGTGATAACGGTATTGCCAGGCAGGCTCCAGGCCCACTCCCCAGTGCCCTGCTGTGCACTGGACTGTTTTGGAAACTCAGCCCGCCCTTCTGGGAGCTGCTGTACAGACAGTAATTCAACTTTTTCTTTAGTAGGGAGCCCTGACTTATTTTCCTTTCTAAAACCAAGCAGTTTTCTTTGATCCAAGATGTGGAAAGGATAAGAGGCTTGCTTGCACCTTGCCGTGTGTGTGTGTGTGTGTGTGTGTGTGTGTGTGTTCAGTGTAGTTCTGCTGCCTCTATCACAGACTACATCTGAGTCCTGACTTGGCTCAGCAAATATCAAGCCTGCTTCTCTTTTTCTGTCCCACCATTCTTAGCAAGAGGCTTTTATTTTCAAGGTCATCTCCTTATCCAGGGTGGCTGCTGATGCACCGGCCATCACAGTTTCATCCTAGGCAAGAAATGGAGGAAGAACTAATGGACAGTTAATGCTCACGTGGTAGCTGTCCCTCCGCCTCTTTGGGGACTTTCTGCGTGGCCTCCCCGTGAGGTTCTACTCACTTTTCACTGGTCAGTTCCCACCACAGAGATAGCTGCAAAATAGTCTTTTAGCTGGGACATGGGCACGGAGGAAAAAGTAGGGGGAGGAATAAAGGAAGTGTGTTCAGGTGTGTGCCGCACCTTCTCCCCTTGCCCAGTTTGCCTGGGCCGCCTTCTCTGTACCCTACCACCCAGCGCACCCCTTCACCTCGCAGCCCCCGTGGAATGCCCTTCCCTGGCCTTGCCTGTGCGGACTCCTTCTGTGACTCAGCCTCGTGCCATTTAAGGCTACTGGGAGGTAGGGGCTGCCACTTGAGAGTGACAGCCCTTAGCTTCTCCTCTCACACAAACCCCCAGAGGACGCCACCCCTGTTTCCCTTTTGCTGCCTCCAAGGACAGAAGAGGGCTAGCAGGAGCTCCGTAGATCAGCGAGAGGATGCTGCTCTGTACAGTTTCAGCGCAGTGTCCCGTCTGATCGTTTCCACGTCTGTGCCTGAAGTGAAACCCAGCCGGGGTGGAACTGAGGGCAGGAGAGCACTTTCCCTTTTGCTCTGGGGCCCTGCACGCCTGCTCAGGGTGTGGGGGTGCGTGGTGCACCAGGAGCAGGCCCGCCCAGGCCTGGACGGGCCTGGACGGATTGTGCACAGTTCTCAATCTCTGTCAACTGTGACAGCTTCCCAGGCCCGCTGGCGGGCTTACAGTTCTTGGGGAAGTGGCTGGACGCCAATGTGGCTCGCAGATGTTGGGGGGCGCGGGGGAGACAGAGCTGCACACGCCCGCTGGTGGCCCCTCCCTCACTAACTTGGCCCAGCTGGCTCCCTGCAGGTTTCGCTTTGTGCCTAGTCGCATTTTCCAAATTAGGAAAGTAAGCTGAGCTCGGCCTTGATAAAGAAAGGATGTGATTTGTCGGGCATTCAAACGCAGTCCCTGTTGTGTTTTGACAAATGGAACCTTAAAAAAAGAAAAAAAAAAAAAGCCAGCAAGAACCATTTATTCTTTGTGGAGGTGAACTGGCGGTTTCTGTTTGAGGGTTCTCTCTCGGGCTTTGCTGTCTTGGGGTGTATCAGAAGGGAAGGTCTTGAGTGCAGTGTGAGGTGTGTGGGGGGTTGCCTCGTGGTTTGCCCAGAACATTCCTGTTCATGGCAAGCTCGTGCATCCCTGTAGAAGGACAGCCTTGCCACAGACCTTCCATTGGGCGGCTGCAGTGGGGACGCTGTTCTGGCAGGCCCTCCCAGGCTCTGCCTTCAGCTTCTGAAAGCATTTTCTCTGCCAAGTTGAACAAAATTGAACTTGGGCCTTTTTGACAAAAGTTTCCAGAATCCAGAAGATAAACATGCAGAGCTGATTTCGGCTTTGTTTTCTGTTTCTCCGCCCCTTGTGCAGTTCAACAGCTGCTTTGTCCGAAGTTTTTCCTTTCGGCCCCTCTGTTTCCTAGGGCAACAATACCACAGCAGCTTCTCTGTGCTGTCCTCCGAGTACACGTATGGAAATAGGAGCAGTGTCCAGAGAAACGGGGTGTCCGGGTTAGTGCCTGTGTTTAGAGCCTTGGGTGCATGGTTCCCTGGCACACTCGCTAACAGCAGATGCTAGTTTTTAAATGTTAGTGCGTTATTATTGAATTTTGGGTTAAGGTTTAGGAAAAAGACTAAATTTTGCAAATTATTTTTTGCTAATTATTTTGCAGTTTATTGCAGTTTTGCAAATTATCCTTGCATGGAATGCCTCTCCTTGTGTGCCATGTCCCAGTGGCTGTCAGAGCCCTCCCTGACCCATCCAAAGTTCCTCATGTCACCTGGATGTCATCCCCCATAGGGTGTGGGTCTGTGACCTGAGGAAGGGCAGGGAGTTTTGAAGGGCAAATGGGACCATTACTTACTGGGTGGTGACTTCTCTTTCCTGGAGCTCCCGGTGGCTTTGCTCTCCTGCCCGAGTGCCCCGTGCTCCAGGAGAGGAGGGGAAGTGGTATGTACAGACGGGGCATTGTGGGCCCCCGTCTCCAGATCAGGTGGCTGTTAGGCAGGTACAGATCACTGCACAGAACACTCCCCCCCCCCCCGTATCAGGGGACACAGCCCCCCCCCCCCCCGGCAACCTGGCCCGAGGACCCTGGGCTCTGTGGGCAGAGTATCTCCAGCCTGCTGGGTGGCACTCAGGGCCGCTGCCAACAGTGCCATCTCCGCCTCAGCCTGTCTTTAGAAAACATGGACATGGATGGGAGCGGCTGAGTCCGAGGCACACGGGCCCCCCACGAGCGATAGAGCAATGGCGCGATGGTCCCCCCTCACGCACTGAACGTTCTCTGACTCTGGCCTATTGACCCTGCTAAACACAGTGAAGGTGTACCGTCTATACCCTTACGAGGTGACTCTCTCGTCCTTCATCTCTGGCGATTCCACAGCAGCCAGGTGTCAGCTGTACCCCTCCCTCGTGCCGCGGCTTGTGCGGTGCTCCGGTGAGAATTTATCTCTTCCCACCTGTAAGCTGTTTCCGTGCCCTCGCCTCTTTTTTTTTTTTTAAGATTTTTATTTATTTATTTGACAGAGCGATCACAAGTGGTCAGAGAGGCAGGCACAGAGAGAGGGGGAAGCAGGCTAGAGCCCAATGCGGGGCTCGATCCCAGGACCCCAAGATCATGACCCAAGCCAAAGGCAGAGGTTTAACCTACTGAGCCACCCAGGCGCCCCATGCCCTCACCTCTTGATAGACTTTAAGTTCCAAAAATAGGTTATGGTGACCTTGTCGTGGGCTCTGACACGCGTGTGCGCCGCGTGCCAGGAGAGCAGAGCACCCCCCAGCAGTGACACCTCCCTTGGGGGCCGGCAAGGTGGAGCAGCCCCGAGCCAGGCCCGTCACCGTGCATTCCAGGGAGTTCGGCAGTTTCCTGAACATGCCCGAGAACGAGGCTTTCTTGGGGGGAAGAGTCTCTGGCCCTTGAAAACACAGGTGCTGGGGCTCTCCCCGCCGCAGAGGACACAGTAACACTGCAGACACGAGCAGGAGTCCTCGGAGGGACACCCCAGCAATGACCCCGAACCCCCTGTGGCTGGATTTGGTCAGAGTCTTGCTTCCGAGAAAGGGGGTGAAATGATTCTGGAGGGACCAGGAACCCCAGGGCGCCTCCTTGGCCGCCTCCCGCAGGGGGTGCCTGGCACTGCTATGAGTGGACCCCAGCAGGCTCTGGGAGACGACGGCACGTCATCACGGCTGCTCCCTGCGGGCAGGGGTCTCCCACGCTGTCTCTACTTGGGGCTCCTCAGCTGGGGGCTAAACCTCCACTTTTACCAAGGACCCCTGGCATTGACCAGGCCTTTGGCTGCATTTCTGACTGGGTTTTGGAGTTTACCAGAGGGGCCGGAGTATTCTGCAGTCTTTTTTCTTTTATTTTTTTTTTTTCTGTAAAAGTAGTTTTGGCCTGACTGTAAAACTATATATATATATATTTTTTTTTTTAAATAGATCATAGAAAAATACCTAATGAACAAAGCAGGGGTACCTGGGTGGCTCAGTCGGAGAAGCGTCTGCTTTCGGCTCAGGTCATGGTCTCAGGGTCCCAGGATCAAGTCCCACATCGGACTCCCTGCTCGGCATGGGGCCTGCTTCCCCCCATCCCTCTAACCCTCCTCCTCCTTGTGTGTGCACACGCGTTCTCTCTCTCTCTTTCTCTCTCAAATAAATAAATAAAAATCTTCAAAGAAGAAAACCAAATAAACTTCTAAACAAGAATTATTTAAGTTGCCGTATTTCATTCCCACGCCCACGTTGCTGCTGCACTGACCAGAGCTGAGCGTGCGGACAGCACCGCGTCTGTCACCGCCTGCTTCCCGGCTGCTGGCTGGCCAAGGTCACAGCTGTGTGAGTGGCCCCTACCCAAGGCTGAGGGGTCAGTTCAGAGGTGGAGTGAGCAGACGAGCAGTCAGGATCGCAGCCTCGGTTCATGGAGGAGAGACGAGGAGCAGGCAGAGAAGGTTGGGTTTTGAGTTTCTGTTGGTGTGTCAGGGACCGGACAGAGCCAGAGCCTGGTCAGGGACAGTGGTCATCCCGCCTTCTGAAACCTCGACAGTCTGCTTCCCTTTGCTCTTCCTGGTTCGAGCTTGTATTTTGATTCCTGCCCTGTTGGTCCACCTGTGTCGTGCACCCCTCCACCAATGGCCCCTGGCTTCGCTGTGAGGGTGTCCTCACAGCCTGACAAGCCCCCGTGGCTGCAGCCTGCCTCCTGCAGTTTTGGCTGTTCCAGCAAAATGTATTAAATTGTTAGTAAAATTCGATCTTTTAGGCCTAAAAAAAAAATAATAAGATTGTTAGAATCCCTTGATTTGGGGATTGGATATGTAAGTTTTTCAAAACCTTGTCCTGGACAGTCTTATTTTCCTCCCAAGTTCTTACAGAAGTCCGAGCTTCTAGCCCCTCTGGCTTTCTAATTGCAGATGTAGGTATGTGGGAGCCGCTATGGGCTGCGTTGAGGACAGCTGCCTCCTGGCCTCCACCTGGAACACAGGGCTAGAGCCCCCCCAGGCTAAAGGGGCCCAGCGGGTGGTCTGTGGAGTCCTGTTCCGGGGGCCTCCCATCCTTGCCTTCAGACCTAGTGGCCTGGCCATGTTGCCACCTTCCTCCCCCCAGATCCGGACACAAGGGCAGATCTGGGCCAGGATTAATTCTCCACAAGGTTTCTGGAAGACTTGTCATGTCTTGCAAAATCCAAAGGACTCATTATCAAGTATTTGCTCTCCAATTCTTTTTTTTTTTTTTTTAAGATTTTTTACTTATTTATTTGACAGAGAGAGAGAGATCACAAGTAGGCAGAGAGTCAGACAGAAAGAGAGGGGGAAGCAGGCTCTCTGCTCAGCAGGGATGCTGAGGCAGATGTGGGGCTCGATCCCAGGACCCTGAGACCATGACCTGAGCCGAAGGCAGCGGCTCAATCCACTGAGCCACCCAGGCGCCCCTGCTCTCCAATTCTTGACTGTTTCATTACTTAAAGGACCCGGTAACAATGTCAAAAGAATATTTGGATAGAAGACACGGGTTCCTGGAAGGCCACCCCAATCCAAGGGTCTTTCGTCCTTCTTCCTCGCTCTCTCTGCTCATGAGAACACCAGTGTGCTGTTGGCCACTTGCTGTGTGCCAGGCCTCATGCTTGGTGTCCTCGCTGCATCTGGGCTCGGAGACTTCCAGGTCACCCCACACTGTCCCCACAGCCCATTCTCCAGCCGGGCCTGGTCAGCTCCAGATCCCACACCATTCACCATGACTCTAAGCCCTCTGGTCTCTGCATTTGATCTGTCACCATCACACTTGTCCATGGGGCAGTGGTTAGCGTGCGGTGTGCCCAGAAGCTGTGTGTGCTTCTAGTCACTTCGATTTCTGTTCCCGTTTACGTCCCGAAGAACCCTGTGCACTGTGCTCTGTAGTTACCCAGTGCTTCTTGATGAGGAGAGCAGGCTGATGCACGGCGATGAGATGTATCCTTCCAAGAACGTTTGCCCCTAACCACACACCGTAGTCTGTTCAGCAGTTCTTCGCCGTAGGGAGCTTTTTGGCTGTTTACGGTTAGGTTATAGTTTTGGTTTTTGTAACCAAGGTCAGAGTAACAAGGGCAAAGTTGGTCTTTTTTTTCTGGATGTAACAGTCTTAACGTAAGCTGATAGAGCAGTTCCCAGCTTTTTTCTATTACATCGTTGTGTTACCCTGTCTCCATTTTATGCCCCACGGTGGCTGCTGCAGCTCCTGCCATCACACTCGCACTTTGGCCATTGGGAAGGGGAAGAGGTGAAGAAGACGCTCTTTTCCTCCTGAGGGCATGACTGTTAGCATCTCATTGACCAGCACAGTCTCTTGGTGCAGGAGAGGCAGAGAAGCATTGTGTTTAGGCAGACGGCTGCGTGCGTAGCTGTTCACTGTCAGAGCAAGAGGATGTGTGTCCAGTGAAGTAGCTGTCTCTGCCATAGTCCGCCTTTTGGCCACACACATATGTGTCCCTTCTTCCAAAATAAAAACACTCCTCCCCGTCATCAGAGGAAGCTGCCCAAGTCCCACTCAGTGACTGGACCCCATAAAATGCAGGGTCTGCGGTGAGGAGCGCGTCCCTCATCAGGGCGTTCCAGGTGGTCCCTCTGTGGAATGCTGAGACGAGTAAAAGGCAGGAGAAAGCAATCCCAACTCCCCGCTGGAAAAGAGAAGAACAGGAACCACCCTCACTGGTCACAGACATTCTCAAAAGCATGACCCTGCAAGGCCATTGCTGGGTCTGCATTCTGGAAGGATCTCTGCCCACCAGCCTCCCTGGCCTCATCAGAAGAGGGCCGTGGAGATGATGTGCTTCTTAGCTGCCCGTCCCACCTAGTGCAGGAACCACGGCAGGGACCTCTGGAGGCAGGTCTTGAAAACTGGTCTTTTGTTTACCGTTGTCTGGTGCGGGCCCTCTCTGCTGGTCTCCCATGAGTGGGGGCTTCCTTGAGGCTCCCCGAAGCCGTAGGCTTGCCAGGCTGTTTCCTGTTCTCTAGCCAAATGGCAACCGCTTGAGGAAGATGCAGCATCCCCTCCTGCAGCCCATGACGTTGGGTCACTACAAGCCACACCGGCGTCCCCGTACATCTGATCCTGGTGGCAGGCTCTCTCCACGCCAGGCCTGCTGTCACGTGCTGCCCGGAAGGGTGAACAGATTGCGGCCCGTGACGCCCTCGTCAGGGGTGAGGACCTCCTAGCCAGCCAGCTTATAGCAAACACTGGGTTCTCTGATGGTCAGGAAGTTGGTACAAAAGCCACGGGTCTGGTCCTAGGATCCCGTGCCTTCTTCGCTGTAGCTTCCTGAGAAGGATTCCTCTGTAGAACTCTTGTTCCGATGTGAACCTCTTGGCCAGAGCCACCAAAATTTTTGTGTCTTTTCAGGAGACGTTTTCCAGTCTCATCCAGCCTTCCTTCTCGAGTTTTCTTTCCTTTGTACGTCTCATTGTCCAGGTTTCTTGTTTTTCCGTGGAGGTGACTTTTAGGGCCCTCACTCCATAGGCAGCAGGGGCCTTTATCTTGGGAGACAAGGGGTCTGCCTTTTCTTCTGCTCCGGGTCATCTGTTTCTCTGAGACCGGCCCCCAGTTGCTTGGTTCCTGTCTTCCTGTAAGATATGCTCCCCAAGCGTCTGTTCTTTCCTGGCTTTCCATCCACACGTAAGAGCTAGGTCCTCCCACGGACGGCTGCTGCACCTGCCAGGGTGGTCTGCTGGCTGGTTCTTTGTCCGGTGGGCTTCACTGGGGGCAGGACACAAATGCCTGTCTGCAGCCTTCGTCCTGGGCTATCGTCTGCTGGGGGGTGTTGGGAAGGTTGGGGGTGGCGTGGCTGGCGTGCAGAATTTCAGGCATCCATAGTCAGTGCAGGATGTCGTCCCCATTCATTGTGAGGGCCCAGGCCCATCCGCTCTGCTGGATGCGGTGGGATGAGCGGCAGGCCGGGGGGCTATTACAGCTTTGGAGGGGGAACGC
The DNA here is from genome assembly GCF_010015895.1 of Lontra canadensis. NCBI lineage: Eukaryota > Metazoa > Chordata > Mammalia > Carnivora > Mustelidae > Lontra > Lontra canadensis. The sequence continues at coordinate 11,971,429 of NW_022631039.1, read as the reverse complement.
TCTGTTGCCTTAATTTTTTAAATTTTTCTGGAAAGTTTCACATGGAGTTCTTTCTCTCTCTGCCTATTTCCAGTGTCTAGAGTTAAGATCACTGTACTTGTATTTGTATCGGTAAGGATTAGAGGAGCCCTTTTGTGTCCGACAATGTCCTGGCTGGTAGGGCCGGGAGTGGGATTCCATTTTAAGGACCAAGTGGAAGCAACAGTAAGCGACCACCCCAGTCACCCCTGAAAACCTTAGGCTCCTTCGTGCTGAGCAGAGCCAGAGCCAGCCTTCTGGGCCATGATATTTGACCTGCTGCTGAAGAGGGCAGCTTTGCGTAGCAGCAGGGTTGCCACGGTTTGGCCCAATTTCTAGGAGCCTTTGGCCTCCACGTGGCTCCGGGAACTGCTCGAGCCTGGGGCAGACCCTGAGCGTGGGAGCTGTGGGGCACGAACATTTTTTCACAGGAGCCTGAGGGACGTGTAATTCATGGAGCTCACAACTAACCCATTTAAGTTGTCCAGTTCAGTGGTTCTCTCTCTGTTGACAGTTGTGCAGCTCGCACCGACGTGGATTTTAGAACATCTCTGTGTCACCCATGAAAGCCAGCTCCCCCCGCCCCAGCCCTGCACCAGCACCCAGTTCCTCTCTGCTGTAGGTGAGGGCCAGCGTGCTGCAAGGGGATCGGAAGGACCGTCCCTCCCAGGGTGGTGCATGCTGGTCGGGGACGTGCTGCAGGCTGGGGTGGGACATGCGCACACATGCACGCACACACACATATGCACACACGCCCACACACGCTCCTCTGTAGCTGTGATCCCCAGTGCTGACGGTGGGGCGCCGTGTGCGGTTGGGGTCAGGTCGAATGTGGAGCACCTCCCAGAGAATAGCTTTAATTGCAAAACATGCTCATTAAAACACCGACCAGGGCCCGAAACCGGAATGGAAATATTATAGGGAGAGAAGTAATTGGTGAACCCGGGAGCACCCTGGGGAGATGTCTGTTTAAAATTAAGTAGCTTCCTGGTGTTTCTCCTCCTAGGTAGGAAACAGTTTGCCTCAGGGTAATTTCTGGAAGAGTGGGTCAGGAGCTGCTTTTGAAATAGCTGTTGCAGTAAATAATAAGAAAATGTTTATTGTTAAACCTTAATTGGGGATGACTCTTACAGTAGGAGATTGCGTGTTTGAATCCGTTATAGACGGTGTTTGATTTCGCTACTAATTTGCTAACCCAAGTCCCTGACCTACAAAATGTTGTGTTTTGTTTCACTAAAAACTCCACACGTATGCATGTATTATCTGGAATCTTTGTTTTTTTAAACTGGAAGGTGCCTAGGAGGTCATCTCGTGTGCTCAGAGCCTCCCCTTTTGTTAGCTAAGAACGGAACTACGGAGGTTGGGGCACTGAACTCAGGAGCGGTTCTCAGCCCCTGTCTTCCTACAGGCTGTGTCCCTGATTCTCAGTTCCCATCCTGACACCTCGCCTTCATGGGGGGCTCAGAAGCCCTCCCTGGGCACGTAGCTCACTTCCCAAGAATTGCCCTGGGGTCTGGGAGCGATGCAGCCCTGGGCCGGCTGGGCTGCCTGGAGCCTGGCTTCCCCACCCCAATTCCCAGGATCCTGTGCCAACTCTTGTCTTCACCCACAGCCCTGTTTTCTGACGTTCCACTCTGCCTTGTGACCTGTCATAGGCCAGAAGCCACATCCTCTTTCTGGTTGCCCTGATGATGATAGGGGGGTGCTGTGAGTGCACCCTCTTGTGGGGGCTTTCACAGCACGGACGGCACAATGCCGGGCCCTTCTGGCAGGTAGTGGGGTGGAGTTTATTGTGTCCATTCGCAGCTGCCAAAGGAAGAGACAAATGGTTAAGGACAGAAACACTGCCTTTAAATATTCGTCGTTCTTGCTTCTGTGTATGACACTGTGGCACAGGGCTGCATGCGTGTGTTTGTGTGTGTTCGTGTGTGCGTGCGCGCGCGTGTGTGTGTGTGCATGGGTAAGCGTGTGCATGGAGCCCTCAGCCAGATTCCCCGTTGGAAACTCTTTCCTTCCTCCTCTGGTTCGGGGACGGCAGCCGTCCTCAGGCATGAGCTGGGACGGATCTTGGCTCCATGCCCTCCAGATCTGGAGAGCCCGGAGGCCTCAGAGAGCATCGTAGGCAAGTGTGTGATGGAACTTTCTAGCCAAAATACTAACGAAGGAGGTTTCTGTTGGGTTGTGGGAAAACTAAGGAAAGTGGAAGCAACATCATACGTCTTTTAACCACGGCTTACAAGAGGAAAATTGCGGAATGTGTTTGGACGGCCACAGGTGGCCTTACGCAGAACGGGGGCCGGGGGGTGATGTGGACATGACAGGGCGGACACCCCACCCCTGCCCTGACATGCTGGTGTTTGGACCGCATCTCCCAGAACCGAAATAGTGTCAGAATCTCTTTGTTGTGGTTCTGGGTTTGGAAATACAAAGCTGGTGCCCGTGGGTCAGACAGCGGCCTGGTGCTTTGCTGCCCGCCTTTGCGGAGATGGCCGGTCCCCGCGTTCGGGCATCTCTGGAAGAATGAGCACTGGCCAGTCGGGCCAGTTTGAGTTACTGACCTCCCCTGGGAGGTGCTGGCGGCCTGGCTGTTGGAGCAGACGCCAGCCTGTGCTGCTGAGTCATTCCAGGAGCAGGCGCCCCCTCTAACGTTCCTTGCCTCTCGTGGGCCCAGAACCTATTTTGACCTGCTCCGTCGGGTTTTTTTTTTTTTTTAAACGATTTGATGAAGAGGAAAAGGGAATTCAAATGAAGAGGGTGAATTCTGTGTCCCCGGGAGTCTGAAGGTGTCCCTGCCGTGTAAATCGTGCTGCCGAGTTAACACGGGCACGCAGCCTGTGGGAACCCCTGGCGTGCTCTGAACACCTTTCGGGAACGGTCGGGAGCGCGGTGAAGGTGGGAGTGGATACACGTCCCCTCCAGTCCCCCAACCACACCGCCCTTGTCCTACAAAGAACCTTTTCTGAGCAGTTGCTACAGGCAGGGCTGTCCTCTGTTCTCGCTTGGGTTTGCATTTCCGTTTGTAACTAAAGTTGCAGTTAGCAGCCTGTTGATGACTTGTGCGTCTGGAAGTCAGGTGTGCTGGATACATAATGTCCAGATTTTATGAAGACGAAGACGTTTCTTGGAGGATAGGCAACCTTGGTTTGGTGTGGCACACGCACGCACGGTGTGGCTGGGTGTGTGCGGCCGCCTGCCAGCAGGGGCCCAGAGCTGGTCACACAGGGAGTCACGGGCTGTTCCTCTGCCGGGTGCCTGCCGGCCTGGCGAGGGTGGTTCCGCCCCGTGGTCGAGCTCCACAGCTTCTCAAGGCCCGGCCTGTCTTTACGCTTGCTGCTGAGCGGCGACCATGGTGGTTTAGCTTCCCAACGAGCGTACTCTGCGAGCTAGCGAGCCCCACTAAGGTATGCCTGCGCCCACCCCGGTAGGCGGGAGGTGGCGGTATGTCTGAGCCTCGCTGGGGCCCCGCCGGGTTCCTACCTCTGTCTTCACGTGTGCGGGAAAAGGAAAACCCGTATCAGTGTCAGCAAGTGTCCCAGATCGGATTTTGGCTTCACTCTGTGAACCCAGAGTGACGCTGGGGTTCTGTGACGTCAGGCGACCCCACCATCAGGTGAACCAGAACGTTCTGCAGCCGCCTCGCGGCCTCATCCCTGTCTCCCCTGCACTAACACGCGCTCTCCTTGTTGCAGGTGCACTTTCCGATTCCCCAGCACGGCCATAAAGATCCAGTTCACGTCACTGTACCGTCCAGAGGAGGCCCCAGCATCTCCCCTCCGGCCCCTGTACCCGCAGATCTCCCCTCTGAAGATTCACATTCCGGAGCCGGATCTCCGCAGCTTGGTCAGCCCCGTCCCGTCCCCGACCGGCACCATCAGGTAAGCACCCCCCAAACCCCCGCCAAGCACTGGGGTCCCTCTGCTCTGGCCGTCTGTGTGAGAAGCAGGATAGGGGACACAGGCGTTCCAAGTCTTGGACAGCGCTCAGTAGGTCTCTGGAAAACTGCAGGGCTTGGAGATTTTGAAACTATTTTAAGTGCGTCAAGGGACCTGACGCCTTAAGTCTCCGGAGAGTTCTCTCCTGGATTGGAGAGCCCCTGCTGCACAAATCACTTCTTCAGTCCGCTCCGCTGGGTCTCGGGAGCTTTCTCGAGAAGCAGCACAGGTGTGGTTGCTCTAAAGACACAGCTCTTTCATCTGTGCACGGCAGGACTTGAACTTTGTTTTTCTAAACTTCATTTACGAAGTTTTAAGACTTGATCTAGAGTCAGAAGGAGAGAAAGTCCTCAGACGTTCTCGTCCTCAGTGTGGTGTACAGAGAGAGTCCTTGGGGGAGGGTTTCGGGGAGATCCCCGTAGAGAGGGGCTAGCTGGGCTCTCGACTTCGTGTCCCACCCACTCTCCATGTGGTACTGGTGCTGGTGTCACGGCTCCGGCCTCGGCACCGGCAGCCTGCCCATGGCTGCTGCATCATTGGTGTGAATGTCAGACCTGGAAAAGGCAGGTCATGTCTGAGTCTGGTTTTGCCCCCACATACCTCCTGCAGGGGTCTCGGTCCTCAGGGGTGTCTCCGAGTCCCGCCTAGAGAACCGCTGCTGCTCGGGTGAGAGCTTTGCTGTCCCTACAGTCGTCTGGCCAGATGCCATGCCGTCCCTCACTAAGGGACGCTCTGGTGGCCCTCATGTTCTAGAACCGTGTGTCCCTTGGTCTTTCTGGAACAGTCGTGCCTCACCGCGCGTCCTGTTCTCCTGCTAGGACACGTTGCTGACACACTGGGAACAGCTTGCATTCAGCTGGCTTGGAGTCCAGGTCCTGAAGAGCCAGGGACGAGCTGTGTCTCCCTCTTAGGGAGGGAGTACAGTGTTGATCATGGCGTGGCCTGGAACTCAAGCCTGGGCCCCTGGTTCTGGTTCTGGCCATGTATCTATGGGAGAACCAGGGGCTTCCTTGGGCCTTGTTTTCCTTGTTGTGAGCCCAGAGGCAGATGTCCTGGCTCTGGGAGATGGGGACGAGCAGCAGCGTCCTGCGAGCCACAGGCGCATGAGGTCCTGTGCTCAGCACGATGCTGGCAGCATCGCCCACTTCAGGTTCCTAGAATGACTCTGCTCTAAAGCCCCGCGTGGACGTGTGATCTGGTTGTTACAGACGGCGAGCTGGAACTTAGTGTAGAGCAGGAGTTTCATGCTCACGTGAAATATCCCTGCACTTTCGTATCTGTGATGTATCCACGGCTGGGAAATGAGATGCGGGGAGATGAGGTGGCCCCAGCGGACGAGGCTCTGGCTCTTCCTCACACGGCTGATGGGCCGCTCCGGACCCGCAGCTCACCGGAGCGGGAGGTCCTGGCCGGAACTCGTGCACAAGCGCTCAGGGCATCGGTGTCCCTAACAGCCGCGAGGCGGGAACCCCTCGGGGTCAGACGTGTGCAGTCACGGTGGAACGTTATTTGGCCATTAAAAGGGATGAAGCGCTGACACGTGGCAGAAGGGGGCTGCCCTGTGGGAACACGATGCGGAGTGAGGGCGGCCAGGGCAGACGGCCGCCACCGTTAGGACACCGTTGATAGGAAACGCCTGGAACAGGCGGGCAGCTGTGGTGCTGGGGGTCGGAGGGTGGGCTCGCCAGCTGCTGCAGCGTTTGTTCCTGGGGTGATGATGGAAACGCCGTGGACTCAGTGGGGATGGCCGCTGACTCCGTGAGTACCCCAGAAATGCGGGGCTGTGCTCTAATGCGGGACTTACCTCTCAGCGAAGCTGACACAAAACCAGGCCTGCCCTGACCCCTTCGTCCAGGAGCGGCCTAAAGCCGTGGCGGGTGCAGTGACCAGCAGCGTGTCATGCCCGTGCTGCTGGCCGCTCGCGGCTGGTCCTGGGCAGCTGGGGGCGCCTGGAGGGCCAAGGCCATCGGCTTATGATCCAGCCCAATAGATGCTTTCTAAGAAAGAAAAATGTGTTGGTTTTTTATCTGGAGGGCTTCAGAAAGTAAATCTGTCTCCCAGGAATAATCCAAGTCCGAACGGGGGCCACCCGCTTATGATATTCAAGCCAGGCTTTGTGGTCCGGACGTCACTTTTGTGTCAGAAGGAGGCGCGAGCTGGAGGTAGTCAAGGGAAGTATGGACGCTGCTGTTAGGGGTTGAGCCTGTGTGGCTGGAGCTGTGCTGAGCCTTCCGGGAAGCGAGGGGCCAGGCCCCAGCCTGATTTGTGGGGGCGCTGTGTCCTGCCCACCCCCCCTCTCCTTTCCACTTGGCAGAAGATTTGGGGAGAAAGCCACTCTGGGACTGGCTCTCTCTCCCTTTCTGGTCTTTAAATATCAGAGAAAGGACCTCTGTTTACATCCGTTTATCTTAGCACTGTGGAATCCACTTGAGTGTTTAGAAACCTCAGGGGCCCTTGTGGTTTCACTTGCCAAGATCTGTTCATCTTCTGGGCGGTTGCAGGGGTGGGGCCGTGTGTTTACAAACACCCACCCCCTCCTCCACCCTGGGACGCCCCCCCCCCCACCTCCCCACCCCACAGCGCTGGAGGAGGGGCCCAGGGCAGAGTGGGTGGGGCTGGCCCCCTGCGCGTGGCCTGACTGCTGCAGCTGTCCCCCACTTCCTGTCCCTTCTGACTAGACAGCGGCGGGAGGGGAGGGAGCCCCTTTTCCTAGTTTGGTGTGCCTGTGTCCTGCTCTCGCCATTGGCCAGCTCACCCGCACCGCCTAGGGGCCTCGGTCTGGGTCGCTTTCCTGCCGGAACCCAGTTTCGCCGGAACCCAGTTTCTCCAGCACCCTGGCCTGAGCCCCCGTCCCCTCCAGGGTTTTCTGAGTGGCTGTCCCTGGAGGAACATTCCCGGGAGGAACTTTCTGGAGAACAAACAGCCCCGCCCCATGCCGCGGCCCCACCCGCCTTCCTTTCAGTTTGGCCTTTTCCTGCTTCCCTGGCAGGCCAGGGGGTGTGGCGCGCCAGCGGGTTGGATTTGTGTTTTGGTTTTGGGCGTTTGTGTGTGTGCGCCCCCCCCCCCCCCCCCCCCCCGCCCCGCTCGCTGATGTACTCCACCCAGAAAATGAATGAATGCTCTTTGAAATAAATTCTGCTGTCTCCAGCAGCATTTTGTTGACTTTTTTCTTTTTTTGCAAAGAAGTGGTGTTTTTAGGAAGAAAAAATCAGTTCATCATTTTCTGGGTTTTACAAAGCGAGACCTCGATCTATAAAGAGCTCTTGGAGCCGGGAGTTTCAGGGACAGAGTGGAAATGAAGGCAGAGTGGGCGGGGTGCGGAGCTGGTCTTCACAAGAGCCAGACTTTACAAGTGGTTTCTTTAAGAAGCTTTTCCTTTCCTTGATTTTTTCAAGGTGTAGAGCTCAAAAACCTGAGTAATGTGTGTTGTGACTCTGGCAAAATCTAGGCCACCAACTTCCAGCTGAAAACCACCCTTGACCGTGGTCTTCAGACTCAGTCCACCCCATCAGTGGTTGGAGCTCAGCCATCTTCCCTTCCCTGCAATCCATCCCATCCCGTCCTGTCCTGTTGGGGAGAAGTGCTTGCGTTTTTCCAGCCGACGGGGGCCCTTTCTTGGTGTGACGTTTCCTGCGTCACAGCTCCCAGCCCTGCCTCCAGACGCCTCCTGTCATGCCAGCAGGGGCCTTTGCCTGCTGATGCATCCGTTGCTCCAGGAACCCCAGTGTCTGAGGCTGACTTGGGGGCCACTTTCCTTTCTGGCACCTCTCCTGTGGGCCTCGCACCCCCACCTTGCCCTTGCCCTTCCCAAACTCCAAGAAATAAAAATTGGATCGTCCAGACAGAAAGGCGGGCCCCCGCGTTCTCTATTTTCCCTTCTGCCAAAATCTGTGCCAGGATGTATTTTAGCTCTAAAATGTTGAGATAAAGTTCTTATATTCACTGGAGTAGCCGTTTTCTGGTTCTTGGCCACATCTCACGGGGGCCCTTTGAAGGTTCCTGCTTTGAGTGTTCTTGGCCATGCCTTGTGGGCGACGCCCAGCCTTGTGGGCACTGCTGCTCGGAGTGGGCCCATGAGCCCGCGATACTGGGTCTCCCAGGCCTCACACTTGGGAAGTAGGAAGAACCTGGAGTGCAGGGGCTGGGGCATCCCCGCAAGGTCTGCCCCAGACAGGCTGCCCCTCAAGGTCTGTGTGCCTGGCGACACCTGGGCTGACCAGCAGCTCAGGCCAGCGTGCCGACCGCTGTGCACGGGGCAGAATGCATTATAGAAACGTGTTGGGCTTCTGAAATAGCTTCCCAGGATTTCGCAGCATCGCATTTATCGTAAGCGTTCCTAAGAGAGGCCTCAGAAGCTGGCCTCTGGCTCTTCTTTCCCTGTCTCTCATTCTTTCCAGGTTACAGAATTACTGTGTGTGCATTGCACACAACTCAAACATTCCCGAGAATGAAGCTCGCGGAGTGCACCGTTCCCAGGACTGGCTCGATGCAGTCTCCCAGCAGCTTGTCTCAAAGGGCTGCTATGGGTTTCTCCTTCCCTTGTCACCACACTGCAGGGGCTCAGATTGCTTCCTGAGTCCCCACAAGGGGACCCATGGGCCGTTTCCAGGGTCTTGCCCTCAGGGGCAGCCCTCCCGAAACGTCTGCCTACATGTCTTCCGCGGGGGCGATGGATTCTCAGATTTGGTTATTTTGTTGAAGATAAACTCTGGGAGGGTCAGAGCTGCGGGAATCGAGGAACAGTGATGAGGAGAGGAACTGGGACACTTATTTTAGAGAACAAAAACATCCTAATCTTCAGAAAAGTTCGAAAGGCGTGAATGAGAAACAGAATTACCTCTCAGCTCTGTATCTTCATCGGACGTATGATCTTCTGCCTGAAAAGTCTGTTTGCTCAGCCGCCGTTGAGGAGCTGATTCTGTTTTTTGACTAAAAATTAATAATCTAATGAAAATCTCAGTAGCACTCCACAAAAAAGACTGAGCTTCCAGAAAACCATCTGGATGATCCCTGAAGCGGTGATATGGGACTGGGGCTCATGGAGGGTACCCGGTGGCCACTCTAGGGGCTGGGGCGGGAAGTGGGACATAGATGCCCCCCAGCAACCGTCCTAAGCACACTGTTTGGGGCACGGGGGCCGTGGTTCTCTGCATGATGGCCAGGAGCGGTCCCAGGAGGGGAGAGGACCTAACTGCGCCTTCCAGACTTCAGCCCAGCCTCTTTTTCCAGCACCCACACCTGGGTGGTCCCAGGCACCCACACTGATCTCAGCTATGCGGTTCGAATCTGGGGAGGCCGGCTTGGGAAGAAAATGCCCACAGTCCCAGGGCAGACCAGGCGGGCCGGCATCTGAGTGGGGGTCCAGGCCTGGTGGAGCCTGGGGCAGCCTGGAGGGGTGGCAGTGGGACGCCATGGAAAAGGCCACAGGGACGGAATTGGCTGGCCTGCCTTCTTTCCCACTGGTTTTTCTCAGCATGAATTCTTATCGTCATAGTGAGACCTAGAAACAACTTTTCCCATCGGGTTGCTCCTTCTTTTCCAGAATCTGTCAACATAGGGTGCAGAGTCAAGGCCAGGTGTGACCCGCGTGGTCACAGAGGTCACGTGCTGGGCCCGGCAGTCACAGAGCCAGCTTGGGTTTGCCCCAGCCCGGAGAGCTGCTGGCAGGACAGGCCAGCCCAAGCAGCCGGCCCCCGAGACCATGAACCTGTCTTGCCTGAAACAAAAATGTGACTTCAGAGCTGGTTTCCCAGAAAAGGGGGAGTCAGCGACCAATGGTTGAAAGTGCACGTTCTGCTGCATTTCCCCCTGGAATCCTGAACTGGGAAGAATGGGCACTCGTGTGGTGTGACGTCTGGTAGGCGGCAGCCACTTGGGCTCCCGTGTGCCCAGATGCAGACTCCCCCGCCACCCCGACAAAGTGAGCGGTTCTTTGCTAAGCCTGGCCGGCTCAGTCAGTAGAGCCTGCAACTTTTGATCTCAGGGTCACGAGTTCAAGCTCCACATTGGGCATGGAGTCTACTCCAAAAAAAAAATCTTTTTTCCAGCTTTTGCTAGTAGGGAGGGAGATTTCCAGCACGGTGGGATACATCTCTGTATGGGACACCGAGTGTCTTGGTTGGTTCCTGAGCCCCTTGAGCCCCCATCTCACACCTGCCCCTTAGAGGCCCATCTTAGAGCCGAGCTTATGTGGCTTCTTGATTTCATCCTTCTCTTCCAGAGGCGGTGCGACGTCAGGGCCCTCGGGTGCCAGGGACAGCCGTCTCAGCACAAACAGGCCCGTGGGGACAACTGAGGGGGTCACGGGAAAGCTTGAGGCTCTGAGACTAGAAGGGCTGTGCGCACACACACATTCTCCTGGGACAGGCCCGCAGGGACCGTGACGGCAGTGGCGCTCTATCCCCTGCGAGCGCGGGCCAGCACAAGTCCCCGGCTGCCCCCGTGCTTGTTCCCCTGTGAATTATTCCCGTTCGAAATCACTCTTGGTGAATGACAGCCTTTACTCTGGGTTTTGCCTCTGAGAGTTAGAGATAATTTTCTGCAGTCTTTTGCAAAATAGTGACCTGTGGTGGCCAGCACAGCCCCATGTGCCTAAGCCCAGAGGTCGTGTGTGTCCTCGCGCCTGGTAGGGGCGGCTGGTCCACGTCACACAAGGGCAGGAAGCCATCTGCCTCCCGGCTGGGTGTGACTTTGTGTCCAGGAGTGATGGTTCTTGTCCCTGTGGTCTGATGTGCTTTACTGTGTTCAGGTCCATAGGGGGCGTCGCGTGTGTGCGGGAACCAAGCAGGCGGACAGGGCTGCCACGCACCAGCCATCCCGTGCTTCTGCACTGTTTGGCGGAGGACAGCACAGAGAATCTTCAGGAAAGGCGCCTCACCTCAGGGTCGTGTGACTGCTGAACCACAGCTTCGTGCCACACAGTGGCATTTGGTTCCCAGATGGCTGTGTTTGAGAAGCCTGCTTTCGAGCGTGTGACTGTGTTACCGGTCCCCTAACGTTACGAGCTTGGGTGTTGTTTATCTGGTTCCGAATTAAGTTAAGAAAAAGAGAACGTCTCAGCTAAGATTCCTTGAGTCTGGGGCACCCGGGCGGCTCAGGAGAGGGATGGAGGGGAGGATGCAGGAGCACATAGGGCATGTTCCAAAAGCTGGGGCCTTCTGGACCGTTCCTGGTGGGGTGCTGCCTTGGAGGAGCTCTCCTGAGGGCAGGGGCCCAGGTCCGCTGTGACTGGCCTTGTCCCCGCCCCGTGGTCCCACGTGGGGCTGGCCAACGGGGCACCTTTTACCTGGGCTTGTTGCCTAGTGTTTGCATTGGTGTTCTCTGAACATTTTGTAATAGAATTAGTTTTCAGAATCGTAATTTCATTATAGTTTGATAATCAAAGTCCACATTGTCAACGAGAGGCACTGTGCCAGCACCTGTCACCGCTGGGCTGGGCTGGGCCAGGCGAGCTCCAGCAGGATGCGGGCCAGGGACCCTGCAGGCCTGGCAGTGGCCAGTGTGTGCTCAGGATCTGCTTGAGCCACAGGTGTGTCTGGCCCGTGTATTTGGCTGCAATTCCCCACTTCCGATTGGCACGGCAGCCCGGGAGAGAGAGACACTGGGCCACAGAGGTGGAAGTCATGGCCCCGAGAAACTGGGGGAGGGCCCATCCCAGAGGTCCTGATGCCCCTGCGCAAGGCCTTGTCTCCCCAGCCCTGGTCCACAGCGCCCTCGTGTGGACAGTGAGCACACGACAACCAGCCCAGGGCAGGCTCAGCAACCCCTGCCCTGTGGGTGGTGCCCCTCTGGGCACAGGCTGTGTGCGGTGCTGGGGCGGGGGTCAGGACCCACAGCTCCGCACCACGGTCAGAAACTGCCGCTGTAATACCACACATCGCACCTGCCGCATGTGGACATGTACTGTTCCCTGGCTGCTCACGGGTGGTCCTTTATCAGAGGCAAGGTGTGACATCCTGACAGCACAGCACAGGGAAGGAAGGGGTAGCATTTCCCCGTAGCCCGGCATCTCCCAGCATCACCTGGCAGGTCCTGAAGTCCTGTGACTTCATGTCTTCCTTGCTAGGGTCATGAACTCAGGCCGTGTCGTTTCTCTCCGCAGTGTTCCCAACTCCTGCCCGGCCAGTCCACGTGGGGCTGGGTCGTCCAGCTACCGCTTTGTTCAGAACGTGACCTCGGACCTGCAGCTGGCCGCAGAGTTTGCCGCAAAGGCCGCCTCGGAGCAGCAGGCAGACACATCCGGAGGGGACAGCCCTAAGGTCTCAGGCCTCACAGCGCACGCAGCTGCGTGGTGACCGTGCCCGGGGCACGGCGCGGGCACACCCAGGGCTGCTCCAGTGAGCGCGGCGGGCTTGCGGGGTGCGGGCGTGAGAAGGAGCCGCACTCGGGGGCAGGACGCCAGCCCTCTGCCTGGATAGCACACCTGGCTCCCTCAGTGACATCGCTCAGGCCCCAGGCCCTCTCTCCGGCTCTGCACCTCCTCGGCCTTCTGTCCTCATCCCCTCTGTGGGTGACATGACGGCTTCAGGGCTTTTCCTTACAGCTTTGGTATCTTAGCTCATTCTCCTCTGATATCTATCTTTAAATCGATTTGCTAAGGAAGTGAGAAATTTCAGAATTAAATTATGATGAAAATCTGATTTCTCCCTGTGGGGCTGGAACAGCTGTCCCTCGTTGAGTGCACGCGCATTGGCAGGCCGCAGGTGGTCCCTGGGATTGAGTTAGCTGGTCTCGGTTGCTCTCCAGGAGCGGGGGCACACGGCGGGTGGCCCGGAAAGCCTGCCAGAGCTGACGGCCGCTGCCTTTCCCTTCAGGATGAGTCGAAGCCGCCGTACTCCTACGCTCAGCTGATCGTGCAGGCCATCTCGTCTGCGCAGGACAGGCAGCTAACACTAAGTGGGATCTACGCCCACATCACCAAGCATTACCCCTACTACCGCACGGCTGACAAAGGCTGGCAGGTGAGGCCCGAGCCCAAGAAGCCAGACTCCCAGTCTGGGAACAAGGAGGTTAACAGGGAGGTCATTTTCTGTGGGACAGAGTGGTCCCAGGGGGGAGTGTCTCTGCTGACGGCCCATGGCACATCGGAACTGAGCGACAGCCCCAGTGAGTCCAAATAGTCTTGTCTTCCTCCGACGTCCAAAAAAGGGAGGGCAGTTGCCTGGTGTTTTCAAGCCTACCGTGGCTTCCAATTGTGCGCTGTGTTGGAAATGGACCATGCCCCCGTGCTCTCACAGCGGCCCGCGTGTACCGGGACCGTCAGACCTCGTGTCAGGCTTGTTCAGGAACGTTTTCCCCATGGTTCTTCTTTTCCCCTGGCCAGTTGACTTAGTACAAGTTCTGATCTGCAGACTCTGGGTCATGGCCCGTCTTTCAGTTTCACTTTTTGTCCGAGAAATGCCGCGCTAAATTTTGTTAGGAAAAGCTACCACTGTGCCTTTGCACTTCCCGGTAGAATCCAGTGACCTTGCCCGCTGTGGGGCGCCCGCACCAGCACGAACGCTGGGCTCTCCCATCGCCTCTGGTCTCGTGTCTGTTACATTTAGATTCCGTTTTCTGACATGCTAACTGGTGACTGTCTCTGCTTGCCCCCAGAATTCCATCCGCCACAACCTCTCTTTGAACCGTTACTTTATTAAAGTCCCTCGTTCCCAGGAGGAGCCTGGGAAGGGGTCTTTTTGGCGAATAGACCCTGCCTCGGAAGCGAAGCTCGTGGAACAGGCATTCCGAAAACGGAGGCAGAGGGGCGTCTCCTGTTTCCGCACCCCCTTCGGGCCTCTGTCTTCCAGGTAAGCCCCCGCTCTGCCCTCGCTCAGCACCCTGGCTCCCCAGATGTCCACCTTCACGGGACCACCTCTGGCTCTTCAGACGCGTCACTTTTATGTTTTTGAGTGAGACGGTGTCAGGACCGGTGACTCTGGGACAGTGAAGTTAGTAAGTGGGCCGCGGGCTGCTCCTCTGACGGGTCTGTTCTCAGAAGCTGAACCGTGGGCGGCGGTGGGACCAGAACCTGCAGCCAGAGAGGAGTGGAAGGGGCTTGCGGGGTTCCGTGGACGCGAGTGTGCTGGCAAAGGGCCCGACAGGACAGGTCTGGCCGAGCTCAGACAGGCTGTGTTGTTAACGAAGCTGCCGTTGGGAAGTGGGCACTGTCTGCCCTCTGGTCAGGGCCCCTCCCGCTCTGCACATGGACGGGCCAAGAGGTCTTCCCAGGTCGCCAGTCCAGGGAGAGCATGGGGCAAGAGAAGACAGATGCTCTCTGAAGAGAGAAGTTTCTCTGAAGAAGTTTCCTGGAAGGAAACTGTGCTTTCCACATCGTGTAGCTAACATGATTCCGTGAAAGACTGCTCAGACGTCCAGTAACGTCTGGTATGGGGTCTGGCCTAATTCTCAGTTCTGTAGCCAGAGCAGAAATCGGAGCAAAGGTGACAGTCGTACCGGTAAGGTAGGAATTCAGAATGTGTCAGCTGAGCTCACGTTTCCCCGAACACCGCGTCGCGTGAGTAGGGCTTGGAGAGAAGTGCTGTGGGAGTGGCTGAGTTCGCCAGGGGGCGGCCCAGAGACGTGGTGGCCGTACGACAGCTCCTCCTCCCTCACGCTCCTGTAGCCAGAGGCCCTGGTGGCAATGGGGTGCGTTTCTCTGCGCCGTGAGGGCATCTGCTCCAGGCCTTTCCCCGCTCCTGGCACTTTGCTGGCGATCTCCGGCGCCCGCGGGCTCAGGGGGGCAGCTCCCCGACCTCCACCCACATCTCTCCTGCCATTCTCCCTGAGCACGCCAGTGTCTAGATTGCCCCGTGACAGGACACCGGTCACTGGGTTAGGGACCATCCTACCCACCAGCTCCCAACAAGGCCCCCCGGTGAAGCACTGGCGATTTCTGGGGATGCCCTTAATGGAGAGCACCATGACTTGTCACTTGTCAGACGAGCCTGTGGCCAGCTAGGGGAGTAGGTACGGGGCTGGCTCTATGCGCCCGGGACTTCCCAGGGAACCCTGATTGGAGGCATCTCTGGAGGATGACAAGGGCGCCTCTCTTCACCGTCACCCTGGGAGTGAGGGCCACAGTCTCGTGAATCTGCGCAGTGGCGAGCAGGGGATTCTTGGGCCCAGGAGGAAGGCTGTGCGCGCTGTGTCTTCAGGAGATGGAGGGCGTCTCATGGCTGCAGAGCTGGGATTCTGGAGGAGGAAGGCAGTGGTGTGTTTGTGTCGGGTGGCAGGCGGGTAGAAAGCAGGGTAGGCTCGGTGCAGAGCTGAAGAGGGCCTGCCAGGAATTTGGGCTCCTGAGGTCAGAGGAAGGCTGTCACAGGCTCAGGGGCTGGGAAGCCCGCGCATGAGCAGGGGGGCTCCAGGTCTGGGTGGGAGGCAGACCAGCCAGCTGAGAGGTGGGAGAAGCAGGAGGAAGACTCGGGGGCGGGGGGAGGGTACCAGGTCTGTGCCTGAGGAGACCAGGGCATCCACAGCACCCCATGTCTGGAGGGGCGAACAATGCCACCCACGGGGCGTTTACTGGCTCACGGGAAACGCAGAGCAAAGACTGCTTCCTCCAAGCAGCCCCGGCATCCTGCCTTGGAGAGTTTGCGTTGACCCTGGGACTCTGAGGGACCACGCGTCCCCGCGCTGCGCAGCCAGTCCCAGGACAGCCCCAGCGGAGCACGAGCTGGACCGTGGTGCATGGGACAGAGGGAGCAGCCTCCCCCAGACTAGTAGCCGTGTGAGCCGGACAGCCATGCACCCAAAGCCTGTCTGGTCCTCTGGCCGTAGGTCTGTCCTGGTGGGAAATGCGCACCCGTCCCACCAAAGGCTAGCTCTTTCACGATCCCGTGGGGGCTGGCTGGTCCCCTTCAGGAAGCAAATTCTCTGGAAGCCATAATTGATGGCATCTCCCAATTCCTGGGCTTAAACGCCTGCTGGCTGTTGGTCTGAGGGTAGCTCGTTGTCACTGCGCGGTATTACGTTAGCGTGGGAACCACCCCGCGAGGACAGAGGAGCATCGGAAAAGGCATGGGGCCATGGAGCGTGGACGTCGAGGCGTCTGTGTTTTGCGAAGCGCCACTTGCCTTTCTGACCTTGTGCACTCACTGCCGCGGTCCCTTCTCTTGTGTCTTCCTCAGGAGTGCTCCAGCTTCGCCCACTCACCCTGGGCTAATGTCCCCCCGTTCTAGTGGCCTGCAGACCCCAGAGTGCCTGTCTCGAGAGGGCTCACCCATTCCACACGACCCTGACTTTGGGTCAAAGTTAGCTTCTGTTCCAGAGTATCGGTACTCCCAAAGTGCGCCCGGTAAGATGGTCTCGTCCCTGCCCCCCGGCGTGGTGGAGCGGAGCGTCACAAGTCTGCGGGCCTCAGCGCTCCTGTTCCTTCTCTCACAGGCTCTCCCGTCAGTGCCCAGCCCGTGATCATGGCCGTGCCTCCCCGCCCGCCCAGCCTGGTGGCCAAGCCGGTCGCCTACATGCCGGCGTCCATAGTGACGGCGCAGCAGCCTTCGGGCCATGCGATCCATGTCGTGCAGCAGGCCCCGCCCGTCGCCATGCTAAGGGTGGTCACCACCTCCGCCAGCTCTGCCAACGGCTACATCCTCGCCAGCCAGGCCTCGGCAGGGGGCGCCCACGAGGCAGCGGGCACAGCTGTGCTGGACCTGGGCAGCGAGGCCAGAGGTAAGGAGGGCGTGTACTCACCGGGCTGCGATGGGGATGGAGCTCACCTGCTGGGGCAACAGGCAGTCCCTGGGGGCCAGCAATTCTCAGGCTGCTGCCTTTCCTCCCTGCTACTTACTGTCTTGGGGAGTGCGTCCTTTTAAATCCACGCCGATGGTCCTCCAAACCGTCTCCAGGCGTGCGGCCCCCGATCTGACAGGCCTGGGACACGGGCTTGATGTTGCCGTCCAGAGGGTGATGGCTTCGGGGTCCCCGGCCAGGAGGCTTTAGCTGTCCCGCAGAAAGTCACCACAGGTCCCTGTGTGTGGTGTCTCGAGCCCAGGGGGTCATGGGGTCAGTACGGAGAGCGCAGCTGCCTAGGCGGGAGCCCTCAAGCCACACACGGTCTCCTGGGCTCTCGGGCCTCCGTCTGCTGAGCCGCAGCCCGTTCGTAGTGTCATGACAGCGAAGCAGTTTGCCAGTCTTTTTGTTCCAAATAATGTTTTCTTTTCCCCGTTATGTTTGGGTGGGTTAAAGTTCAAGGTATTTAGAAGTTTTTCTAAAATTTTACAGTTGTTTTTTTTACTTGGAATGTATTTCGTTGGGGGATGTTTCTTTTGAGAATAGTTAATGCTTCAAAACCACGGTCCGTTCCCCCATAAACAGACTCCCTGATGAGCACGGAGGAGAGTGGGCCGCCCCATTGGGCGGATGGGGTTCTCACACCCTTTCTCCTGCAGGCCTGGAGGAGAAGCCCACCATCGCGTTTGCCACCATCCCCACCGCCAGCCGCGTCATCCAGACCGTGGCCAGCCAGATGGCCCCAGGGGTCCCCGGACACACGGTCACCATCCTGCAGCCAGCCACACCAGTGACCCTCGGGCAGCACCACCTCCCCGTCCGGGCCGTCACTCAGAACGGCAAGCACGCGGTCCCCACCAACAGTTTAGCCAGCAGCACTTACGGTGAGGCCCTGCCCACTCCTGCTTTCCTCAGCCCCACTGTTTTGCCAGTGAGGCCTGCGGCACGAGATCGTATGTCCCCTTGATCCGCGGGCCCCGTGGTCGGGCCAAGGCACAACCCCTGCCACAGAGGCAGATCCCCCAGTCCTGGTACTTGTGCCCACTGGGTCAGACGAGAGGTGGGAGGGAGGGGCAACGGTTGGAGGTGGACGGGGAGGGCGGGCGCAGGGAGGGTGGCTCAGGGCAGGCGGCCTGTTTTAAGCATCTGCTAGAGGTGAGGGCAGGAGCCCTTGGCTGTCTATAGGGATGCCAGTGGCAACAGCAAGAGGAGGCCTCTCGGGTGAGAGCAGGGTGGGGGCAGAGAGGGCGTGGCAGGCAAGGCTCAGCTGGCGAGGGGCAGGCACCCCAGGGCTGGGCATGCTGGGAGCAGGGGTCCCTTGTGCTCAGAACTGGCCTGCGCTGGTCTTCGCCCATTGCCAACGCACATCTCCTTTCCTCCACTCCTAGCCCTCACCAGCCCCCTGCAGCTCCTGGCAGCCCAGGCTAGTTCGTCCACGCCGGTGGTGGTCACGCGGGTGTGCGAGGTGGGGCCCGAGGAGCCGGCAGCAGCGGCTGCCACCCCAGCCACCCCAGCGACCCCGGCCACTGCTGCCACCTCTGCCTCTTCCACCGGGGAACCCGAGGTTAAAAGGTCACGTGTGGAAGAACCCAGTGGGACTGTGACAGCGCAAGCCGGGGTGATCGCGGCCGCTGGCCCACAGGGACCCGGAACCGGGGAGTGATGTACCCTGTGTGTGGGCCGAGTGGGATGCTCGCCAAAAGGGATTCTGGGGCCGGGCCCTGACTGCCGGCCTCCCGCCGCCCGCGGACCGTGACGAGGAGGCTCCACGCTGACCTGCTCCCGGACACACTCGTCCTTCTTGTTCTGTTTCCTACCCCTGCTGTGGTTTAAAACAAAACCCATAAACAAGTTCAGACAGCTGATTGTATGATCCAGGAATGCTTGTTTTTATTTTCCTTCTCCCTTGCACCGTGTCTCCTCCCAGGCCTGCGGTCGAGGGCTAGGTCACGGGCCGGCCCGGCCACACGCACAGACCAGGCTTCTGGAACAGCCTTGGCCCCCGAGGACGACAGAGGCTGTGCGCAGGAGGGCCCAGCAGGCACAAGGCCCGTGAGCCGCTGAGCGGGAGGAGGCAGGAGAGAGGGAGGACCTGCCAAAGCTCAGACTGTCTCGTGGGGTTTGTGCCCTAAAGTAGCGACACGGAAAGTCTTGGCATTAATCGGGGGGAGGGGACTCTGGTTTGGCTTTGGACCCCAAAGACTTGTTGTTTCATTGAAATGAATTGAGGCTTCATCGTAGATCTGAGATAAACGCAGGAGGAAGCTCGTGTCTCTGAGGCCATGTCTGTGGACGGCGTAACAGCTGTGGGTCTGGGCTGTGAGCCGGCATTAATCCCGAGAAGAGTCGCCACCGCTGCTCCGTCTGCTAACTTCAAGAAAGATCGGCGGCCGCCTGGATCGCCCTTGGGGGCAGAAAGTTATCTGGGGGAGGAGCGATGCCCCTCGTCTGGAGGCTCCGAAACTAGGAATCGGTGAGCGCCATGTTCTCTGCGGCCCGAGGCCCTGTGCCGGGTTGCCGTGGGAAGCACTGGCCAGGTCGCTCCCACCACCTCTGTCACCGAGTCACACTGGCTTTACCACCCGTACCTCCTGCCGTATGTCCCGCCGTCTCCTGTGCCTGCGGCACTGGGGCCAGGAGCGGAGGCCACCCCTGCCTTTGGCTCCTGCGAACTCCTGGCCACAGGACCCGGCGAGTGGTACCAGCTTCCCCAGGGAGGGTCCCCTGTGCTTGCAGACACCCCCTGCTGCCTGGAGCGGTTCCCGGAGCAAGAAGGGAGCCCGCCGAATCACAGTTCTCCAGCTCCTCGTGGAGATCGTTCTCAGGAAACGTCAAGTGCATCTGTGAAAAGTGACTCTGAACGTGGCCGGCCGCCCTGGCATTGGACCCTGTGTGGCACAGCAGCCCCGGGCTCTGCACCGAAGTCCGGCGGGGACAGTTTTCTTCCTGGAAGTAGCCTGTCCTCAGCATTGGTCTCCCCGCCCAGCAAAGTTGCCTGCGCCCACCCACCCCGACAGCAGCACCCGTGAGAGCACGCAGTCCCCAGAAAACTGCTGAGAGGAGGAGCAGGCCTCATGGGCCACATCAGATACTGGCTTCAGAACAAGAGGAAAACCGTGGAACTCCGCTTCCAGGCCGTTCACGCAGGACTGGCTCGTGTGCTATGCGCCCCACCAGCAGCGCTGTGGCTGGGCTGGGTGTGACAAGCCGTCTTGCCGCCACAGCCCGCAGTTGCCGGTTGCTGGGGACACGTGCGGCCTGACCTCCTCCCTGGCCCGTGGTGACAGCTGCCCTGGCGTCCTTAGAGCCTGAACGAGGCATTTCTACTGCACGAAACTTAAAGTGGGGGAAAAGCCCTCTTGTGACATCCACACCTGTTGGCTTCAGTGACATGGGCACGGACTTGGCCGTGTGCCGTCCTCAGTGATGAGAAGTCGCACTCCGTTCTGCATCGACGTTTTCCGTTGCTTTATAAACTTGGTCTCTTGTGGCGTGTGGTGCGTGCACGAGCGGGCACACGGGTTGGGCGGAGGCCGAGGCACGCACACGGGCGATTCAGGTCCTTGCCTTGGGCCTTACCTCTAAGGGTCTGCCCCAGGACCTGCCTTTGGCTCACCTGTTGCTGCTTCTTCCCCGTGGTCATCATTTACAGGGTCCTTGCGAGGGGGACTGCCCAGGTTTGTCTACCGTGCAAAAGCTGTCACCATCTCCAGAGAACTCAGGACACTCAGCCACGGACGCGCATCAGGCATTTGCCCGATCGGGTCCGTCTGGCTCTGACCCTTTGCTTTCCCGGCTCTTGAGATGTTTGGGTTTCTGCTCATTTTGGGTGATGATCGCACTGTCCAGGCAGGGGTTCCCTGAGGAGGGAGCGTGGAGAGGTCAGAACGTCAATGGCTGGTGTTGCGTCACGCGGAGAGCTCACACCTTTTCGGCTCCTGCTGGGGCTGGGAAGGGGACCCTGTGGGGTCTGCTCAGTCTGGGCCTTGGGGGAACAGCCACTCTGGGTTCACAGACTGAGCTTCTGCATGGGTCTCTAGTCACCTCATGCTGCCGCACGTCCTGGGACTGGTACCTGAAGGCCCGGGATGGCCCCCGCTTCTGGCCCTCAGAGCCAACCAAGGGACGGCCTCCCCCAACCCGGAAGCAAGGGCACCAGGCCAGACGTCACCAGAGGACTGCGGCCCTCCGAATTGGGGCTGCCTATGACCCACCACAAGCCACAAACACACCCGCCCTCCTAGAGAGCAGGCCAACCCCGGCCAGGATTGGGAGAAGCAGAGATAGGTCCGTTCTGGCATCAGGCGGCGTCACTGTGGCCTCAAGGGTCCGAGGACCTTCTTGATCACCCTGGGGTTCACGCGTGTGTGAAGAGGTCAGCCAGGCCAAAGGTGTGTGGGCTTCGGGATGAGCCCACCTCCTCCGCGCCATACCCTGGGGCACACAGGCCCTGTGCTCCCAGTACCAGGTGCCTCGTCTCATCGTCCTGCTGGACCGGTCACCATGTTTACCAGCACCAGAGACGGGAAAACACCCTCTCTGCCTAGGGAGTCACACACGTCACCCCTTTTCAGTAGTTGGGCGTTCCCCAGCAAGACAGTCTGCTCTCGTGTTGGAAGGGGGAGGCTTGTACCCCAAGGTCATGGCGGTGTCACAGGGCCCAGTGCACGGGCAGTGTGGGACACTGAAGGCCGTGGAGACGTGGCTCCTGGCGCCCCAGGGTGGACCTCCTGAGCTGTCTGTATCTGTCCACGCTGACGCCCTCCCGAGTACCGCGTGCTAGCCGAGGACCAGCCAGACAGCGCCGTGGGGAGTCGACAGACTGTCCCTTTACCACCAGCTCTGTAAATTCGGACACGTTTACATGGCGTGTGTCCCTCGAGGGGTCCACACAGATGCCGGAACAGCCCCAAGTCCTGGGACATGGCCGTCGTGGCCCTGCCCCACGCTCCGAGGATGGCAGGACCCCTCACTGGGTCCGCCATGCAGAGCCACGTGAGGGCACCCTGGGGCAACAGGGTCTGTGCCCACGGCCAAGCCCGTCCGCTTCCCTCTCTGGCGGGTTCATGTTTGAGGTTTGCTGTTTTTCTCTTTAAGAACCGAGCAAAGTTGAGAAGATGAGGGGTGTTCTCTGGGTTGATAAAATGAGTAATCCGTGATCCTCGAGCTGGGAGGGAACAGGTTCAGGGTGGGGGTGTTGGCACCGCTGGAGCGTGGGGGTCCCCACTTCGCCTCAAGCAGCCTGACCATACAGGGTCCAGAGGGGACATCCTGGTCCCTTTCCTGCTGCTCCCTGGGACTGGCGGATGACCGGCTTGAGGCCTCCAGCATCACTGGGTCCGCATGCTTGCTTTCCTGAGAACAGGTCTCCGGCTCTCCGTGGAGCACTGGGAGGCCGCCACCCTCTCCAGAGGGAGTGACGCGACTCCCCTCTGTGGAATCCCTGTCGTGGGTCCAGAGTTCAGGAGAAAGAGCAGGCTTGCCTCTGGCCTTGGGGTCAGTTTCTTCATAGAACAGAAACAGGCCTCACGCAAAGAAGGGAGCTCGTCGTCAAACATGAGAACATGTCAGAGAAGAAACGCAGCTCCCCGAGCTCTGGGAGCTCAGCTGTCAGTCCGGGGGTGTGAGCAACTGTGGGGGGCGCAGGACGCCTCGGGGGCCCATGGCCCAGCCCCCTGTCTCTGGGAGGACCCAGCTCCCCTGAAAGGGGTCTCAGGGCAGCCCAGCCTGTGGGCATGGACGCCTGTGTCCACGTGAGTCTGTAAGTGCACTCCTTGTTCTAGAACCAGGTTCTAGAAGCTGGGAAGTGGAAGGCCGCCTGACCTCAGCCCCACTGCTGGTTTGGCCTGAAGGAAAGCCCGTTTCCTGCAGCCCCTCGCCAGCCGCCTTGACGATCCTGCCTCGGAGTGACAGCGCGCGGATGAAATCTCGCAGACTGGCTGCTCCAGACGGGCCGCCACCCCTCACCCTGTTTCTGTCCATCGTTTTCAAGTTGTTTCCCCATTTTATAAAGCCCTTTCATTTTAGGAGCTGTTTCCCAAGACCTCGATTCCCCCATGAGGTTTTAAACGCTCAGGACACAGCCAGGTGGGTGCGGGACGCTGCTGCATTTTTACACGGGACGGAACTGAAAGTCTTGGAATTAGTGAGACTTGGGGCTCCTGTGTGTCCGTTCTAACCGCTGGTTTTGGCCCTCGCCGTTTCAGCCAGGAGTGAGCGGAGCAGCGCTATCTCTAAGGACAAACGCCACAAAGCACTTTGTCCAGTTCTGGCACCTGCTTGTCATTGGGGTGCACTTGGGGGATGGGAGAAGCGGGGATTCGGGGCCGCGGGGGTCGGGGGCGGCCGGGAGCCCGCTGCATGGGAGCTGCGTCCGTGGCCTGCGTCCTGCGGGTTCTAGTCTCCCACCCGCGTCCCAGGCGGGCCAGAGAGTCTCCGGGTGCCTCTCTCCTTTGCTCCGACCCTGTTAACTTTTTAAAAGAGTCAAATACAATTGGAAGAATCCTGGCTCCTTCTCTGTTTGGGAATTTTTTCTGGAATAGTTAGTTTGATTCCTCCAAGTACTTCTTGATGGTTTACGCCACGTCAGAAACAGTGAAAAGTGCCCGGGAGGAAGGTGCTTAGCCGCAGTAAAGGGCCTTGCCCTCCTGAGCTGTCTCCCCGAGTCCCGAGGCGCGTTGAGACCTGCCCCTGAACGTCGAGCCCGCGGGCTGCGCAGAAAGGAGTCTGTGACTCCTAAGCTGGGTTTTCCCACGTGAAGTTAAGGGGCTTGTGGCCTCCTAAGCTCTTGGCCTCTAAGTTCTGTGTTAACTGACCCCCGTCTTTTTCTTTATTTTTTTAATAATCCTTAAAAATGGGATTTAAAATAAAAACATTTAAAATTTGGCCCTTCTGTGCTTCTCTCCCAGCTTCCTTTCCGAAGGCTTTCTGCATACCCATATTCTTCATTTACACGGCTCGGTCTATATTTCAGGATGGGGGTCGAGGGGGAAAGAAACGAAAGTGTGACCCCGACTCTCACCTGGGTCTGCCAAGTTCAGCCCCACGAGCCACGTGTGCCCCACAAACCCCCGCCCCCCGCAGCCAGGCCCGCGGGCGGAGGGATTAAACCAGTACTGAGACTTTGTTTTCTTACCTGCTGGCAATTCTCCTGTAAAGATAACTTGGGGGGCGGGTGTGAGGGGTGTGTGTGCGTGCGCGTGTGGGAGCGTGTGTTTTGTTGGTTTTTTTTTTTTACAGTGGCTGTCTAAAGTATTTTCCACAGTACGTGTAATAATCAGTGCTTTAAAAGCGGTGGTACCCATACGGTGGAAACCAGCTCACGGGATCAAAGGCCCCGCCACGCTGCTGGCTTCTGCCACCTGTGCACGCGTGGGCCCGCGGGAAGCCCCAGCGGTGGCAGGGAGCCAGCGGTCCCGTCCTCAGAAAGACGAGAGGCCCACAGCAGCCGGGCCCGCCTGCGTTTTCATTTCAAATGGGATACAGTATTTTTTTAATAAGGAGCCATACTTTTTTTTAAAGTTTGAGATCTGAATGTGATTTCTAATTGTATCAGACATTAATGTTTTAAAGCTATAACAAAGTTTAAAATTTCTACTTGTTTTCCACTTATTTTAACTGTCCTTTTATCTATTAAATTGTTGTATGTGGGTGGGGAAGTTCTGTTTCTCCCCTTAGCATTTGTTTCTATAACCAGAAATAAAATTATATATTACAGAAACGAGCCCGGGGCTCCATGTGGTCCTTGGGAGTGGCTCCTGGAGGCAGACGGGTGGATGGGCAGATGCCTGGACACGCAGCCCCCATGGGCTTCCTGGAGGGGGGCACCTGACCCGAGGGGCGGCCGCTGGGAAAGGTGTGCGTTTGCCTGTTGTGCTCAGCGGCCCCCTCCGGGGAAGACGCAGACTGTCAGAGGAGGCGCCCGTGATTTCCTGGCCTCACAGAGCCCCAGCGAGTTCTCTGAATCCGAGTGTCTGCACCCCAGGGACAGGAAGACCATCGTAGGCCCCCGGACGTGGGTGGTGCCCTGCACCCAGGCACCGGCAGCTCCGCTGGGGGTGCCCACGGCTGCCTCTGCGGCTGCGCCCGTGCACCCACGAGGAGCAGACCCTGGACAGCTGGGGGTCCCTCCTGCCGGCACTCGGCTGCGTGAGCCTTTCTGCCGCTGTGCGCACTTCGTCTCTTAGGCCTTGTGTGTTCTGGGTACCGGCGACAAAGTTGAGGGCGACATTAGCAAAGGTGGTCGGCCCCGGTGCCGAGGTCAGACTTGGATTCAAAGTCTGGCCGGGGGTCAGCGGGGGAGGTTTAAGTGGCAAGAAGCTCCATTTCTGCATCCGCAGAATGGGCGCCCCGCCTTGCAGTGTTCTGCGGATCACGGGGGCCAGGGCCCATCGGCAGCGGTGAAATCTCTCTGTAGCACCCACCGGCTTTACGGTTACATCGTCGCAGGAAGCAGGGTGCCTCTGCCAAGAAGGCCCCTGACTCGGGATCTCCAAGAAGCGTGTACTTGTCACACACCCGCAACTCTGGTCCAGGTTCTCTGGTGTATGTGCCTGTGGCTCGCGGCTCGTCACCGCTCTGAGCTCAGTAACTGGCCTTTTCCAAGGTCTTAGAGGCACCTGCGGTTGTAGCTGACATCTGACCACGGCGGTCCTTCATGTGACCCCACGGACACCGTACGATCATAATGGTCAGCCTCACCATAACGGTTGGAGGATTTTAGCCAAACCACAAGCAAGAGTGAGGATCGTAAGTCTCAAGGGTTCTGATGGTCAGTTAGCATCTTCCTGAAATGCGTGGCTTTTTCAGTTTTGGTTTTGAGTAAAACAACCATCTCTCACTCAGAAGAGCTTAAGACAGGGTCACCTGGGTGGCTCAGTCGGTTAGGCGACCGACTCTTGATTTCAGCTCAGGTCGTGATCTCAGGGTCGTGAGCTCAAACCCTGCACTGGGCTCCACACTGGGGAAGGAGCCCACTTAAAAAATAGATAATAAAAATAAGATTTCAGGATAATATTTGGCACAAACATGAATTTCGTGAGAAACCATCGTGTGTCACGACCCCTGGGAAGAGGCTTGGACTGTGCGTGTGTGCAGAGAGAACGGTCTGGTTCTCAGAAGTGAAGCCAGCCGGCAGTGGCGGGCTGGTATGGAAGTGGGCAGAGGGCACAGGCCCCGCCACAGACCACCTACACGTCCAGCCGTGTTCACGGTTGCCGAAGCTGGAGGCCGACCAGGGGGTTCACCGACAGCGGAATGGCTGAGAGGTGGTAATTCCCCGTGGTCATCTGTTCCCAGAACGCAGCCGTGAGGACGGCTGGCTGTGACATCCCCCCCGCAATGGGGAATGGAGCCATAGAGAAGCCTGCACGATGCAGGGCCCCGTTTGTATGAACCGCAAAGAGGCAGGACTAACCCACGGTGACAAGAGGAGGTGCTGAGAGCCAGCGGGGAGGGCTGGGCCAGGGTCAGCTTGACACAGCGGCTTGCTATGTTTTCAGGAATGTGGGCAGCCAGCTGCTAAAGCCATCATTCAAATTTTAGTGATATAAACTTAATGATAGTGATGCAAACTTAAGATTAAATACATTACATTAAAAAAGAAGGCGGTAAGTACGCTGTTTGTTTCTTACTATCGTCTGACTCTCCCTGTGCCCTCCCGGTCACCGCCCCCCCCCCATCCCTCGTGTCCATTTGGTTTCTGCAGCTCTCCCAGCAGGGCAGTGACATCACGGTGGCAGCCTAAAATCTGTCATTTGGTAGGTATCTGTAGACAGAAATCATCAAACACTACAGGTCAGCCCCTCGCCTCCCCCCACCCCCGTTAAACATTTCCAAGTGTATCACGCTCAGATTAGTGGGAAGGATCACGGAGTTCACTTACAATCTGTATACTTTATACATGCTTTACCTTAATAAATGCTTTTTAAAGCTCCAATATTAGTATCCTAACTCCTTTCCAGGTCTCAGTGCAGGTAGGTACCTGCGGATTTGCTGTGTATACCACGGCCCAGGTAAACCAGCAGACTCCCTCCACAGCCGTGGGTGGTGACCAAGCTATGGGCTGGCAGCTTCACTCCCAGCCTCCTGTGTGCTTGTGATTCCCGGGCCGGGCCAGGGCAGGGGGCGCAAACCCCGCCTCGGCTCTGCCAGCCTCTCCCTTTCCTACTGGGGCCTGGAAGGCGGGAGGGTGCTTCCTGGCCCTGGCCACATCCTTCATCAAACGCTCTGACAACAGCCGGCTTAGTCTCTGCAGCCCAGCCAGGGCCAGCGCCTTGGGCCAGGGCCACCCCCAGTGGCCACCCCTCCTAGCCCTGGGACCCTCCTGCCACCCCCCTGCAATCTCCCCACACCCCTTCCCAGCAGCAGCTGCGACTCACCCTCCCTTTCAGGTGTACAGCCCCAGCAGCCCTTGGGACTTGACCTCTGTGGCCCCGCATCCTCCCAGATGTCTTCCCGCTGCTCCGGCCATTCCTCAGTGGGTGACAGGTGGGGGACAGCATGGCTGCTTGGCTCATCATGCTTCTCCCCTGACAGGTGTAGACCTCGGGCACCTTACCTGGTTTTAGCTTCAGTCCAATCGTCCTTCAAATGGTAATAAAACTTGGCTCGGAGTTGACTGACAGGTTCAACGAGATCACCGATGCACGGTGCTTGGCTTTCCCCAAGGACCCCCTGTAACACACTTCCTGGAGGCCCAGCTCCCCTCCGAATCCCTCTGCAGCTCCCGTCTCTAACTCCTTGGCACCGGCCGCCCT
Source organism: Lontra canadensis (assembly GCF_010015895.1). Classification (NCBI taxonomy): domain Eukaryota; kingdom Metazoa; phylum Chordata; class Mammalia; order Carnivora; family Mustelidae; genus Lontra; species Lontra canadensis. The sequence goes on along the minus strand of NW_022631039.1, from coordinate 11,944,014 downwards.
CCACGCCTCCTGGGTGCCATCAGGACATCTCAAAACTGTCAAGTCCGGGTTTCTGGCAGGTGAGTAGCTGGACTGTCCTCTCTCCGCCCCCTCTCCTCCATCAGGCGTCTCCTTGCTGCTGACTCCTGCCACCCTGCCCAGACACTCGACTGCCCACAGCGCCTGCTCTCACTCAGCTCCTGCTCTCACTCAGCTCCATCCTCCCTCCGTGGCATTTCCCACTAGCAGGCCACGGTGTGTGTTTGCATATTTGATCACTGTCCACTTGTCAGCTATAAATTCCCCGAGGGCAGGGGCCTGGCCTCCCCTGTTCACTGTTCCCCGGAACCTAAAATACTCCCCAGCTCAGCGAAGTGTCTCGGTCCTTGCCGGCTCATCGAATGAATGACTCCCCAGACGTCTCTTCTGCCCCAGTGCCAAGGGAACGGGACCACACAGAAAGCCAGGAACCTGCTGTTGCCCTGTTCCTCCTCCTGTCCCCAGTCCATCTCCAGGTCCTATAAATCCTAGTCATGAATGGTGACAGAGTCTGCCTACTTCCTGTCCTCATGGCCTGTACCTAGCTTGGGCAGCCTCCCTATGCGCTGTCTATCCTGCTGCCAGAGGTCAGGCTCCAGTCTGGTGCACGTAGTCTCAGGAAGCAGGCCTGAACCACTCTGTTCAGGACCTTGGCTCCCGCCCACCCCTCCCCACCCTAGGTCTGACACCCTCTGGAAGTGTGTGCCGCCCCCCCCCCGTCCCCCCCACCCCCCCCCCCCCCCCCCCCCCCCCGCACCCTGCCTGCTCAGTTCAGGCTGTACGTGCATTTACCACACATGCAGCCTTTAGGCGGGGATACTGTGGCGGACGCGTCTTTCAGAAGGGCTAGAAGCTAGGTTTCCCTCTTCTAAGCCTGTTGCAGCCATGGTCCGTGGTTATGGCGGGCAGGGAATAAGACTATTCAAAGCCGCGCTACAGCCCATAGGCGCTAAGTATGTGAGAGCCTCAGAACAGCAAAGCTGCACTGCGGAGGGGTTGGGCTGCCCTTGCAGACTGCTGGACACAGATCCGCCCAGCCACGGAGCGTGTGTCGTGCACGCAGGTCATACTGAGCCAAGGACCCCCACAGGACAGTGCCGTGGGTGGTCAGGAGACGAGCCAGAAATGGGGCAGTGGCGCGGGGACTGGCCACAGGCCCTCTCCTGACGGCACCCGCCTGCCCAGATTCCGTGGGGGGAGAGGCGGACCTGGGATCCTGGGGTGCCAAGGTCCCGGGATCACAGGATCCTAGGGTCCCAGAGTAACTAAGTTCCCGCGTCATGGGCTCCTGGGAGCTCGGGATCCCGGGGTGCCGAGCTCCTAGGTCTTGGGACCCGGGATGCTCAGGTTCCGAGGTCTCAGGGTCCCAGTCCACCGGGACTGGCAGCCGGCTCACTGACGGCCCCGTCCCCGAGGGAAAGGCCTTCCCCAAAGCCCATTGGCCCACGGCCTGGCCGCCCCGCCCACGTGACGCAGCACGTGACGGGACCCGGAAGCGGTGGGGCTGCGTCTCCAGGCGGCGGCGGCGGCGGTGACGGCATGTTCACGGCGGGGGCCGAGAGTCTGCTCCACCAGGCCAGGTGGCCCGGCCTTTCCCTTGGGGCTCCTGGCGGGGGCGGGGGGGTGTTCTTACAGAGCGGGGCCCGCGCGTGGCGGCCTGCAGCAGCCCACATAGACCCGCTACAGAGGCCCAGGGAGCGGGGGGAGGGTCCGGCCGGCCCAGAAGGCAGCGGCGCCTGAGCCTCGGGGCGAGGGGTGCGTGCCCGGGAAGCGGGGCGGGGCCCCCAGGCTTGGCGGCGACACCCGCGCGTCCCGCAGCCAGGTGGGGAGCCAGAGGCTGTCCGGTGCTCCAGGGGCAAGAGCATGAAGCCGCCAAGAGGCTGGAGAGCATCCTGGCATTGAGGCTCGGCGAGCTCTGCGTGCCAGCCTCGGGAATCGGATACCGTCCGAGGGCTCTGGGGAGCCAGGGGCGAAATCCCCGATTTAGAAACTCGCTCTCCTCAGGGTGCATTAGATAGGGTGGAGAAATTACTCACCGGCTTCTGGCCCCCAGCTGGCCCTGAACTCCCACTGACTAGTCCGTAGCCCCTTTCCCGAGCCCCTACCCAGCCACGGGAGAAAGCAGAATGCAGGCTAGGACTGAAACCCCACAGTCCATCAGACGGTGTAAAACTTGAGACCACTTGTTTAGAAGAAAATGCATTCGGGACCACAGGGCAGTGATAAACTTAAAAACAAAACAAAAAACCTAAAACTGGATCCAGAGCTGGACCACTTGGTGGGAGAGACTGGGATGGTTGAGGCTGCTGCCAGCTAGGGAAACAAGATCTTGAATACCAGTTAGGTTTGAAGGCTGGGAACAGGGCAAGAATCCTCTGTGGTCAAAATAACCCTTAAAAATCTGCTCAGAAGGTGCCTTGTGGGTTCATAGCACCGTCTGCATCTCCTTCATTGTTGGACAGATACTCCAGTATTCAAGCTCGAGGATTAGAAATCGAGCTCACCTGAACTTCAGGGATGTAGTACTTGAAGATAGCATCTCACTCAACATGCGACACAGTCACCCTAGTGTTCTCACCAAGAGGCACGTAAGAACTGAGACCCACCCAGAACCTCATGGGGGTTACCTCTCCCCAGCTCAGCTTCTACTCCAGGTCATAAATTTGCAGAATGAATAGTCCTCACTCTCTGCATTCTCTCTCTGTCTGAGGTAGGGCAGTGGGGGAGTTGAGGGTAGCGCATTTTCCAATATCCCAAAGCAAGATGCATGAATTATGCGAATTATTATGCAATTATGCAAGAATTATGCACATTTTCTCCATTAGGGTTTGAAGAAAGCTAGTCATGATCAGTTAGGTCTTAGTTTTTCACTGTATTCTACCCTAATGAAGCCTGTGATTCGGGGTGTCACAAGAGAAGTAGGACTCGTGGTTCTCAGAGAAGGCGAGCCCAGGACCCTGTCAGCCTTGTTAGAGTCAGTAGGAGTTCAGGTTTGAAAGCACTGGGGAGCTGTTGGAGGGTTTGAGCAAATTGGCCTTTTAAAATCCTGGGATTTAGAGAATACTCTGGAAGGGATTCACTGGGATGAGGGGTACCACCATTCTAGGAAAGAGTCTGCTGTGTGAGTTTGAGGCAGCCTGGTACCTTCCCGATCCATCTCGTTAGCCCCAGGGAGAAACACACCTGACCAGGCCTCTTTTCCTACATCCTCATCCCACACGTGACTATTGTGTTTGTAAGAAATGAAAACGGGTTAGGAGGTAGGAGGGAGACGGGGAGTGGTGGGGAATTCACAGAGGTTCATCAGCCAACCTTCAAGGAAGAACAAGAAACAGAGGAAGCAGCCCCAGGCCCCCAGCCCCACATGCTCGGCCGCCCTCCTTGTCAGCCCAAGACTGGAGCTGCCCCGTCTCGGTTCAAAATCCCAGGTTCTGAGGTCGAGTGTCTGATCAGTCAAGCCTGGATCCGGTGGACTTCCGCTGTGGCTAGGGGGCTGGAGGGGCCCTCCTCTGAGAGCACCGCCCCCCACCCCAGCCAGAGGTCCCTAGTACCGTGTTTCCTGGGCTTGCCTTGCCTTTCAGACTGGAAGAGAAACCCAGAAAACCAGGTTTCTGTTTTGATTTCTGTTTCTGTTGATGCTTGAAGATACAATTTTTTAACGAAGCCGAGTAAATACTAGGAACCGTGGTAGTCATACCTGAGAACATGACCCAGTGTTTGTCCTCTAACGTAGCAGATGTCACTCTTGTTCCCAGGAGTGGGAGGCCCACTAAAGGAATCTTCTTGAAAAGCGACTTATTTCAGACTATCCTTCATTTTGAGTGCTAACGTCAATGGGTTTTAGTTCTTTCACTCCTGGGACAACAAAAAACCTAGAGGTGTGGCGTCTCTCCTGAAAGCCCTAATGGCAGGGGAGGGGAGGGACCCCACGGTGACAAGGGACAGTGGCTGCATCCCAGGGAGGGCGGAGCCGCAGGTGGTGTCCTCGCTTTCCCACACAAAGCCCGTGATGCTGGCTTCTCTGCTCCGTGGGGATGTCCCTTCAGACCCAGGACCATGGGTCACAGCTCAGGGTGGGATTTCCGGCTTCCGCGGACAGGTCCCCCAACTCCAGGTCGCCAACACCCTGCTTTCCATTTAGGGAGATCCAGGACGAGGAGCTGCAGAAGTTCTGTTCCCGGGTCGCGAAGCTGCTGCAGAAGGACGACCCGGGGCCCGACGCGGTGGACGCCCTACAGAGGTTGCTCCTCATCGTCTCAGCCACGAAATACAAGAGGCGGTGAGTGTGCTGACCTTCGGGGGCACGGCTGCGCGGGTGGGGTGCTGAGTGACATGCCCCCCGTGCATGTGGCCCTGCGTTCCCAGGCTGGAGAAGACGTGCGTGGACCTGCTGCAGACCACCCTCTGCTCGCCCAAGTGCCCCGAGCAGCTCCAGCTTCTGTGCGCTGCCATCCTGAGAGAGAGGTCGCCCTCCGATGACCTGAGCCTGTCCTGTGACCATGTCCAGAGCAGCCAGCAGCTGAGCCTGGTGGCCTCGGTGCTCTTGGCCCAGGTGACGTGCCCATTCTGCCCCTGGTGGCCCTGGGGCACCCACCAGCCTCCCCCACCCCCTCCTGCTCTCCTGCCCCTTGTTCCCGGGGACAGGGCAGGGCTCTGGGAAGGGCCCAGATTCCGGCTGCTCCGGTGACGCCCCAGACGTGGTAAGCGGCGGCGGTACGGAAACAGGTGTGCTCGTGGAGCGGCGGCCTTCAGGACCGGCTGCCGCTTCCCCGGTGTTTTCGGACTAGATGCCATGTCGCTCACACACGCAGGTAATCACTTCACATTCCCCCATGTTCCGTTTGAAGGGTGACAGAAAGGAGGAGGTCCGAAGTGTGGGCCAGCGGGCCTTCAGAGTCCTCGAGAGCCGGCAGCCCGAGGGGCCCAGTCTGAGGCACCTGCTCCCAGTCGTGTCCAAGGTCACGCGCCTGGCCCCGCACTCCCTCCATGAAGGTAGCCACCCTTCCGGAAAGGCCGTTGTAGGCACAGAGGGAGAGGCACGCCCTGAGGGCCCAACACCGTGTCCAGAGCTCGTTTTCTAGAAAGTTCTACCAGTGCCACTACAGCCCGAGTCTGTGGGATTGACTATTTCCCACATGTTGTCCTTGCCCGCCTCCCACCCATAGACCAGACCAGCCTGCTCAGCAAGAGGTTGGTGGACTGGCTTCGCTATGCCAGCATCCAGCAAGGGGTCCCACACGCTTCTGGAGGCTTCTTCTCCACACCCAGAGCCCGGCAGGTGAGCCTGGAGACTCAGGACCTCCCTGTCCTTCTACCTGCCCTGGTTCCAGAATGATCCCTCTTTCGTGTCTGCACTCAGGTTGGGGGGCTTTGAGTCTCTGGGGTCACAGCCCTCCTAACCCATGATGCTGTGCGCCAAACTCACTGGCAGGGGTCACTTACCTGACAGAGGACCACGTCCACTCAGGTGCCAGTGTTTATGTGTCTTTTGGGGGCCACCCCCGGTCCTCGAGAGCATGAGGGCGGGGCTCCCACTGGCACGCAGCCTCCCTCCTGTCTTCCCTGGTATCTGTGAGCCCGTTAGCCTCACACCCCCGGCCTTAGACCCCAGCACCTCCCCAGCCTGTGTCCCCACAGCTTGTCCTTCCTTGCCTCCCACAGCCGGGCCCTGTCACCGAGGTAGATGGGGCGGTAGCCACAGATTTCTTCACGGTGCTGTCCACGGGCCAGCACTTCACGGAGGACCAGTGGCTCAATGTGCAGGCTTTCTCCATGCTGCGGGCGTGGCTGCTGGCCAGCAGCCCCCAGGGCCCCAGCGCCCTGGACTCAGGTGGGACATGGGAGTTGGGGGGACATGGGAGGGTCACACAGGCAGGAGGTGGATGGCACCAGGTGTGGCCCCCAGGGGACGCTGGGAGCACTGGTTGAGCCTCATCAGCCCCGGGAGGCCCGTCCCCATTGTGTAGGAGAAGCCACAGAGGGCACAGAAGATCACAGAGGGCAGATGGCAGCACAGGTGCTGACAGCTTCACCGAACGCCCTCCCCCGTGCAGACTGGCCAGTGGTGGGGACAGACTGGGCTTCCGGGAGAGACACCACCCGCCCATGGCCTCTGGTGGGGGTGAAGGCGGCCACGGTGGGGCTGGGCCTCGGCCGCCTGCCGCAGGGACTCCGTGCCCCTCGAGCACCTCATTCTCCTTTCCAGATGACAAGTCGGAGCTGGAGGGCTCCACGCTGTCCGTGCTGTCGGCCACGTCCACCGCCAGCCACCTGCTGCCGCCCCAGGAGCGGCTGAGGGAGAAGGCCTTCGAGTACTGCCAGCGCCTGGTGGAGCAGAGCACGCGGCGTGAGTCTTGTCGCCGCGTCTCCTCCCCCAGGGGGCGTTCCTGGCTGCTCCCGGGGGGCCGGGGCCTGCATAGCCTCTGTGTCCCCGGGGACTCTGTGTTCCTGGCGCAGACCTCGGGAGCTGGGCAGGGGGCAGAACCTGTCCCCAGCCTCCCGTGCATCCGCCCCGGGGCGGGGGTCACTGCCCTCTCCTCCAGCTTCCAGAACAGGGTGCTTCTCGCTCACTGTGTTGCCTCTGACGGAGACGGGGGGCCTTTCTTCCTTCCACAGGAGCCCTGAGAAAGGGGGACGCGGACCTGCAGAAAGCCGTAAGTGCCCGCGGCGTCGGGGGGCAGGCCAGGCCCCCCACGCGGCTCCCTGTAATCCGGGCCCCTCACACGTCTCCGCAGTGCCTGGTGGAGGCCGTGCTGGTGCTGGACGTGCTCTGCCGCCAGGACCCGTCCTTCCTGTACCGCACGCTGTCCTGCCTGAAGGCGCTGCACACACGGCTGTGCGGGGACCCGGCGCGGGCACGGGCGCTGCTGCCCATTGCTCAGTTCTTCCTGAGACACGGTGAGCCTCGCGCAGGGGGGGCCCGGGCCTCTCTTCCGTCGGGGGCTTCCTTCGTCTGTAGAACCGTGGCTTTGAGCGGCCATTGGCGCCCGGTGGAAAGGTGTTAGATGGGTTTGAGGGGCTCATTGAAGCCGAGCAGCTTTATGCTGATCTTGGAACGCTCTTTGCCATGAGAGTTCATGGGAGTTTCGTGCGAGGGACTGTGAAACCAGCACCTTCCAAGGAACTTTCCTCATTGTGTGACCCAGAGGAACTGGGCGGTCGCCAGAGGCTCTCAGGGCGGGACGGGCAAGGCTCGACTGGGGTTCCCCGTGCAGCGTGCACACCTCAGGGCCCCTGGTGTCCGGAGCCCTGAGCGCCCCCCCAGCAGGAGGGGGGTCCTCGTGACAAGGTGAGGTCCCTCGTGCCGGGGCCAGGCCCTGACGAGGCCGGTGCGTTTCAGGGGAGGCAGCCGCCGTGGACTCAGAAGCCATCCTCCAGCACCTGTTCACCAGGGTCCCCTGCGAGCTCTTCCACAGCCCCACGCTGGCCTTCGAGTTCGTCCGCTTCTGCGGGGACAGCCTGCCCCTGTTTGGCAGGAACCCTGACATTCTCAAGCAGAGCTTCCCCAACCTCTTCAAGGCACGCTCGGTTCTCGGGCCGGTGGGGGGTGGGGGGTACAGTGCCCCCCGCTCGTCCTCCAGACTGGCAGCAGTCACTAGCGTCCGGGGAGCGGCCTGGGATGCCGGCAGAGGGCCATGGGACAGCCCAGGGGGTCCATGCGTCCCGTAGGAACAGCGTCCCTGCCGGGGAGAGCCCCAGGCTGAGCCCCTTCAGAGGCTGGACTGTGGCTCATTCTAGAGTTTGTCCCGATTGTCGCAGCTGGTAGGTTCCTGTTGTCTGGGAGCCTCGCCGGCTCTGTTCAGCTCTTTGTGCTGTTACCTTTCGATGCACTGTTTGTGACCGGCTGTGGTCTCCGTGTGGTCTTTGCAAATTTAACTGGAGCCTTGGTCCTTCCATTAGAGGAGAAACAGTGACAAGTGCAAAGTGATTGCTGTAACTGTTGGTGCAAAAGGCGGCACAGGGAAAGTGGGGGGCACCGACACCCCGCCCATCCGGCACCGAGGTGCACTCTCCTGGGGCAGCCATGGGTCCAGCCGCTGGCCCGCACGCCCCACACGGGCCCTCCTGGTGCCTACTGAGCCGCCACGCTTGTTCTTGCAGCTCCTGGCCTGGAACAGCCCGCCCCTCACCTCCGAGTTCGTGGAGCTCCTGCCGTGGCTGGTGGACCCCGGCACAGCTGTGGAGATGCTCCATGCGCTGCTGGACCTGCCCTGTCTGACCGCGGCCTTGGATCTGCAGCTCAGGTGAGCCTGAGGGATGATGCCTGTCCCTGGGTCCCCTCCCCATTGCCGACTGGATCCCTCCCCGTCCCCTGCTGTTCCGCGAGCTGCCCAGACGAGAGCGCCTCTCTCCAGCCCTGGGCCCCCGAGGCCCTGGCCCGTGTCTCTCGCTGGGAGAGCCTCACCCTGCAGGTAGCGAGCCCCAGGTCCCTTCTAGTTCCTCAGGCTCATCGTTGGCGCGGGATGACGCCTGCTGTGTCTCCGCGAGGGCTGGGGCCGAGTCGGGCCTCCGGTGGCCTGGGCCCAGAGCCCACATCTGAGCCTGGCCTTAGGCGTCTGCTTGCTCACAGGCTGTCACCGGCTGCGTCTGAGAGGCCGCTGTGGGACGCTTCCCTCAGGAACCCCAGCTGTCTGGAGGCTTCCCGGGACCCACAGTTCCAGGCTCTTCTCCAGCACCTGCTGCGGGCCAAGGCCAGTGGAACCGTGGAGAGGTAGGGCTGCTCAGGCCGGGGGGGCCCTGGGGTGGGGCCTGTCTGTGGGGGTCCCTGGCCCCATGTCCCTGGGTCGGCTTGAAGAGCACTACACGTGGTCAGAGCCTGTTCCCAGGGTAGGTGGGACATGTCTGGGGACATCTGGCCCTGAGCATTGTGCCTTCTAAGCTGAAGAAGCCCCTGTTGTCGCCCCCCCCCATCCCCCTGCCCCTGGCAGTCGCTAGCCGCGCTCCGGGTGCTTGCCGGGCACAGGCTTCACGCTCAACCCCTTACCACGCACCAGTTCGGTTCCCACAACCCTGCGAAGTCAGTGCTGTGGGGACTCCATTGTCCAGAGGGAGCAACCGAGGGGTGGCGCTCCCTAGGAGCAGGTGGGGGGCCAGGACCGGAACAAGGCGTCCTGAGTGCAGACCCCCACGCACGCCCTCCCTGTGTCCCACGGGAGTGGGGAGCACAGCGCTCAGCAGGAAGCCGCGTGCGTGGTTCCCGGCGGGGGGGGGTGGGGTGGGCGGGCGGGAGCAGGGGTTTCCTCCGAGGAGGCGATGCAGGTGGTTTCAGAACTTGCCCGGGCCGCGACACTGCGACCCCGTGCCCTGTCCCCTCAGGCACCGGTATGTCTGTGGGCCCCGGGGGAGCAGGTATGGGCGCTCAGTGGGACGCGCGGCCCCTGTCCTCCAGGTTGGCGCCCCTCCACCAGCTGCTGCAGCCCATGGCCAGCTGTGCCCGGGTGGTCCAGTGCGCCGAGGCCGTGCCCACGCTGCTCCAGGCCTTCTTCTCAGCAGTGACTCAGGTGAGCCCGCTTCTGGGCTGCTCCGTTCCCACAGAAGGGGTGGCCCCGGGCCTCGGCAGAGCTGGTGTCCTTGAACCCAGATGCCGCTCTGGATCAGCGAGAAGCACCGGGAGGGCAGCCTGACCACCCCCAAGAGCAGCCCCGGGCTGGCGGGCACCAGCGGGTGTGGAGCAGAATGTGGGGGAGGGTGATGTCAGGGTGGGGGCTGAGTCTGTGTCTCCCTCCTGATCCCCAGTTTGCTGACGGGGTTCTGGCCAACCAGCTGGCGCTGCTGCTCCTGGAGAGATGTGACTCCCTTTACCAGGTGCCCCAGTATGAGGCCCGTGTGCACAGGTGGGCCCTCCTGCCGGCCCCATGAGGTGTCACAGCCCCTGCCGACCCAGCCCCATTTCACCGCCCCCAGCTCAGCCTGCCTCGGCTCTAAGTCTCCATCTCCCCTGTGCTGTGCCCCTTTCCGGCTGCCCTCTGCAGCATGTGCCCTGGTCCCCAGCATCACCTGGGGTCCAGCCGCTGCCCACACTCCTCTCCTTGGTCCAGAACGCCCCTGCCTCCGTCCCTGCTCCCCCAGGTCTGTAATCTCCAGTGCTGGCCCTGGTCCCTCTCCATGGAGCCTTCCAGACCATCTGTGCCCCTTTCCGAAGGCCTGATCCACACACGCCTGTGCCCACACCACTCGCCGGCCCCAGCTTCCTCCCAGTGGGCCATGGGTTCCTTTAGGGGCTGAAAGCATCTGGACCTGAACCTGTTCAGAGGCTTTCCCCCTTCCCTCCTGGCTCTGGTTCTTCATGAGGGGCCACAGCCTAGCAGTGTCCTCCCCGGGCAGGGTGCTGAGCTCCCAGTTCCTGGCCCTGTGCGCGCTGCACCCATCACTGGTGGTCGAGCTGGCAAAAGAGCTGCTGGAGTTCGTGGGGAGTGTGAGCAGTGTCCGCAGCCGGGGGGCCATGCTCGCCTCCGTGGTAAGGCCGGCCACCGCGCCACCGCCCCTCTCCCACGCCGGGGCGCCTTCCGGGATTAAGGCTCTGTCCCCATGTAGGCCTGGGCCATCGGCGAGTACCTGTCTGTGTCCTGGGACCGGCGGTGCACCGTGGAGCAGATCAACAGGTTCTTTGAGGCCCTCGAGGCCCTGCTGTTCGAGCTTACCCAGTCGCGCCCATCTGCCACCCTCCCCGAGTGCCCCCCACAGGTCATCGCCGTGCTCATGACCACGCTGACCAAGCTGGCCTCCCGGAGCCAAGATCTGATTCCCAGGTACTGGCTGGGGCAGAAGGAGAAGGGGAGCTGGTGCTGGTTGCCTTCCTGGTCCCCAAGGTCTGCATGTGGCTTGCAGCACGAGGGCTCCGGTTGGATACCAGTGGCGGCAGCATCCCCACGGCCTCGCTGCTCCCAGCTAATGCCCCCCGACCCAGAGCTTTGGGCGTCTGGGCCCCCCCCGTGGGGCCTCAGCTTTCACGTGAGGGGTGCACCTGCAGCTGACTGACTGGGATCCCTTCGTCCTCAGGGTCTCTCTGTTCCTGTCAAAGATGAGGACCCTGGTCCAGAGCCCGGCGCTGAGCTCCGTGCATCGTGAGGAGGGCGTGGCAGCCGTCCGCACACGGGCCACTGAGCTCTTGACGCTGCTGAAGATGCCCAGCGTGGCCCAGTTTGTGTTCACGCCCAGCGCAGAGCTGTCCGAGCCCCGCTACCACCGTGACGCCAACACCGCCCTGCCGCTGGCCCTGCGCACGGTCAGCCGCCTGGTGGAGAGGGAAATGGGCCTCCTGCCGGGGTGAGGGGCGCTGACCTGGGGGACGCTGGCCCGGCCGCAGAATGAGAGCCAAGCTGCGGCTGCCACGAGCAGGGGCGTGAGACCCGGGGAGGAGCCCTGGGTGGGTCTGGGTCCCTCTGTGTGGGTGAGGCTGTCCCATCCTCAGCCTTTAGATGTTTGTCTCTGTCCCATGCTGAGCTGTGTGGTGACACAGATCTGATTTGGAGCTCTCACCCCGTTGGGGGTGGATGGGGGCTGCTTGGTCTGTTTCTGGCAGATCCTTGTTGGGAGGCAAAAGGAGGTGCAGCGGCAATAAACCTCTTCCAGAGCATCCCTGTGTGCACGAGGCAGGGGAGAGGGCCAAGTGTGGGGAGCGCTGCTGGGCTGGGAGGCCTGGCCCTGGGCAGGTGGGGACCCCCGCCCCGCTGGGCCAGACGCTTGGGGCCGTTCCTTCGCACCAACTCCCCACCGTGTCCCAGATGTTACAGAAATAACAGCACGATGTGGGCGATCAGCAAGGGAGCCGCGTGACTCTCCCACTGGCGCAGCCGCCACTGGGAAGGGCCTCTGCTCAGTGTCCTTTCTTAGTCCGCCATCTGATGCTACTGAATGATGGAAGACACAGAGGCTGTGGCTCTTCTGGCCTGCAGTCTCTTGCCATCTGGAGGAAGGGCAGGGCCAACCCAGCAGGGACCCCTCAAGCCAGGATCGCGCTGGTATTATGCCGAGTGGTGGAGACTAGCCGAGTGTGGGAGCACAAGAGAGGTGTCGTGGTTCGTCCCCCCACCCCTCAGGGCCTCCTGCCCCAGTTCCACTGAGGTCAGCTTCCTGCCTTGGACAGTAGCTCCCAGGGCTCCCCCTCAGCTCCGCCGGCTACGCGCAGGCATCCGGGACACCAGGTGGCGCTGGTGCTCCGCGAGTCTCCGCCGGTCTCGCCCCGCCCGCCCCGCCGCCTCTGGCCCCGCCCCCGGACGCCGGACCGTGCGGACGCCAGAACCGGGCTGCTGCGGCGGGCGGACGCGGTGCGCGGAGCGGACCGAACCGGTCTCCCGCCGGCAGAGTGTCCGCCTCGGCTCCGCTTGGCGTCCCGGGCCCTGGAGGACCTCCGGCAGACGACAGGTGACGCGCCCGTGGAGCGGAGCGGTGGGCGTCGGGGCGGGGCACGCTTGGGGCCCGCTGGTCCTCGCCGGACGGCACAAGACCCGGCTCGGCCGCCCCCTCCCCGCCCCGCGCGGCCCGGGCCCGAGGCGGGAAGGCAGGCCAAGGCTGAGGAGATGGTCTGTCCAGAGGGAGGTGCTAGTTTTGCCAGGTCTCAGGGCGTGTTTTCAGTCGGCGCTCGGCCTGCGGCGTTTCCACGTGCTGGACGTTTGGGTCCCAAAGTTGCGCGCGAACAAGGTGGTGAGCGTGGGTTCGAGAAGACACGTTTCCCCGCTTGTCAGAGAGCCAGGGACAGTCCAGAGATGCTGCCTTTACGTTTTCTCTGCCTGGCGGACCGCCCTGCTGCCTGAGAGTCTAGACAGAAGCTACCCGAGTTCAAACGCGGGGAGTTTGCACTCCCTGAGTGTGCAGTCCACGCACTTGCTGCCGCCTGGTGGGGAGCGGGGAGCTTCCCACCGACCGCGGGCTTCCGTCCCCTGAGCTTTGGCCAACAGGCTGTGGACGCGAGGGACCGGAGCTTGAGACGTGCTGGGGAGCTGGGCTTGGCGGCTCGCACGTCTGCCATGGCTAAGAGCATTCCCGGCGGGCGAGTGGGCCTGCGCCGCAGGGAGGACCCCACCTGGAGCTCGGAGTCCCCCGCAGCTGCGCTGGGTGCGGGTGAGGCAGTTGTTCTGGGACCTGAGCGCCGTCCTGCTGTTTCAGGTTGACATTACGGCAGCGTCTGGGAAAGTGGGTGGGAGCTGGGAGCAGTAAACGGTTACTGCCTGGAAGGGGCCTGCTGGGGACTCTGTGCGTGTCCCCCCACTCCCAGGGCTCAAGCCCTTTGGGAACTCAGCTACGGGGGGTCCCTGTTCGTTCCCTCGGGTTTCTCTCCTTCGGCGCTGAGCCGCCGAGACCAGGAGCTGGGCAGGCCTCCCTTGGGCTGCTGCTGGCCTTTTGGAACTGGCGCCCTGGATTCAGTTTGGGGCTCTAAGTTTTCTTTTTGGGTTCAATCACGTGTTTAAAATGAGTTTTTTAAAAAAAATACATGTGATCTAGCCGCGGGCGCACCTCTCCCCTGCACTCACCAGCGGGCTGCGTGGGGCTGCGGGGAGCCTAGTGCTCAGGACTGACCGAGGACCTCACAGGTTGTGGGTGGGGGGGCTCCCTCCCTGAGACCCCTCTCCCTGTGAGGGGTGTGTCGGCAGCCGATGAACCAGGGCCCCTCTTCCTCCAGGTCTCTGTTCCTCTCCAAGAAGTCAACTCTGGCCCCGAGCCCAGCCCTGAGCTCCCTGCTACGGCCACGGCTGCCCAGCCTGCTGAACACGCCTGGCGCAGGTGTCCAAGCCCTGCTGTCGCCTCGACCCCCACCACAGCCAGCCACCTGGTGGACAAGGTGAGTCTCCTGCTGGGGTGAGGGGAGGGTGACCTGGGGGACGCCGGGGTGGCCGCAGATTACCAGCTGCTATTAGGGCCCAGTCATGGCTGTGGTGAGCGAGAGGAGGCCCGGGTGCCCCCAGTGGAGTGAGGGCTCGGGGTTTGGGGCAGGCGGTTCTAGACCGTCTTTGAGCTATGCTGAGTGTGTGCTGAGCAGGAGCTCCGTGCTTCAGGGTGGGGGCGGGGGGCAGAGGGAGACCCCACCGGCTGCACTGGGACCCTGTGTCCTCCTGGGGAGCCCGGCGCCGCGCCCACCTTCATTCCACACACCGCCAGCCCTTCAGAATACGAAAGATAGTTTATTGAATCTGTACATTTCCATTAAAATCTTTACACATAAAAGCTCTGTAACAAACATCACAACTTAGTGTTCTCTGTCACATAAATAAAATATACACTAAGATGTACGTCTTCCGCAACAGGGAACGCGGGAACAGCACGGCAGGAGGTGGCCGTCACCCTAGGAGGGCGGCGTGCGGAAGCGGATCTTCTTGGCTGTTTCCACGTCGGACTTGGCAACCAAAAACCGCATCTTCTTGCCCCCGTTCCGGATCAGGTCCACAGCTCTGAAACCCAGCGCAGGGGGAGGAGGAGGGAGCCAGGCTCGCGTCGCGGGGACTCCCCGCAGGCCCAGCCTCAGGACAGGTGAGGCAGGCAGGGCTTTGGGGGAACCTGGGATAGGGACCCACTCTGTCACCCTGCTGTGACACACCGCCTCGAGGGGCTCCCCGGTGGGGCTGCTGTGTGCTCAGAGGTTGAGGGAGCCGGCTGAGCGCTGCGCCTCTGCTCCCTCACACCCAGCCCAGGGTCGGGATGGGACCTGCTCATGGGCCAGGGGCTCCCCTGGTGGCTGTAGCACGAGGGCGGGGGGTACCTCAGGTAGCTGACACCCGTCAGGCTGCTGCCGTTCACCTCCAGGATGCGGTCTCCCAGGGACAGGCGGCCGTCCGAAGCCGCAGGACTGCCCGGGAGCAGGGTCTGGATGTAGAGCCCCGGGGCGCCCAGCGGCGTGTGCTGGGGGAGAAGTGTCGGCCTCAGGCTTCCGTGCGCCTGGGCCCGGCTCCCTCACGAGCTCTGCCACGGGGCTGCGAGGGCAGCACCAGACACCGTCACGTCCCCTGCAGGCCCTTCCCTCCTCTCAGAAGCCTCTGAGCCACCCGCTATACTCTTAGCCCAGACCCTGGTCCCAGCCTTCCCCACGAGCTGGGGGCCAGTAAAGAGAGGGCCCGGCCCAGCAGAGCCCAGAGGGCCACTCACCAGCCCGTCGATCAGGCCCATCCCCAGCCCGGAGGGGCCCCGCTCCAGCTCCACAACGAAGACGTAGCAGAAATCCTCCGTGCTGGAGCTGCGGCTGGGAGGGGCCGGAAGGGGCTCATCCTCAGGACCCACGCTGTCCCCTGGGTGGGCAGGGAGCGGGGGGGCTGTCTGCACTGCTGTGGCAGCCTGTCCCCAGGAAGGGTGCTCACTGTGTTCTAGCAAGTCCCCAACTACTGTCAGGATAAGGGGTCCAGGTCACACCCTCGTGTGTTTGGAAGAGGCACCCCCATCCACCTCATGGCTGGCCCTTTCCAGGGCCGAACAGGGGCCTCTGCTCAGGCTCATTCTGAGACCCTGCTTCCTCCCTCTGCACCTCTAAGTGCTGACTCCACCCCTGTCCACCCCCGATGTCTGACCCGGCCCCCCAGCCCAGCACCAGGGCCCCGAGCGAGCCTGCCCCCTTCTTGAGCTGGAGCCACCCGGAAGGACCTGTGGTTGTGGCCCCAGCACTCAGATCTCCAGGACCACGGCTGGCACTGCCACGGCCTCGAGATCCCCATCCCTCTGCTTCCCTTCTTCTGTGCTTGTCTCCTGAGCCATCCCTCCCTGCCTCCCCCTATCCTCAGGGTAGCGACTTGGTCCCACAGATGGCTCCGCATGGCCCAGCCGCCCTCTGGCATCCTGGGCGGGCACTGCGAGCCCCAGGTGAACATAACGCCAGGACCTCACGGGTGGCATGACTCCCAAGGGGCTCTGCCAGGTGGCAACAGGGCTGGGGTGCGAGCATGAGCCTGGGGACAGGTCTCACCTTCTGGAGCTGCGTTCCTCCTCCCTTCCAGGAGCACTTTCCCACAGGTGCCTCTAGGCTCGGGCCAGTCCGGGACAGCGGGCTCGAGGCTGAGTGGGGTGCTGGGAGGCGTGAGTAGACACGAGGAGTCTACGTGCAGGGGGCCAGCCTGGGGGCCCCCGCGGCTCTGCCTTCCTGAAAGGCCCTGTGCACGGGGAGCCCCCGCAGAAGCCAGAGTGCGCCCCTGGCCAGCTTCACGGGCTCCCCTGCAAACTAGCGGGCCGCTCTGGCCCTCAGAGGTGGTGTGGTGCGGGCCCTGGGCGGCAAGGGGGAGAAAGAACTCAGGGACTTGGCGGCCAGGCGTGGTGGGAGAACAAGAGGGGCTCCGGGCACTCCCAGGCCCTGAGCTGGCTGCCCCTGGCCCCCCTGCTGTCCGAGTCCACGCACCCCCAACTGCACCCGGTACCTCGAGGCCCCCCGGTTGGGAGGGCCCCCCAACGGGGCTGGGCTTGCTACGCAGACTCCACAGGAAATGGCGGATGTAGAGAAGGTGCTGGTAGATGCTGTCGTCCAGGCAGTCGGCCTCCAAGTCCACCTGGAAGCCCTCGCTCGGCAACACAATGGGTGGCGGGTTTTCATAGGACTCCAGGACCTCCTCTGTTGGGGGAGGGGCGGGGGACGGCATGACAGGCCCAGCAAGACCAGACTTCCTGTTCCTCCCCAGGTGTGCCAGCCACCCCCACCCCACACCATCAGGACAGGGGACGCCGCCATGGGGCATCCGGGCAAAGGCAGCCTGCCCAGACCAGCGCTCCGCCGTCTGTGTCCAGTGACCCGCCAGGGCAAAGCTCGAGCTGCTGGCTGGAACCTCTGCCCACAGTGGGCCCCCGACACTTCCCCTCCGGGCACCCCTCCCACCGCCCCCATCCACTGTGATCTGCATGTGGCCCTGGGACCCAGATGGTGGGGGGCATGTCTGCCCTAAAACAGACCCGCCCCATGGGGGCCCCCGGCAGAGCACCCCCACGTGGCAGGCCTCCAAAGTGAGGAGCCCACAGTCCTGCTCAGAGCAGTGGCTTTGTCCAGGTTGAACCCCTAGGGGACAGGGACACGGTTTCCAACTGTAGTTTCTACCTCCTTGTAATTTGTGTGTGTCATGGTGTATCGTGCAGCAGAGATACGTCCCTAGTTGTGAGACACACACAGGCCCACGTAGGCCATATATGCGCATGCACGTGGCAAGTACACTGTCTCCGCATGCAGACCCTGCTCTCCTCTTGGTCGGCTATGCCCCAAGTGAGGCCGCAGCCTCGGGCTCCTCAATGGGTAGGACCCAGCCTGACCGGAGGTTGGATCTAGGTCATGGCCTGTGGGCTCTGACTACCCCCACCCCCTTCTGTGAGGGTCTCCAGGTCCCCAGGTGGGGGACAGGGTAGGGTGTTCCCAGAAGATGGCGCCCAGGATGAAGGTCCCCAAGGCTCTGCACGCTCCCATAGGAAGTCCCCCAGGGAGCTCCCTTTTGCCCCAACATGGCGCACAGGGCCCCCAGCTCCTGGCCCAGAGGCGGCTCACCTGACTTGAAGGCATCAGGGCTGTCCTGGGCGCCTGGCTCCCAGGCACTCATGGGGCCCACAGCTGAGGCCAGCTGGTACTGGGTCAGCAGCCGGTGCAGCTGCGCGGGGCTCAGGGTGGGGAAGGCGGCCCGCAGGTTTGCCCAGCTCATCTGTGTGACAAGAAGCAGCTCATGATCAAAGGCTCCCGGATGGCACAGCCATACCCCCAGGAGGGGTGTTCTAGGCACTTGGGCAGGGGCAGAGGGCCTGGGCTGCCTGGCCCCGTGCTCCCAGCTCGCTCACACAGGCCTTGGCACCCCTGGGGACCGGTGAGGTCACTAAGGGGCCCAGGGGGCAGCCAGCAGGCACCCCACCCAGGGCTCTGTCTACTGACTACACCTACCACCACGTCATCCCCCCGCCCCCGGAGCTGAGAAGGGAGGGAAAGAGTCCCAGGGATTTGAAAAGTGGGATTCCTGCTTTATAGCACGAGAGACCCAACCCACCAGGCTGAAAGGAAAGCATAAATGCAAAGCCTTCTACCACCTGGGACCCCCAAGATTGGCTCTGTGGGCACAGGACAGGGAGGCTCCCTCAAGTGGGACCAGCAGCCCAAGCTGTGCAGAAGAAGGTGAACTTATGCGTGAAATCCAGCAGCCTGCACCGTTCGCTGCAACCCTGGTCTCCACTGGCCAGGGACGCCCCTCCTCTCTGGTTTTCTGGGTCCCTCTCTCCTCTGTGGGTAAATCCGCTTCTCTGTGACGCCGTCATTCATGACTGCCATTGGAGGCGCTGGCCCAACTCGTGCCCTCTGGGGCCCTCAGCTTCTGACTTGGCTCTTGAAAGTCAGAAAGCACCCTGATGGCTCATCTCCAGGATGTGTCCTGTCTTATTCTTCCAGAAAGTTAGGCTTCTCATGGCCGTGGTTCCGACATCGCGGCGCTCAGCCCCCTGCAAGTCTGCTCCCCCTTCAAGCTCTTGGCTCCTGGCTGCGTGCTCTGGAACCTCAGGGAAAGTGGGGGAGGGGCGTATTGGTCCCCCCACCACCAGCATGCCACAGCAGCCACCTCCCCTGCTCTTTCCTGACTCAGTGTTTGAAGCCTGGGCCTCACCGGCGGGTCCTTCTCTCTTCCCTCCCTTTGCTCCTCTGCTTCTCTCTTCTGGGTTTACTGCCAAGAGGCTGGGGCTGTGGGTAGCCAGTGCCTTTGCTGGAGGGACAACCGTGTCCTGAGGCTACCTTGTTGGGGTGCAGGGCAGCCTCTGGGAGCTGCACCCTTGCCCACCAGCTCAGGATGGCCTCTGTTGGCCTGAGGCAGTACCTTTGGGGAATCCCGGCCTCCGTCCCATGGCTGTGCAGCATCCAGGGCTGGTGTCAGCGCAGGCCCAGCACACTCCCGTGTCCTTACCTGAGTGCAGGGACACTTTTCTGGGTGACTTCCTGGACTTTTGTCTCCCGATCTTGCCACTGAGTCCTTCCTCTCCGCTGTCATGGTTTTAGTTTCCAAGAATCCTTTTGGTTCTTTTATAAAGTCCTGTTGTTATTTTACAGACACTAAGTCTTCTCTTTAGGAAGATTTTTTTTTTTTTTTTTTAAGTTTCTTCTCCCTGAAGTCTGTTTCAGGGGATGGTGAACTGTGGCCTGAGGCCTATATTTATAGGGCCCTCGAGCTAAAAATGGTTTTCAGATTTTTATAAAAGCATTAAAACAACAAAGAACCTGGGGTGGCCAAATTCTCCATGGCCCACGAAGGCTGAAATAGCGACCACGCAGCCCTTCACAGAGAAGTCTGCCAACCCGATCCGTGTCTCCCACCCCCTCTCCCCACATCCGTCTCTCGTGTCGGAATCCGCTCCCTCCCATTCCCGGAGAGGGTGCTGAGTCTGCCCGGCCGGCTCACGGTGGGACGCAGGTCTGCACCCCCCAGGCTGTCACCAACCACCCAGCACGGCCAGGCCAGCCTCCTGCCACGGGGAGGGCACAGGCCCCACCGAGCAGGCGGCACTCAAGCTCCCTGGCCCCCAGGAAGCCTCCTTGCCGTCTGCGCTCTAGAACTCAGCCCAGGCGCCTGGCCATGCGGGAAGGGACAGTAGGACCCAGCGCCACCGCTTCGTCCTCTTCCTGTGCGTCTCTCGCATTGACGAAGGTGGCTGACGAAGGTGGCGGGGCGCCGAGTGGGTTGCTGGTGGCCTGTGACCTCCGACCTCCGTGCACGCATCTGTGACATCTGGGCCGCAGCCCCTGTGGCAGGGCAGCCACGACAAACTCCGAACAGGCAGCCGCGCGCCCATTCCTCTGAGCAGTTTTAAATGTTTTCCGCAGTTTGACGAAGACGCAGTCATTACTATTTGTCAACGTCCGTGCTGAAGATGTCCCCTTCTCTGTTTCCACGCTGGCTGTTGGTGACTTCCCACTTCCGTTCTGCTCTCCAGCAGGCCCAAGGCCTGTTGCTCCTCTGCTCTCTCTTCACACTGCTGGGTTTGGCTGCTCCCGGGCCAGGACCTTCCTTCTCGGGCCAGTTCTCTATGCGTTCTTGGGCCTTTTCCGCGGCTCAGATGGTCACCCGCCTCCTAGCTTGACGCGTCGCATCTCCTCTGCGTCTTCTCCCTGGGGGCTCGTGCCACCGAGAAGCCAACCACATGCCCAGGTTCCATCCGTGATCTGCACCCACATGTCCTGTTTCTGAATTTTCTCTGGTGAAACCACGTGTCACTTTAAGAATAAAACAACCCAGTAACTTAACATTTTGACACCTGAGCAGGATCTCGGCCCCAGCACGTGGGAGGTTGTCTGTACCCGCTGAGCAATCCGTGGCCGTGGGGCCCCGGCGTGGCCAGCACGAGGCTGAGGTTGCTGTGCAGGCAGCTGGTCACACCCCGCGGGTGCGCAGCCAGCCAGCAGCTACCGCTGTTACTTAGAGCACCGGTGACCCAAAAGCACGTGAGACCTTGTGTGTGGTGACCCTCAGGCTGAGACAGAGGCTCAGACTTGACACCAGACAGGCAGGTCTGTGATCCCCACGGGGGTGTCCTACTGGCTACGCTCAAGGTGCCCATGATCCTGACGCTCCCAGCGGCGCCAGCCATGCGGACCTCTCCCCATGGTCCCTGGGGCACTACTGCCAGGCGGGAAAGGGACACCACTGGTTCGCTTTCATGGATCATCCGTGACCACTGTCCGGTAGCTACCGGGGGGCTAGGAGGGGGGTTCCTAGCTTCCTGTCGTGCCTCCGACAAGTGACCACACACAGTTCCGGGAGCCAGATGTCCCCAGACATGGGGCCAAAGCCAAGGAGCCAGCACGGCTGCATCCTCCTTGCACACATGGGCCATCCGAATCCAGCTGAGGCCCATGCCCAGCTTCTGGAGGCCGCCATGGCCCACAGTCCCTCTGCAGAGCCAGCTGGGCCATCAAGTCCCTCCTCCCGTCCTCTCTCGGACCCAGGCTTCTGCCTCCCTCTTCCGCTTCTAAGCATCATGTGCTTAGATGGGGCCCAGTGGACAAGCGAAGGAGGCCCCCATCTCGGAGCCCCTGACCATCACATGTGCAGAGCCCCCGGGCGTGTGGGGTCAGACGGTGCGGGGCCTCCTGCCTGCAGGTGGGCACAGCTGTGGGACAGAAGCCTTCTGCAAGCTCTCGGGGCCCCAGAAGCCAGGGCCGTGACCCTCGCCCGATCTGTCCGGCGCCCCCCTACCTGGATGAGCTGCGCACGGGGCGTGGCCAGCAAGTTGAGGGTGCAGGAAAGCTTCCGGAAGAAGCGCTCCCCGGCCTCCCCGTGGCCAGCACTCCGCATCCACTCCAGGAGCTGCTGCAGGCGGGCGCAGGCCTGGACGCCGCGGGGCCAGTGGAAGCAGCTCAGAGAGGGGCCTGGAGCCGGGACACAAGGTCACACCTGATGCCGAGCAGCCCCTCCCAGATGGCGGGCATCCCGCCTCCCCAACGCCTGTCCTCCCTGATGCAAAGCCTCTGAGAACAGGCCTGATAACCGAACACGGGTTTCCAAGGCCCCTAGCCTGCTTCTGGACCCCTCTCTGGGAGGGAGGGCTGGAACACCCACAGAATCCCAAATGCAAAGACCATCGCACCTACAGCCGAGGACCCCTGCTCCCACCCAGATCCTGCCCATGGACCCCGACCAGCCCTGGAAGGTCACGCTGATGATATGTGCCATGGGTCTGCAGCACGGCATGGTCACATCCCTGTGTCCCAATGGGGCCCCCTGGCTGGAAGGAACTGGCACCCCAAGACCCTGGCAGTGAGGAGAGCCAGGGGTGCAGAGGCCACGCCCCTTCTCTGAGCCGGTCCCTCCTTCACTCCCCGCTAGGGCTGTGTGGAGATAAAAGGAACCGGAAAAGGCCCGTGCAGACCCCACCCCTACCCTGGGGCCGCTCTGCAGACCCTGCCGGACAGTACTGCTCCCGGAGGTGCCCGCTCTGCCGCAGAAGCTGCTCTCCTGGGCCTCGCCCTGCCACCTAGACCCCCAGGCAGTGAGATGCCTCAGCACCCCAGTGCCCGCCAGCACCCGCTTGGCTTCTCCCGCAGCAGGGGTAGGGGTCCCCAGCGCCCCCGGGCCTCACCCTTATCCAGGAGCTGGTTGAAGAGCAGAGTGCTGGAGAAGAAAAAGAGGTAGGCCAGCACCTGCGAGGCGATCTCGGGGTGCACCCGGAACTGCCGCAGGAGGTCCATGGTGGCCTGGTACACGGACACGACATGGCGCAGCTCCTCGGGCAGCTGGGGGGTGGAGCACCAGCTCTCCCGGCGCTCCGTCTGGAAAGGGGGGCACTCCAGCAGGGCCGGGAGGCAGACGTACAGGGACTGGGGGCGACAGGGAGACACCAGCTGCACACAAGGCCTTGCCTGGCCTGCGTGCGCGTCCTGCCGGACACGCCCCAGCCGCCTAGGGCCAGCCCCGGGTAAAGATGCAGAGGACACCCGGAGGGGGAGGCAGCCCCGGCCCAAGGGCTGCCAGAGATGCCCCACAGGTCTGGGGGGGAGGGGAGCTGTGCCTTCCTGTTTTAGCAGACAGAAGAGTGGCCCCAGGCAGCCAGCTGGTCTCTCGGTACCGGCGCACCCCTCCCGCGGAGCCGAGCTGGGCACGGCAGCCTGGGCGCCAAGGCAGCAGCCCTGGCGGAAGGCCGGGGGACGGCAGGCACCCACACTCATCTCGGGGGTGACAGGGCAGCATCGGCCGCTCCCCAGAAACAAGGTGAACGCACACCTCCCTGGGGAGTCCTTGGCTGCCACCACCCCTCAAGGTGATCCTGGGACAACAGGTCAAGGGCCACGCGCATCCCCACTTGGACCCCTGGGCATGTGGACTGGGGGCTTCTCCCCGTTTGGCCGAGACACTGAGGCTGTGTCCTCCTCAACACGGGGCTCCGCGCAGCTGGGAGCAACTGAGCACGGGGCTGCCTGACTCAACCACCTTAACCCCATCGCTTCTCCGAGCACTGTCCTCAGCACACTGTCCCCAACCAACCCTTCTTGCTTCCTGCTGGAGAGCAGCTGGGCCAGGCTCCACACGCCCCAGCAAATCCATCCGAGTTCACACTCATTCTTGGCAAGTCCCCTGGGCTCCCCGAGTCAGGACCACCTGCCACAGGGGCCCCTCCTCTCTCCACCTGCCTGCACCCTCTCCATACCCAGAGGCTCCATCGCCCTCTCTGCTCACCGCAATGGCCACCGGTGCCCACGGAGGCCATGCTCCACCTTCCAAATCACTGCCCAGAGCCTCCAGCACCGCGGGCCCTGCACGGCCGGCTGCCTCCCAGGACAAGGGCGATGCACGCAGGAGGTTGAGGAGCTGGGAGCCAGCCCTCGAGGGCACAGAGGCAGCCATTAGAGCCCCAAATCCTCGAGCAGTGGTGGGGCGAGCACCCGTCTCCTTCCCGGCGCCCCGCCCCCAGCCCGGTGGTGGGGGGACATGAGGAGCACCCCCTGCCGCGTGGGAGCGAGCCAGCCGCGTGCCGCACCTTGGAGACGTAGTACACGCACTGCTGGAAGGCGTGCAGAATGACCTCCTCCAGCACCGCCATGGCCTCCTCGCTGGCCGTCAGCGCGCAGGAGAACAGCGACTCCCTGGAGCCTACGGGGAGACGGCAGCACACAGTCACCCCTGGAGTGCGCAGGCCACGTCCCCATCTGGGGTTTGGGGCCGCAAGAGCCAAAGCCACCCAGCCCGGCCGGCTGCCCCCTGCCAGCCCGGCTGTCGCGCCTTCCCAGGGCCCTGTACTCCCAGGCCCAGCCATGCCAAAGCCATGAGAGGTGCATCCGCGGCTCGTTAGTGAGCAGACTCCGGACACGTTTTCTGCTGGAACCAGCAGCCCCGGCAAGAGCAGATTCTGACCCAGGTCCCCTGCAGCCACTTCTCACTCCACACACAGGTCAAAGGCACACCGGCCGGAGCTCCGAAGGAGACCGTCACTCCCCAGAACTGTGATGTTTCCGAGAAGACAGAAACCTAATGGCCTACGTGCCCCGTTCTCCCCCCAGCACCCGGGAGAGACTGCCCGGAATCTCCACAGCCCCACGGAGGGAGGCAGCCTTGGCTCCATGCGGGTCCCCCAGAACCACAGGCCCAGGGGCCTCCACCTCCCCCATCAGGCTGGAGCTGAGCCTGGGCGGCTGGCAGGGAGGCTGCCCAGCAGGGTGACGGGGTGCCCGTGGATGCCCGGTGATTCCTTCCTTCTGGGAGGGGTTTCTGCAAAGGCAAGAAGCCTGGGGGTGGGAGGGGGGAAGGGGAATGTCCTGAAGGGCCCCCCCACCGACACGGGAGGCACGCAGCGCCCCAGCAGCACTCAGCCGGAGTGCCCATGGCCTGGTCTCCCGCCCGCTCAGCAACTCGCTTCGCTGCGGAGCCGCGGGCAGTCAGCTGGGACGCGTGTGTCACGCCGAGACGGGCGCTGCTCATCTTGCTACGGCCTTTTCATTCCCACGCAGCGCAGGTCCCACGGTCTTGGGCTCTCCTCCCAGGGCTGGGAGGGAGGCGCTGGGTCTGACGGGGCTCCAGGAGCACAGAATGGAAACAGAGACCCCTCCCCCTGCAACATCTGGATGCACCACTGTTCAAGGCACTTCTCTTTGCAGGGCTCGGGTCTCTCCTGCCCCTGGGCCCACAGACCACCCCCGAAGGGCTCACTCCCCTGGAACCCGCCAGAGGCCTGCCCCACGTGCCCAGGGTCCTCCCCTGAGCCCGGCAGCCCCACTGGCTTTCAGAGGAGAGGTAAATCAGGCAACTTTGGGGGTCCCGTGGCTTGGGGGAGCAAGAAGCTCTTACTAGGCTGCTGGGCTGTAGCAACCCCAGGCTTACAGAAGCACGCAAGGTGCCCACTGCTGACCATGGCCCCTGTAGATCAAACATGACCCCCGGCCGACCGAAGCCAGCAGGACCCGGACCAAGAAACCAGTTCCGAACCCTCTCCCTAGAGCGGGGCCCGGATCAGGGGACCTCCTAGGCAGCCAACTTGTCTGAGAAAGCCCACCTCTACCCCCTGCAGGGGCATGAGAGCTCTGGCAGAGGAGGGACGGCAGAAAGAGGAGGAGGCCAGGATTCTGTGGAACACAGCCATGGGGAGGCTCCCGGCAGATGCCACATGGGTCTCTCTGATGCCACGGGGAAACCAGCTGAAACACCTGCTCCCGTGGTGCAGGCTCTGCTGGGTTGCTCCCAGATACAGGGTCCCTGTGCTCAGTTTCCGACCAAGCTGACACTCACAGAAGCCCTTTGGGGGTCGGAGGCCTGTACTTGAGGCCCCCAGATCCATAATGGCTAAGGCAAAGCCACGAAGGCACCCAGAGAGCTCTCCGTGGATAAAATGCCCCCAACCCCTGCTGGGCCCACCTCCCGGCTGCCCAGGGGAGGGAGGCGTCCTGGGTAAGAGCTTGGAACAACCGAGATTGTGTGCGGAACGCAAAGGCGATTTTCCAGTATTCAGGACGTGACATCTGTTTTCAGAATTCTTCCCACAGAAATTTCCTGCTGAAGGTCAGGAGGCCGAGAGGCGACTCTAACCTGGCCTCTGGCCTCTGCTGATG
Organism: Lontra canadensis; assembly: GCF_010015895.1. Taxonomy (NCBI): domain Eukaryota; kingdom Metazoa; phylum Chordata; class Mammalia; order Carnivora; family Mustelidae; genus Lontra; species Lontra canadensis. The sequence goes on along the minus strand of NW_022631039.1, from coordinate 11,918,549 downwards.
TGATGTTTCCTCCAAGCTCTCCAGCGCCTGCCCCCACACAGGACACTGTTTGTGGGACGCCCGGGTCCTGCCACAGCTTCCCCCGCCCACGCACTCCCCAGGGTGGACAGAGGCAGGGCCCCGGCCACGCAGCAGCTCTCTCTCCCAGCATCAGCCAGCCTAAGCGACCTCCAGGGCCAGACCAAAAATAACTCCCTCCGAGAGCAGAGGCAGCAGCTACGGAAGCGGAGCCCCCACCAGCTCTAAGTAGCCCGTTTAACGCAGCCAGATGCGGGGTCCCTGTGCACGGGCAGCAGGCCCGACGGGACCCAAAGACCACAGCCTCTCCGCAGAGCGTGTGAAACCAGGGCGGACGAGATGGGGCCGCGGGACTCACCCACCAACACTGTGCCCAGAAGCCACGGCAGCAGCAGTTCTCCCCGCTTACTCTGCTGTGGCCAGGATGGGGGGACTTGCTGTCAACACCCCCAACCTCAGAAGGGCCACAGGCGCTTGGAGACCGGCCAGAGGCCCAGTGCTCCCCGGCCAGCGCCACGTCCAGAAGAGGGGCCCCTCCGTTCGGAACCTCTGGAGGCCACAAGGAGACCGGCTTCGGAGGAGGGAGGCCCGAGGTTCTGGAAGCACCGTGCTCGGGACAGCCCAGTGCCCTGGCTTTGGAGACGCACAGGGAAGGCCGTTTATGTCATATTCAGGGGAAAAAAACAGGTAACGGGCTACTTCAGGCCCAGGCCTCGGGACAGAGCACACAGCAGCCCGGCCGCGAGGTCTCACCGGACGCCTTGCACAACGTTCACCCAAGGATAACAGGGATGGGGGCAATAGGTCAACAGGCCTGAATGCCCACTGGGACACAGAAGGTTCTAGTACATCCCTCTACATCTCCCCAGAAGCCCTAATTCCCAGGCCCCAGAAGCCCAAGGAAGTTCCCAATGTCCCTTTCACTGTGAGGTGGGGGATAAGAAAACACAAAGAAGCCATGACTGACGAGAAGGGACCCAGACACAGCGGCTGGCTCTGTGTCCCATCACCCCGACACGTCCCTGCCAGGCCTCCTCCACTGGCTCCACGTGGCCCAGCACTGGCCCAGCTGGCCCTCCGGCCCACCCATCTGCAGAGCTCCCAGGTGGCCGAGCCAGCACACAGTAGGACAGCCTGCCCTGTGCAGACCACCGCTCCTCACCGTCAGCCACCAGGAGCCCCTCAGCTCTGGGAATCTAGCCCCTCCTGGGGGCTCAGCAGGGTCCCACACCACCTGGACGAGGTCCAGGGCCGGGTCCAGGGCCCCAGGCTATGTGCTCGGGGTTCTTCCACACGGAGCCCACGGCCACCCCCCCCGGGAGACACAGCTAAGCACAAAGACGCCTAGCTGCGTCCGGCAGACTGAGCCCACGGGGAGCCTTGGCCAGGCCCGGCCTGCCTGCCTGGCTTCCCTCCCAGCTCCGGGGGGAGCAGGGGGTGGGGGGGCAGCCTTCAGGGGCAGGGCCGCTGACCACGCCTGCCGAGGACCCCCCCACCACAGGGACAGAGGTGGGTGAGCAGCTCTGGTTTTGTTACAGGAGTGAAGGAGCTGGATCAAAACCAGGCTCACCCACGGAAGGCTGTGGCCCCGGCCCCTGGAGCTACCCCACCCTCCTTCCCCGCTCGTTCCGGGGGCCACGAGGCAGACCCGTGGCAACTGAAGTCCCAGCCAGCCTCAGGGCCCGGCTGAAGCCACCCTCTTCTGGAAGCCCCCACCTCTGGCTGCCCCAGGCAGTCTCTCCCAGTGCTGCCATCTCAGGTGCTGCGGGCATATCCCCTGCCACAGAGTCCCAAAGCCACCCAGCCCCTGGGGCACCGTGTCTCCTCTCAGAAACCCCAGAGCCTCCAGTAAGGGAGAGCCCGGGGCCGAGGCACCGCATGCTTTCTACCAGCCTCCCCAGGTGACACGCGGCGGAAGACACTGAGTGCATGACAAACAGGGGACACGAGGCTGGGTCTGCCTGACCGCCAGGGTCACCCCCTCTCAGAGGGACCCCGACACAGCGCCACCTCCCTTGGTTTGAGCAGCCAACTCCAGCCTGGGATGAAGAGGGGCCAGGCCGCTGCCCCCCCCCAGGGGCCCCCCGTCCCCCCACTCGCCCCGGAGCAGCAGCCCGCACCTGTGACGTCCAGCTCCTCCTCCAGACTCTGCATGTAGAGCGGGCACTTCTGCTGGATGAAGTAGAGCAGCTCCACCGAGTTGGACATCCAGAAGAGAATGTGCTGCAGGTCCGGGACCAGGCCCGCCATGGGGAAGCTGGCCAGGGACAGGGGTTCCTGGCTGCCGAGACAGAGGACCCAGAGTTAGTCCCGGACAGGCCCCCGGGAAGGGAGGCCGGATCAGCACTGTGCACACAAGGACGTTCATTCCAACAGGACACCAGTGGGACCCCAGCAAACCCACCGCGGCCCGGCTGGGACAGGGGGTACACAGACAAGCTGCGGGACACGTGGGCTGGAGATGCACGCCCTCCAGACGGTGCAGGAAGGGCCACCAGGGGCCACAGCCCTTGGGAAAGGACGCTCGTAAACTCTTCTCGCATCTTCTCTTCTGGGACTGAGATGAGGAGGACGCGTGGAGGAACGCGTGGGTGTGTACAGGAGGGGGCGGCTGGCGGGCGGGAGCAGGAGCCCGAGTGTCAGGCTGTCGCTGACGCTAAAACGGCAGCAAACGAACTGCTGTGGGAGGCGCACGGGCAGGATTAGCTAAAAACTCCTGGTCGTAGCCGGAAGATGGTGTGGAGAGTCTGTGAGTCAGACAAGGCCCTGAGAGCGCGTCACTGGGAGACTTAGGGTTAACAGTCAGGAAAGCAGAAGCTGCCCAATTCGGGCCTGGTGCTGCCCACACAAACTCTTCACACGGACTCCCCTGCTAGGGCCGCACGTGTCGCTGCAGCTCGTTAAATCAGAAAGCTTCCAGGCACCAGGCACAGGGCTGGAATCTTCCCGCCCCTCTGATGCCCATTACAAGCCTGGGCGACAGCCAGCTCGGGCTGGAGGTAGCCCTGGGGGCACTCCTCCCTCCTGAGCCGGCACCTTGAGACTCTATGCTCCCTTTCTGGGGGACGATGGCAACATCAGGGCCACCCGTCTCCTGGGTCCAGCGGGGTCCGGCCCAGCCCAGATCCACCCCAGGCCCCTCTCCTCGCCTCTGGTCTCCTGTGCACCAGCCCCTGGGATCCAGGACCTTGTGCCTATGGCAGGAAGCCCCCAGCACTGTCCTGAGCCACTCTCCAGAAGTCCGGGGGAGGAGGCGGCAAGGCCATGCCGAGCTCTGGGGTTTCCTCGACTGCAAGCATCAAGGGCCAGTCTCTCTGGGCCTGATGTCCTGTCTTGTCGCACCCACACAGTGGAGGCAGGTCAGCAGGATGCGCTGTGGTGGCCTCTGAGGATGCCCGAGCCTGGTGGCTGCAGGGCCAGGACACGGTCTCCGGGGCTGGCATGACTGTATCCAGGGACTCTCCTGACAGGTGAGCACAGATCCGTTGAGCAGCAAAGCACCCAGATGTGACTCAGGTCTGTCTGCGAGGGACAGCACCCTGGGGGCCCAGCGGTGCAAGTGACCCGGCGCCAGAATAGCAACTCTGTAGGCAGACCAACAGGGGCAGGCCAGGCGGTGGCATCTGCGAGGACAGTGCTGTCCCCGGGCCCGGCCCGGGTACAGGGCCCTTTGTCCTGCCTGGCGGGCATCACAGCAGCTCAGGGACTTCCTGTCGTTCATGATGGTCACAGCCAGGGTCACGGTGGCCGGCTTGTGAGGCAGCCCCCGTGGGCCCGGGCGGGGACCTCAGGCTCCCACGTACACGTTCCTCTCGTGCCTGCAGTTTCATTGCTCTGACGTAGCTTCGCTCGTGTCACTGCGGTGTGACCGCTCTCTCTGCCCTGCTCCCCGCGAGGGAAGGCAGTGGCTTTGGGCCGGGTGTCCTTGCTCTCACTGCTAGGTAGGTCTGCGGCCGCCGCCCCCCGCTCGTCTTCCAGAGCCCCGAGTGCTGCGGGTCAGTAAGAAAGGATCAATTGGGCTCTTCGGAGCCGAAGTCCATTGTGTTTTCCACATCCGCGGCCCTTCTCAATTTCACCCAGAACTCAAAGGGACAGAAGGGCCTCTCCTGACAAGTCAACCACCAGGTATGGCCAAGTGGCGTTTCGGAGTCGAATCGCAGCACACCTGCCCCCGCAGGCCACACGCAGCAGCGCACGAACTCGGGGGCTCCGGGCCCTCCCTTCAAGCGAGCACCGAGCAGAAGCAACAGTTTCACGGATGGAAACCCAAAAGCAGACAAGTGGGATGACCTCACGCTGCCAAGCTCCTGCACAGCGGAGGAAGCCAAAGCAGAGTGAAAAAGCCACCCACGGCACGCGAGAAACACTTGCAAACCCTGCATCTGAGCGGGGCTAGTTTCCAGACCCGGGAGGAACGCCGATCATTCGAAAGCAAAAAACACTAACAACCTGAATAAAAAATGGGTTGAAGACCTGAAGAGAGACTTCTCCAGAGAAGACCTCCAGACGGCCAGTGGGCACACGGGGAGGTGCTCAGCCTCGCCAACCGCCAGGTGAACGCAAACCAAAGCCACGACGCACACTCGCCTCGTACCTGTTGGAGTGGCCGTCGTCGAAAGGGCAAGAGATGACAAGTGTAGGAGAGGGTGTGGAGAGACCGGGGACCCTTGTGCACTGCTGGGGGGTGGGTGCAAAAGGGAGTTGCCGCTGTGGGAAACAGGACGGACACCCTCAGAACATGGACAATGGCGCCGCCGTCTGACCCGGCAAGTCCACGTCTGCGTATTCACGTGAAGGAACCGATCGGTATCGCCGAGCGGTGCCCGGGTCAGTGCCGCACGGCTGCCGATACGGGACATGCGGGTCACACTCAGTGTCCACGGACGGAGGACAGGGTAAAAACGAAATCTGGTACGTGGTCTGATGAAATGTATTTCAGCCTTTAAAAAAGGAAACCCTGCAGTGTGGTAGGACACAGATGAGCCCTGAAGACATTCCGCGAAGCAGACTGAGCCGATCGCAGAAGGAAAAATACCACAAGATTCCGCTGAGATATCTGAGAAGGTCCAACCCACACAGAATGGTGGCTGCCAGGGGCTGGAGGGAGGGAGAGACTGGAAACTGCTAATATGCACTTCAGAACTTAAAGGGGTGGTTTTTGGGGCGCCTGGGTGACTCAGCTAGATAAGCCTCTGCCTTCGGCTCAGGTCGTGATCCCAGCGTCCTGGGATCAAGCCCTGTATTGGTCTCCCTGCTCAGCGGGGAGTCTGCTTCTCCCTCCCCCTCTACTGCTCCCCATGCTTGTGCTCTCTCTCTCTGTCAAATAAATAAAATCTTAAAAAATTTTTTAAAAATTTTATTAAGTTTTTATTTATTTGACAGAGATCACATGTAGAAAGAGAGGCAGGCAGAGAGAGAGGAAGGGAAGCAGGCTCCCCGCTGAGCAGAGAGTCGGATGCAGGGCTCGATCCCAGGACCCTGGGATCACGACCTGAGCCGAAGGCAGAGGCTTTAACCCACTGAGCCATCCAGGTGCCCCTAAAAAACTTTTTTAAAATAAAAATAATAATTAGGTGTTTTTTTACCACAATAAAATAAATAAAAATAAGCCAAATCACTGATTGCACCAATATAAATTTTTAAAAACCTATTTGGGAAGCATATAGGAGAGAAATTATTCCCAAAAAGAAAATCAAATGCATTTTTGCTAACAAAAATTAAACTAAAATTTAAGAAGTTCTAAAAATATTCAAAATTCAAAGAAATTAAAATAGGAATTATGCAAGAATAAGGAAATAATAAAGAGGTTAATGGAGCAGAAATCAAAACCCAAGTGAGCAGAAACAACAAAACTGGTCCTTTTAAACATGACAACAAACAAATCCCTGGGAAGATAAATCGAAGGGAGGTAAGTGGAAAAGACATAAATCCAACAGGAACTAAATACAAGAGAGATGAAAATAGGCCCAAAAGAATACCAGGAACAATTTTATCCCAGTAACTTGGAGGACAAAAGCAGAAGTCCCCAAAATCAATACAAGCAGAGGGACAGAACCAGACACACCGATAATCACTGACGAAGCAGGTCGGGCCGGGGCGCCCAGACGCTCCCACAGGCTACCTCGCCAGCCCCCACGGCCTCACCACACACGACCTGACGCGGGGAACTGGAAACAGACCAGGCGGCCCCGTTCGCTTTCTGGGAACCTTGCTATTAAAGTCAGACCAGGACAATGGGTGAAAAATCCTAGATCACTTTGACGTGTGAATTCAGGTGAAAAATGCTAATTAAAATGTCCACAAACTGTCAGTCACCATCCTGCACAAATCCGTAGCCACGAAGAGCTGAATCCCAGGGACTCGGCCACGGATCCGGATGGGAAGAGCAGCCAGCGCCGCGCCCGCGCTCACAGGCGCCCGGGGAGAAGGCCGAGGACCACGGGGGCAAAAAAGCCACGAGGTGAAGGTCCCCAGTCGCCCGCAGTGTGACAAGAAGCACAGCACGAGAGCCTGAAGCCCGCGGGGCACAATGTTCATGACGTGAAGCTCTGGGTGTGGGTTCTTGGGTGACTGCTGTTGTCTGTGCTTTTCTACATTTTGGCAGCGAACCAAAAACTGTTTAAAAAGGAGAAAGGCAGCATTCCCTGGGGATGGACACGGGGCTGTTTTTTGGCCCTAACAACAGGCGTTCTGGACGCAGACCGGGCAGGAGCTGCTGGGGTGAGGCCTCAGTTTCCCCGATGAGTGGGCACTCGGGAGGAGGAGGAGCTAGTTAGGGTGAGGGCTGGGCAAGCCCCTAAATCCTCGGCTCCATCCCCTCCAGGCCCCAACACCACCTGGAAGCCAGCCTGTCCCTCAGGCTGGGGGGCAAGGGTGAGGTGGCCACACCTGCCCCGGGGTCCCCAAGGCCAGCCCCTCACACAGAAAGCCTAGAGCACGGTGGTTGGCGCTGTTGTCTCCACCGCCTTCTGAGGGGCCTGGTCTACACTGAGCGCCGCAGGGTGAGCTGGGCGGCAGAGCCCAGGCCTCCCAGAGCAGACTCGGCCTTGGGGGTACTGCACTGGGCCCTGAACACGTCCCCTGTTGTCAGCTCGGGCCAAAAAGCCCGCGTGTGTGAGTGACAGGAGCCGCACTCCACCTCCAGCCATCGGCGCATGGGGGAGGGGGGTGGGGGGGGACTGCAGCCCCAGGCTCCAGTCCCTGCCTGCAACAGGGGCGGAGCCGAGTCCTTGCCTGTCGCAGGACCAGGACACGCCGAAGCACTATGGCTACAGCATAGTCGTTGTGGACCAGCGGCAGACACAAGGGTCGAGCAGACCATGGACCCAGCTGCGATGGGCAGGAACCAGCCCTGTGACCACAGCCCCTTGGCTGCTGCTGCACCCGCACAGCCCAGAGGGACAGCCAAGCGCACTTGCAGTGATATCGTGGGGCTCTGCTGCGTGCCAGGGCGGGATTCCAATGCAGGCGAAGTGCATGGGGTGTCCACGCTCACTGTCTCCCAAGCGTCCACGGCAGAACCACACGGCACGCTGCCCCGGGGGCACGTGGCTTGTTCTAGCCTCTGCGCTTATGGACGAGGACTTAGGAGTGGGCCGCGTGCGCCCCGTGTGCCAGCACCTTATGGCAGGGCCTCCTCGGGAGTGCACACGGCTGGGTGGCTGCACGTGCCCGTCCCCATCATTAACACCAGTTTCCCAAGTCCCAGCAGCACTCTGCACGCAACGACAGGGCTTTCAATGGACATGGACTGCCCTAGCTCCACGCCCGGAGTCTGCATTCTCCCGAAGAGGCGGGCTCGCTGGAGCACCGTCGTTAGGGGAAGTGAAGGCAGGACGAGGCTCTGGAGAGGTTCTCGCCTACTCGGTCTAACGGGTGCCCTGGAGAAACTCCCCAAACCCAGCGTTTCCCAGGGGCTGAGCACAGACATGGAAACAGCCACTCAGAGACAGAAGGACAGTGCGACAGAAGCCCATAGCTGACCCCAAAGGTCTGCCACCCCCATCTTGGCCCCATGGGGCAGTGCAGGTCTCCCGGGATCTAGGGGCCCACGGGGAAGCCAGACTTACAGCTGCGCCTGCTTCTCCGCCAGTTCTTTGGTTTTCTCCTACAGTTCCAAAGACAAGAGAGCAAACATGAGAAAACACAGGATGCGCTCCATGAGAACACCACTAAATCCACGGGACGCCGTCCACCTAAAAACCACGGCGCTGTTGCGGCAGACATCCTGCACCGTGCGGGCCGTTTACCGGAAGCGCGGCTGGAAAGGCTAAGTTTCCGTTCCATTCCTGAATGTGACCTGCGCACTTCCCGCAGCAGACACAACCTACACCCGCTGGCTGACGGAACCACTGGCGCGGTGAGAAGTAAAGCGGTCACGCATTTCACACACCCCGGAATGAACACTCAACACCGCTTACCGTTGAGCCTCACACACAGGCTCTCTGGCATCCGCCACTGGGGCAGTGAGTAGACGGACGTGTGCTCAGGTGTCCACAGTAGTTAAACATCCCAGCAGGGACTCAGGCTTAACCAACATTTTCTGTCCTTTTTAATCAAGAAATGGTTCCTGCGGGGTACCTGGGTGGCTCAGTCGGGGTCCTGGGATCGAACCCTGTGTCAGGCTCTCTGCTCAGCGGGGAGCCTGCTTCCTCCCCTCTCTCTCTCTGCCTGCTTGTGATCTCTCTCTCTCTCTCTGTCGAATAAATAAATATTTTTTAAAAAAGAAAAAGGAAAAGAAACGGTTCCTGCTTTCGTAGCAAGTTGTCTTCTGTCTAAGCAGAGCCCTAGCTGCTGACCCCGTGCCTTGTTCTAGGATCTGCCTCGAGTGGGTGGGAGATAGAGCAGTTGATGCCCAAGACACAGACGGACAAACGAAATGTCGGGCTCTCAGAAGACCAGGGCTGAGGCCCACGAACAGGGGAAGCATGTGGGGAGGCACACAGGGAATGGCCTAGGTCTGGATTCCTCTGCTTTTGAGCTCCAGACCTTGGATGAGGTTGTTAAACTCGACAAGCCTCAGTTTCCCCAGCTTGGACATGTCCTATGGCACAGGCATCATAGCGTCTGACTCACTAGGAAGTGTCCGCCCCAGAGCTGACTTAGGATGGGACCGTGTTCTGTGTAGACAGTCACCACAGGCCCCGGTGTGGTCGGGTTCCCGCATGGCACGGACTTGACCTGGCCCGAGCACAGACCACACGAGGGAAGCGACCACACCAGGACAGTCCCAACATGATCCACGCAGGAACCCTGGGAGGTTCAGATGCCCGCGATGCACACGGGTAACTTACACAGATCTCTGGACGTGACGGCCCATGTTGGTTTTTGCTTTTAAAAGGCTTTGAACATTTTAAATGTGGGTTTTAATCTTAGGACCCCATCCAGTTTCTACAATCTACGCAGTTTACAGGCCAGGATGAATGGGCAACTCTTGGAGGGACTGCGTGTAACCACCAGCCATGCTTTGGGTCCCCGGGGAGTCCAGGCACTAGAGGGTGGGAGGGGCCAGGAGTCGGTGGGGGTCCTGAGAGCTGGACCCAGGCAGCCTGCAGCGCGCTTGCCCCGGCCCTGCAGGGACAGGCCTGCACTTGCCCCCAGGGGATGCCTGGCGGGGCCCGGAGCCATTTCCGGGAGGGGAAGGGAGCTCAGGCAGGCAGCAGGTGGAGCCCAGGGGCTCTGGCTGACATCGGACCACATGCAGGCCAGCCCCCCAGCCGGGCCCAAACAGGCGTGGTACTGTGCTCTAGACACCCTGACGGAGGGAAGTGTTTCCATGTACAGAAGCCAGCCAGTCCCGTGACCCCACCACCAGCTGATGAGGGCTCCACACCAGAGTGCTGGCGGAAGCCCTGCTTGCTCCTGGCAGAAAGCATGGGGCACGAAGGCCAAGTGGGTGTTGGGGCTCGGGGGCTCCGGGGCATGCTGTGGCTGGGAGGGACACGGGACCAGAGCTCAGGATGCCACAGCTGACTGCACAGGGACAGAGCGCCACAGAGGACACCCTGGGCTCACTGGGTGTGCACAGGCAGGGCAGGCTGGCCCTCAGACTTCCCACAGGTGGCCCCAGTTCCCACCCAGCTCCTCCCATAGCCATAAGCACCCTCCCACCTGCCACGGACGCACCCAACACGCCTGTGACTGACCCAGACTGTCTCTCGGATGGCCTTGGCGATCTTGAGCAGCAGCTGCCCGAATGAGCCAGGTTCCAGGCGGGTAGCCGAGTGCTGGATGCAGAGGCAGAGGAGGAAGGCGGGGGCCAGCTTGTGGTCGTCCCCCCCAGGCTCAACCAGCGTCAGGATTCTCTGCAGCAGCGTGTCCTCCACCTCTGGCTCGAACTCCAGGTGCAGCGGCCTCGGCCGGGGCAGGGTGGCAGGCGCGGAGCCAGAGGCTGAGGTGCCCCGGGCCCGGAGCGCGGCTCCGCACAGCCCACAGCTCCGTGGCATGGCACGCAGCCGGGCCAGGGCCTGGGCAGGCAGGGGCTGGGCCTGCGCTGGGTCCTTGAACAGCAACAGGTAGTAGAGGCCAAGGGAGAGCAGGTCCCCGTGGCGCAGCACCACGGCCCGGCCTCCGACCTCCGCGAAGTTGACAGAGACAGGCGCCCCGGGGATGGGTTCCAGCACCAGCCTGCTCGCCGCCGGCTCTGGGCCGGGGGGCTGGTGCCTGCGGATGGTGCAGTGCAGGGGCAGGATATCTGGGGCCGAGAGGCTGACGCTGGGCTTGCTGGACGGGGTCCTCTGGCCCACCGTATGCTGCTCCCGGTTCAGCAGGTACACCAGGCTATCCTGAAATGCAAATACTAGCCCTCAGGAGCAGGACACCACCTTGGGCAAATCTGTCACTGGGAAGAAAGGAAAAGGTGTCCCCATCTCTGGTCACCTAAGCCACATGGCCAGGGCTGCCATCCTGGGCCAGCCCTGCCCTGGAGCCCTTCCTAGCTTACTGCTGGCCCCAGCCTGCCCCACACTGGGCACCCACGCTGTCCCCAGGAGGGGGGGCACACCAGAGGAGGAGGAGGCACCAGAGGAGGAGGAGGCACCAGAGGAGGCCTCGGGGGCACACCGGACACCTAGGGATGACTCCAGCTCAGAGACAACAGAGGCCCGACAAGGGCTGCGCTGGGCACAGTCACTGGCTCACAGGCATGGCCAAGAGCCACCAAGCACCCCCACCCCTGCCGGTGATCTGTGACCCAGGAAGGCAAACTCCTTCCCCTGTGGCTCCAGCTCAGCGAGGACAGATGCCTCCTCGAGAGACAGCGTCTCCCCAAACCCTCATGCACTGACACTGTTTCATAAACAAGAAACTTCCTGTAAGAAAACTCCTGAGCCTGTGTTTCTAGAGCAATAGGTCTTAGCAGTGCAGAAAGCAGATGTCAGGCTAAAGACCGAGTCTGCACCCAGAAGAACCAGCGGGATCGGGCCGCACCAGCCTGCACCAAGACGGGCCCCTGACGCTGGCCTCCCAGTGTGTGCGGTGACCACTGGGGGCCCTCGACTTAGCTCCGCCTCACGGGAATGCGACAAGTCACACCCACAACTGAAGGTCTAACGCGCTAGTGAGACGCGCCGTGTATGGAGAAGCGCGCTGAGGACGCACATGCCAAGGGCGCCCTCCCCTCCCGACCCTGCCCAAGGAACCCCCCACCCCCGACCTCTCCGCGGGGAGTCCACCTAAGGACTCCTTCCCTCCAGCTCTTGCCTGTGGGCTGGAGTGGAGCCCCAGGAAAGTCTCGCCCGTAACCCTGTCCGGCATCCTGTCTACAGCTTGCAGGCGCCAGGCTGGGTTTGGTAGGACTAAGCTGAGCTCGGAGAGCCACACAGCGCACACCGGTGGAGCCTGAAGGGGGCTCAGCAAACCGGCGGGGAGCAGAGGAGCCGGGAGGAAGAGCCGGCAGGAGCTTCTGGGGAATCCGCCTCTCTAGCCAAGGGCCCCCCCACAGACATGGTGGGAAGCATGGGCCTGGGGGCCTGAGGAGGCGGCTTCCCGCAGCGCACTCGGGGCCGTGTGCCCCACAAGCCTGCCAAGCACCCATCTGGACAAGGGGGCGGGCCCATGTCGGGGTCCCCCACAGCCAGGGCACGGCATGGCCTGAGACACCGCCTGGAAGATGGCAGACGATTCTTTGAGAAGGAACCTGGTATTAGGTGAGCTCCCCTGCCCGCGGGCTCCTGCTGGGGCCTGGACAGAGAATGCTCTGGAAACCAAGCCTAGGGGAAGCCTCTGCTCCCTCCAGAATCTAGGACAGCCCCGCTTCCACAGCCTCTTCAACGCCAGAGCTGATTTGGCGGCTCGGACCACTCCGTGGGGTGGGGGCGGCCGGGAGGCGGGCAGGGGTGCTCACGTGCTGCTGGCTGTAGCCCTGCAGGAGGAGCAGGTGGGGTGACTCGTAGAGGGAGAAGCGCATGGTGTCCCGGGAGCGCTCCTCGGGGCCCTGGGTGGCGGCTGAGCTCAGGCTGCTCTCACTGACGGTGCGGCGCAGCTGGGGCGTGGGGGGGCTCCGGGCGCCCCCTGAAGCCAGGACTGGGGTTCCCTTGGCACGGTGCCGCTGCAGCCTCCGGGCCTGGGCGTTTATCCCTGAAACAGAAGCAACATGGGGCAAATGGTCAGAGGCTAACTGAGGCTCGCCTCTGGGCACCGCTGAATTCAGATCTCACAGACCCACGAGTGACACCAGGCACCATCTGCTCAGCAGAGCTGGAGAAGCGCGTGAGATTCCACCCTTTGACCCCATCCCGGCCAGGCCAGGACACCTCTGGGGCTTCCTCCAAAAAGCAGGCAGCCCAGCCGTCCATGACCTGAGATGCCCTGCAGGAGCCCATGACCCACCCCATCCCTACCAGCGGCACCGCAGCCCCTCCCCTCCCGATGCCAAACCCACTGCAGCATCAACTTCTGCTGGGTCACCATGCTCATGTGAGTCGCTGCCCTGTCCCCAGAGCCCTGCTGGCCTACCAACGTGTGTGCACACGTGTGCATGGGGGGGGGACAGTGCCCATGTGCACGTACACGAGTACATGTTGTGACCAGGTGAGACGAGAACCCTGCATGGTCCCCCCACACCCCCTTTACAGTGCCCTCGTCACCCGCACGTTCCCCCCACCACCACCTTTACAGTACCCGCGTCACCTGCACAGTCTCCCCGCACACCTCTTTACCGTGCCCTCATCGCCTGGCGCACTGAGCCGGCTGGTCTGTCTGGGACAGAATGGCTGCTTGTCCCCTGAGGCCGCCAGGGCCAGGTCAGAATGCACATGCATGCACGGACACACACACATGCAAACACGCATGCACACATGTGCACATACCCCCCCCCCCCATGAAAGAGTCTTATGCATCCAGGATGTGGTCTTTTAAACTGATGCCACTGCAAACCCAGAAGCCAGATGGAGCCCAGGTCGGGCTCCCGTCCCCGGCACGGGCAGGGCTGACCCCGGTACGTTCTTTCACAGCCCTCTGCCGACTCTGCTCTGCACAGCCTCCCTCCACACCCCCGCCCCCCGCCCCGCAGCCTCCCTTCCTACAACCATTCGCCCAGACCAGACAAAGCCCGAGAAGGCGAGGCAGGCTAGCTGCAGCGAGGTGCTGCCTTACCAGAGACCTGCCCTTCCCAGAGGAAGCCGGCTTCTGCAGCCCGCGGGAGGCGGGAAGCCGATTCTGCAGGAGGCCGGGCTGTCGGAGAGCTGCAGTGCAAGGCTGTCTGAGGCTGTCTGCCCGGGCACCCGCTGCTCCCTGCCTGCTGCAGAGCCGGCCAGCCCAGTCCCTGGCAGGCACCAGCGTCTAGGGCAGGGGGAGGAAGGGCGGGGGAGCAGGGGAGGGGGGGAGTGGGAGCCAGGGGCAGGCGGGGATGGGGAGAGTAGGCATGAGGGAGCGGGGGAGGGGGTGGGGGGAGCAGGAGGGCATGGGAGCAGGTGGGGGGAGACAGAGGCTGCCGGGGGGGCTGTGGGAGGGGCAGAAGGAGGTAGGGGACAAGCAGGGCCAAGGGTGGGGGGAAGGCAGGGGGAACCAGCAGGGGCTGGTAGGGCAGATGGAAGCCAGCCTCCCCTGCCTCAACTGCCCTATCCCACCTGCCCCTCTTAAGGATGACAGACCCCAGCACTTGAGGAAGCACGATATGACCATGAGGGCATACCTAAAAGAAGAAACATTTAAAAACCAGCCCAAAATGAAGTTCTAGGCCAGAAGCTTCTCCGTCTGGGAAGGAGCCAGAGGATGGGAGGCGCCTCAGAACCACCTTCCAAGAGTCCGGAGCCTGAGACAGCGGTCCTTTCCTCTTAGATTCCCAGGGGCTCCCAGGGGCCCCCCAGATGAGGCCTGAGACCAACGGCAGAGTCCCCGGGCTGTAGCCCACAAGAGAGCTCCCCGCCAACCAGGCTCCAGTGCAGCTGGGCTCCCACAGCCCCTGGCACATGGCCCTCCCCAGGCCCAGGGCCGGCTTCCCTGACCCCGCTGGGGCAAGCAGCGGTTCTCACCCTGCACTCAGACCCTCTTGGGCAGCTCGGCCTGGCTTCCAGGTCCCCTTACTGGGTCCTGGGGCGGCCACGTGAGCACAGAAGGGCCAGGGCTGAGGGGCGGTGGGGTGCAGAGGCCATCAGAAGGGACGCACCCAGGCCAGCATGGCTCAAGGGCAGCACAGACCACAGCGCCCAGCGGACGTGACCCTGACGGGACCCCGCGTACCCCGGCCCGTGGCACCGCACACATGCATAGACACCCATGCAAGGACACAGAATGGGCCACGGTACCCTCTAGGGGACTGTGATCGTAGGCTAAAGATACTTCAGGGGGAAAGGGGGGGTCAAGTGTGCCCCCGGAAGGGGGGTGGAAGCAGCAGGCCGAGTGTAACATGGAAGGAGGAGGACCTCCTGGTCACAGCCCTCAGAAGTGCAGGAAACGTCATTGTGTGCTGCTCACGGGTTATGGGTCACCTACGCACCCACGGAAAGCTCTTCTTAAAAACAGATAGAAGGGGCACCTGGGTGGCTCAGTGGGTTAAAGCCTCTGCCTTCAGCTCAGGTCATCATCCAAGTGTCCTGGGATCGAGCCCCACATCAGGCTCTCCGCTCTCCGCTCTGCGGGAAGCCTGCTTCCCCCTCTCTCTGCCTGCCTCTCTGCCTACTTGTGATTTCTGTCTGTCAAATAAATAAATAAAATCTTAAAAAAAAAAAAAACAGAAAAGACATGCAGCAAACTGAGGAAACGGCTGTCTCGAGGGGCGGTGCGGAGTCTGCGTATGACACCGGGCACCGCAGCTAGCAGGACACACGTGCAGCCCCAGAACCTGGCCCTGTGGCTGTATACAGACAACGCTCTGCTTTCACTTAAGAAAATTCTAGATCAATATGATTTCAAGATGTCATGTCAGTTCTGGGAGGAAGATACGGGTATCAGTCACATTATGTAAACTGTTACTTCTTTAAACTTTCTTAAAGTAAAAGTCAAAAACATTTTGTGGGCCTGTCCCAGGTGTGTGACCATGGCTTCCCCACGGCGGGGTGGGGCACTCCGGGGTCAGGCCAGCCTGATGCCGCTGCTGGAGATGAACCCCAGCCCCACACCCGGGGAGCAGCTCAGAGGAGGACCCGAGGCTTCCCAAGGGCTTGTAGGACAGCCCCTTCCCTGATGACATTTGATTCTCCTTCAGCTTTGCCATCATCAGGTCCATGTGTCTGTGCACCGCGCACAAGGACAGAAGTGCTGAACTTTGTCGTCCTCCGCTCTGGTAGGGGATGCCAGGTGGCACACAGCCCGACAGAATCCTGGCCAGATTCACCCCCAGAAACCTTCAAAAGCATGGCACATGCCGCTGGCCTGCACAGCGCGGCAGTTTTCAGGGCGCTGAGCCCCTGGGGCCCAGGCTGCCTGTGATGCGGCTAAGGAGCAGAGAGCAAGGGCTGGGGGCCGGCAGGGTCTGGGGCCTGATGGTGGGATCTCTGCACCCCCCTCCCCACACCGGTCAGGGATTTCATTCACAAGGGGGAGACTAGACCGGGAAGCACTGTTTTCCAGCAAAGGAGTTCTAATGAAATAAGAGGGTGGCAGGGTCCACAGCTTCCAGGCCACAGGGAGTCTAGGTGGAAAGCGGTTCACCCTATGGAAGAGCGCTTCCCCCCGCCTGTGGGCGGAGCGGGTGGAGATGCGCTCCAAGGCCTAGGAGGCCAGAGGACACCCACTCTCCCATCACACCCGCCACCCTCCCCACGTGGGCCGGACATGCTGATCCCACAGTTTCCTGCTCTGCTGCGACTGAGCTCAGTGGGGCCAGAGGTTCTGGCCTGATTCTGTAGGTCTGAGGGACACCCAGGAATCTGTACTTCATAAAAGCACCCAGAAGGCTCTGGAACACGGTAGACAGGCAGAGGAACTACTGCAGGGCCACTCTCCCTCCTTTGTCCCCAAAGCCCTGTCTACAGAGATGCACGGAGCCCTTGGTAAACTTACTTGACCACCTACCAATTTAACTTGAGTTTTGGATTTCTAATTCTTTTCTCTAGACAAGTGTTTGTCAGCTCCTGGAAAGGTGGCAGATACGGGCTCCCCACTCCCACCCTGACATACCCGCCCCGGTGGAAAAGCAGAAATACCCAGCAGAGGAGGGAAAGCAGAGGTCTGGGTAATCAGAACCTGGGGAGGGTTCTGTGCTGCCCCAGGGCACGTGCGGGGCCCACCTTGTCGTGTTCACAAACAAGGACACACACACGGCACCGACCTTGTCATGTTCACAACCAACGACATACACAGGACCCACCTTGTCGTGTTCACAAACAAGGACACACACATGGCACCGACCTTGTCATGTTCACAACCAACGACACACACAGGACCCACCTTGTCGTGTTCACAAACAAGGACACACACACGGCACCCACCTTGTCGTGTTCACAACCAACGACACACACAGGACCCACCTTGTCGTGTTCACAACCAATGACACACACAGGACCCACCTTGTCATGTTCACAAACAAGGACACACACAGGACCCACCTTGTCGTGTTCACAACCGACACACACAGGACCTACCTTATCATGTTCACAAAGACACACACACGGCACCCACCTTGTCGTGTTCACAACCAGGGACACACACAGGGATGCACTTTGTCATCTTTACAAGCAAGGACATATACACGGGACGCACTTTGTCATGTTCACAACCAAGGACACACACACGGCACCCACCTTGTCACGTTCACATCCAAGGACACATACACAGGGGACCCAACTTGTCATGTTCACAATGAAGGACACACATACAGCACCCACCTTGTTGTGTTCATAATCATGGACACGCACAGGACCCACCTTTTGTGTTCACAACCCAGGACACACAGGGGGACCCACCCTGTCATGTTCACAACCAAAGACATGCATGGGACCCACCTTGTCATGTTCACAACCCAGGACACACAGGACCCACCTTCTCATGTTCACGACTAAGGACACACATGGGGACCCGCCTTGCTGTGTTCACAACCAAGGACACACACGGGGAACCACTCTGTCATGTTCACAACCAAGGACACACAAGACCCACCTTGTCATTTTCATAACTGACACACACGGGACCCACTTTGTCATGTTCACAACCAAGGACACATGGGGACCCACCTTGTGTTCACAACCAAGGACATACACATGAGACTCATCTTGTCATGTTCACAACCAAGGACACACATATGGGGACCCACCTTGTCATGTTCACAACCAAGAACACACACGGGACCCACTTTGTTGTGTTCACAACCAAGGACACACACAAGGCACCCACCTTCTCATGTTCACAACCAAGGACACACACACAGCACCCACCCTATTGTGTTCACAACCAAGGAAACACACATGAGGACCCACCTTGTCATGTTCACAACCAAGGACACACACATGAGGACCCACCTTGTCATGTACACAACCAAGGACACATATAGGGACCCACCCTGTCGTGTTCACAACCAAAGACACACACAGGTAGCCACCTTGTCATGTTCACAAACAAGGACACACAGGACCCACTTTGTTGTGTTCACAACCGATACACAAGGGACCTAACCTTGTCATGTTCACAGCCAAGGACACATACACAGGACCTGCCAGGCCACCTAACACTTGCTAACACACACAGGCACCAGACCCAGAAGCAAAGTGATCACTTTCCACGTTTTAAGAGGATAACTAAACTCGAGGAGATTCTGAAGCAACCGGAGGCACAATGCAAACGGGAGGCACGGGGTCGCCAGCCTCTCCTGGACGGTCTGCCTCTGACCTGGGAACTGGGAAAGGGCTCCAAATCTGCAGGTGTGACCTTGATCGAGACCGTGAGAGAATGGACGCATTTGCAGAAAGGAGCTCTGGGCCTTGCTTTCCCCTGGCCACCGGCTCTAGCTTGCCCCTCGCCAGCCTGGGGAGAAGCCCCCCGGTGTGCGGCTCCACAGGGCAGGACTCCCTGGTTCCTTGTCCCCTGCTCAGACATGCCAGGGGGGTGGGGAGGCAGCCAGTTGGGCAGGGAAAGAGGAGGTGGGGGGGTGACACCCCGGGCCCCACAGCTCTTTGACATGTATCCCCTCTTCTCGCCACAACAGGCTGGAGCAGATTCCCCTCTGCTGGCGGAGAGGAGAGGACTGCGCATACCAGGGGTGGCAAAATTAATTTTGAAAACAGTGGGTAGCTGTCACCAGAGCTCCGGTCATGGGCTCGATGCTGGCTCCAGAACAGCGCTGGAAAGAAAAACACAGCTCTTTCCTGAACGTCACTAAGTTCAGGACAATAAATTTAACCTGCCGGTTTTACCTCGGAATCCTGTTTGCTCTTCCCTCCGGGACTCTAAGAGTTTGAAACAATATGTACGATCTGGAAATTTTAGTGTTGTGTGCACCCGCCAGCCGGGGCTGGAGGTCTCACAGATGTGGTTACCACTGGCAATGGACAGGGCAACAAAAGGGTCCTGCGTAAGGGAATTTAACTAGAATTGGGGGAATTAAACTATTTTAAATAATCCCTAATAACAGTTGGGATACACTCTTAACTAATGCAGAAGGGGGCTCAAGTGAGTCCTCTTGAATTAGAATGTCCTTTTTGACTTTAGCAAAGACAGGGGATGGAGTTCTTGGTACCAAGCAATCCTTAATGTTTTGTATTCAAAATACACAAAAAAGAACAACTAACTTACAGATAATTTGGGGAGCACCTACCTACTATATAGCCAGTCTTCTTCTGGGCATTCTGCATTTAATTCTATTTCATTCTCACATTAAACCCCATAAAGGTTTAATACCGCAGGTGGATGGGAATACGTCAGCACAGCTTTGAGGACCAGTATGACCACTGGCAGAGAAAATTCTCAACAAAATGTGTACCGAGCCCCCTCCCCCAGCAGGAGGAAGACAAGGATGCTGCTGACCATTTCTGTTCAACATCACACTGGAGGTCCTGGGCCAGTATAATTAAGGCAGGGAAAACAAAGGAAAGGTCTAAGAATGGGAAAGAAAGAAAGAAAATTATAAGTATTTTGCAGACACTGTGATCGTGTTTCTAGAAACTGCGGGAGGATCTTATGGACAAATTACTAGAATTAGTGAGGCGAGGAGACGTGGCGGGTGTGCACATCCCATCATGTTTTCACATGGGAGAGACAATGAGACAAGGATCTACAAAAGTAATGACACAAGACCACTGCAGAGTAAGTCCATCAGACAACGTGCAGGACCACGACACTGAAAACTGCACGGCACCGCGGACAGAAATAGAAGTCTTGATAGATAGAAAGGTTTATACCAAGCTGATGGAGTGTACGATGTCAGTTCTCTCCAAATTGGTGTGTAAGCCCAATGCAGTGCAGACAGGGTCTTGGCAGGTGTGTGTGTGTGTGTGTGTGTGTGTGTGTGCAGGGACATGTGTGCATGAGCAAGTGTGTGCATGCATGTGAATGTATATGGCAATGCAAAGGGTGAGGTAGCCTTGAAGACCAACGACAACGCTGAACACTCGTACTACCAGATAAGAGCCTGTTCTAAGCTACGAGAACTGAGAGAATGGGGCACCGGTATATGGGCCAACAGACCACTGGGACAGAAATGAGAGTCCTGGAACAGAACCGCACATCCACAGGAAGGATGGTCTTCTCAATAAATGATACTGAGCCAAGTGCATCTCCATACGGAAAAAACATGAATCACGACCCCCTACCTCACACCATCCACAAAAATTAATTCCTGATGGATTACAGATCTAGACACGGAGGCAGAACAAGAAAGCATTCAGAAGAAAACACAGGCCAAGATGCTCATGACATTGGGCACACAAAGACTTCTTACGTGGGGGGGAAGGTGTTGCTCACAAAGGGAAGACTGCCCACAGATGCTTCTCAGGGCTGCGAGGTTACAGACCCTGACAAGTACAGCTCTCCAATATGACGCTTACATTGCTCAGAGAAACAAGAAAGTTTCGGAGGGACTCTAAAAGAATGTTTCTTTTGTCAACCAAACTAAAAATTGGATATAAAATTTAACTGTGTGGTTTGTGGAATAACAGCGAAAACTGAATTCACAGCCTCACCAAGTTTCCCGTGTGTTAAGACACTGACTGGGAAAAAGAGGGACCCTAACATTTGGAACAGGGAAAGCAGGGTGGGCTCCAATGACACAGAGAAGCTTGAACCCCTGATTCAATCTGAGCCTTACTTACCAAGAGAAGTAGACTGTCTTCCTGTATCTGAAAAAGACCGGCCTTCCCTTGCTTCTAGAACATACAATAACCTCACATGGGAGCCACAAGAAGAGGCCTCCCTCCCTGAACACCCACTCCCGCCCTTAAGAGCACACCTCAGTGAGCGACTAAACACACAGGGGCCAAGTTTCAGTGGAGACCAGAGCAAGAGGAAGATGGGCAGCGAGTCTGGGCTGCAGGCAAGCTGCCCCGACCCTGGGATCCGACAGCCCCGGGAGAATCTGCGGCCACTCTGGGGTTCGGAGCTCGGCTTCTTCTTTGAGAAATAACCCTGATCCGTTATTGAATGGGACCTGGAGGGTCTCATAAAGGGATATGGCAGGACTGGGAACCTGAGTTCCCCTCCCCATCTGGGGTGGTTTCTGCTTTTCCAACACAATCACTGTATTATGAACTTCTCTTCAGAAGTTGGACGAGGCCATGTGCAGAGAAGAGGAGACATTTATAGGACACACATTGGAAAAAGACTCGTCTCCAAAATCAATACGGAAAAGGCAGAGAACCCAACAGATAAGTAGACGGGAGCGTTGATACTTTGCAGTTTGATACTGCAAAGTACGCGTGTCCCGAATGGTCTTTAAACGTAGGAAAATGTGGTTAGCCTCATTAATCATCAGATTTACGAATTAAAACCACAAAGCAGTACCACCGTACCACTGTGAGAAGAGCTAAAATGGAGAAGACAGGCCGCACCGAGTGTGAGAGAGAAAACAGAACAGCCTGCACTCTCACACCGCCGGTGGGAGGGAGAACAAGCAGGCACGCTTAGGAGAAAAAGGTTGAGCAGCATCTCTGGCCGCGGGACGTGCGCACGCCCACTGCCCCCTGCCCCGACCCCAGTCCCAGGTGCACACTTTATTTACTTATTTGAAAGAGCACGAGAAGGAGGAGGGGCCGAGTGAGAAGCAGGCACCCCACCGAGCAGGGAGCCTGATGTGGGGCTCGACTCTGGGACCCCAGGATCATGACCAGAGCCAAAGGCAGACGCCCGACCGCCTGAGCGCCCCCGCCAGGTGCCCCTCCCAGGTGCAGACTTGACAGAAGCGCACGCGTCATCACAACACGGGCCCAGCAGCATCACCCGACTGAGCCCAGCCTGGAAACAAGCCGAGTGTGTGTCAGCAAGAGAATGGCCACATAAACCGTGTGCATTCACACGTCGCAGTACTGTACAGCAACGATAACGAGGGACCCGCTTCCCTAAGCAGCAACGTGAGCACATCTTTAGAATAGGATATTAAGCAAAAAACAACAAAAACAAGGCCAGAGACGAAAAAGTCTCCAACAAGACAATGGCAAACCAAATCCGGCAAGAGATAAAAAGGAGGGTACATCACCACCGAGCGGGATTTATGCCAGGAACGCAAGGTGGATTTAACACACAAAAATCAATCAATCACTGGAAGGCACCAAATCCAGACTACGAGCCTACGCCATGCGATCCTTTCCACAGACACAGCACAGTGCCCGGTTCACCTGGGACAGCTGAGGAAGGGTCTCCGCAAATCCTCTTCCCAAAGACCCACACACTCAAAACAGCTGAAATGACACTACTGCGTGGGAAAAACCACAGGGCTGCTATCACTGAAAAGCGAGAAGGCGGACGTGAGGAGATCAGGACAGGGACTTGAGAGAGGGAAAGGTGAGGGCTGAATCAGAGTGACCTGATGGGGACGGCAGACCATGACCCACCCAGGAGCCAAGCCAGCAGAGATACACCCAGACATGCGGGGACACGCCTGTCCTCCAGGCACAGCTCGGCTGGGCAGTTTTCCCCGAGGCCAGCCCTCGTGCTCTCCGCCCTCACCTGCACACGGCCCCCTCCCCAACTGCCGCCACACATACCCCACCCTGGCCTCTCCAGGGCATAGAGGACACAATCTGGCTGGCGGGGGGCCCTGCAGGAGACACTGGGGACACCAGAAGCCAGGCACATGGCACAGAGACCACTCACAGTAGCCGTCTACACCAGCCTAGTCTACCCCAGCGGTTCTGAAAATGGGCTGCCACCAGGAAGGGCTGAGTCCTGTCCCCTCCCTCCTGGGCACATGCAGGCTGTCCGCAGTGGGCACCCACCGTCCACTGCCAGCCCTGCGGCTTCCGCTGCCACCAGCTCCACTGCTACCGCACACTGCCAGCTCTCTCCCCAAGGAGCTACCAAATGCTTCCTTCCTGCCAGCGACCGAGGGACTCGATTCCCGGGGAAAATGCAGATATCTTGAGCTCCCTGACTCTCTCCATGTACCCTGGGAGAATCCAGGAAAACGTCCACGGGAACAACGTGCCCCCCGCCCCCCGGATCTCTGTAGCAGCCCCATCCCTTCAGCGGGGTCAGACGGACACTAATAGTTCAGCACATCAATCTGTGTCTGCTCTCATGCGCTTGCAGTATCTCAAAATCAAGCACACCGGTAGGGAATGAGAAATATAAACACTTGATAAACATCATAAAAGCGGTCGACCTCGCAAATCCTCCAGGAACACAAACTGCAGCACCGAGAAACCATGTTCCCCTGTCAAACCAGCAAACAATTTTAAATGACGGAATCACGCGATGCTGAGGGTACGGAGATGGGCATTCTCAGAAACTGCTGCTAGGGATGGAAAGTGGCCCTGATCCACCCCCAGCTTTAAAAATAGCTCTCGAGGGGCACCTCAGTGTCTCAGTGGTTAAGCGTCTACCTTTGGCTCAGGTCATGATCCCAGGGTCCTGGGATCGAGCCCCACATCGGGATCCCCGCTCAGCAGGGAGCCTGCTTCCTCCTCTGCCCTTCCTTCACCCTGCTTGTGCTCGCTCTCTTGCTGTGTCTCTGTCAAATAACTAAATAAAATCTTTTTAAAAATAAAAAATAAAAATAGCCCTCAAGATATGTTCGCTCTACCACTATTAGATAGAGACATAGCAGTATCTAGAGACATCTCCATCCTTCCACAAAGGAATTCTACTTTTAGGCTGCTGTCCTACAGAAATAATCAGAAAGGAATCAAACATTTATGTACAAGGATGCTTATATAAGCTTATTTATGAACAAAAATGGGAACTGTTCTTAACTCCAATAGAGATATGGCAGGTATCACTCACTGGCAGCGCCTGGGTGGCTCAGTGGGTTGAAGCCTCTACCTTCGGCTCAGGTCATGATCCCAGGGTCCTGGAATCGAGCCCCACATCGGGCTCTCTGCTCAGCGGGGAGCCTGCTTCCCCCTCTCTCTCTCTGCCTGCCTCTCTGCCTACTTGTGATCTCTGTCACATAAATAAATAAAATCTTAAAAGAAAAAATTATGTTCCCAATATGAGCAAATAAATAAAAGTTTAAAAAGAGGGCATATAACTATGTATATTTAGTTGTGTAAGAAAGTAAATACGACACTAAGCCTGGAAAGATAGGAGGGGACATTTAGGTGATTTTTAGTCTCTTCTTTATACTTTCCCTATTTTCCAAATTTTCGACAATAGGAATGTCATTTTTTAAGCAGAGAAACTGCATTTTTTAAAAAGTTTATTCTATTTTACATAACTTCAGTTAATTACCATATAGTATAGCATTAGTTTCAGAGGGAGAGGTCAGGGGTTCGTCAGTGGCTCGGAACACCAGCGCTCCTTCCATCACGTGCCCTCCTTCATGCCCGTCACCCAGTTACCCCCTCCCCCCCGAGATACTGCATTTTAAAGCACTGATGAACATTATTTCCGTGGTAAAACCTGGACCCTCTCACATTAATTCGAGTCTCAGTGAGGAAGTAACATCCCCTCTTTAGCAGGAACTAATAACTCAATTAAGATAATGGGTAACCGAGTAGATAAAATGCTCAAGCCATTTGTCAATCAGTCACAGACGGACTGACTGTGAAGAGCCTTCCAGAACTGTGGCAAAGAAACAGCGGTGTGGCAGAAGCAAGAATGTTATTTAGCTGGACCCAAGGCCCTGTCTGGTTCCCCCATGATGACGAGATGGCTCTAAGTCTTCTCTCAGGAAGGACCGAGTGACACGTGACAACTAGCACACACAGACGTGGCTGACCTCGGGCCACTTTCCGCTCCAGCCACAGCCAGTGGGCGTCCCCTGGGTCCAGCGGCAGAAGCAGTTCTTCCTACCAGAGCAGAGCAGTCCCATCTCTCTTAAGAAAGCCTGCCCCCAGAGAAGGGTCACTCCTGCCGCCCCCCCCAATTCTGCATCTCCACCGCCCCCCACTGCTGCCCTGGAATGAGCTCCCCTTGCTCACCGCTCACCGCGTGCTGGAAGAGGTGGTGGAGGCTGCTGCTTTGAAAGTGGAGCAAAAAGACAAAGATGAGAAACTAGGAGACCAAAAATCAGAAAAACAGATCCAGGACTTGAATAACAGAAGAGCCAAAAGAAATCATCAAGGCAGTAACATAGCTTTTCAGAACTGAAGATCACGAGTTTCTAGACTAAAATGGCCCATCCAAAGTCCAGCACATGAGAGAGACTAAAAAATAATGAAGGGGGACACCTGGGTGGCTCAGTCGGCTAAGTGGCTGCCTTTAGCTCAGGTCATAATCCCAGGGTGCTGGGATTGAGTCCCACATCGGGCTCCTTGCTCAGCAGGGAGACTGCTTCTCTGCCTCTGCCTGCTGCTCTGCCTGCTTGTGCGCTCTCTCTCTCTGACAAATAAAAAAAAATAATAAAAATGCATGAAGAGTCAAGATACGCAACCATAATTTTTTAAATGAAAAGGTAAGACTAACACCAGAGTCCAAATACACCTTCCCAAGGCACACAGGTCCCTGTTCAGGGCAAGGCTGGGGCGGGAGCAGCATAAAGAAATAATGTGCTTTCAGGACGCCTGGGTGGCTCAGTGGGTTAAGCTGCTGCCTTCGGCTCAGGTCATGATCTCGGGATCCTGGGATCGAGTCCCGCATCGGGCTCTCTGCTCGGTGGGGAGCCTGCTTCCCTCTCTCTCTCTCTGCCTGTCTCTGTCTACTGTGATCTCTCTCTGTCAAATAAATAAAATAAAATCTTAAAAAAAAAAATTATGTGCTTCCAGAAGGAGAAGAAAGCCACTGAGCATGAGGTTTGAGGAAACAGTATCTAGCAGCTTCTCAGAGAGGCACTGGAAGTTACGAGAAATGTGCCAACACCGTCATAAGTTCTAGGAAGAACGTTGTTTTCAACTCTACATCCAGATAAATATTGAGCATTAAGCAGGATAATGATCTTTTGAGACATACAGGGTCTTAAGCAATTTTAATTCCCATGCGCACTTTCTCAGGAAGCCACCGGGGAGACACCCCACCAAGAGAGGGGCGTTTAACCTAGAACAAGGAAGGGGGAACCAGGAGAAACAGGGGGTCCTTCCCCAGGGAGAGGCATGTGAACCATGGCTACAGGCTTCAGGGGCGGCCAGCCCAGACTGAAATAAGGCAGGAGACTCCAAAACCCTGGAGCTGATCAAATATGCCATATGTCCAAGCATCTTTTCATCTTTTTCTTTAATATATATATTCTTGATTTTTAAAAAGATGTTTATATATTTATTTATTTGAGAGAAAGGCAGGGGAGGGACAAAGGGAGAAAAAGACTTGCCACTGAGCAGAGAGTCAAATGTGGGACTCGATCCCAGGACCCTGGGATCATGACCTGAGCTGAAGGCAGACACTTAACTAACTGAGCCGCCCCAGTGTCCCCAGCTACCTGAGCATCTTGAAATAAGGTAATTGGCAGAGAGCTAGGGGATACTGCATTAGGGAAAAGTACCGAGAAAAAACAAACAATAATGACAATAATTAATTTCAAAAGAAACTAAAGGTTGGGCAGGAAGGAAGAGTGCACCCTGGTTCCTAATCCAACCACCGCTCGGACCGACTGCACGGGGAACGTGCACGGCAGCTGGACGTTTGAACAAGAGCCGTTCCCACCTTCATGGTAGGAAGTCACTACAGGTGCCCAAAATTTAAAAAAAAAAAATCAAGTAGTAATAGGATAAGCTTGTTATTTTAAGCTGTGGAATTAATGGAATTAAATGACAAGAAAGAAATAGTTCACCAATGAGAATGATTTCCTTGGAGGACTGCAAAATTGGGAAGGGCAGGCTGGGGCAGGGAACTCCATGTGTGGTCTTTGTGGTTTTGTTTTTATTTTTCTATTTTTTTAAAATATTTTTTATTTTTAATTTATTTGACAGAGAGAGATCAGAAGTAGGCAGAGAGGCAGGCAGAGAGAGAGAGGAGGAAGCAGGCTCTCTGCCAAGCAGAGAGCCCGATGCGGGTCTTGATCCCAGGACCCTGAGATCATGACCTAAGCCGAAGGCAGAGGCTTACCCCACTGAGCCATCCAGGTGCCCCTACGGTTTTGTTTTTAATGAGGACTGCCTTA
This sequence comes from Lontra canadensis, assembly GCF_010015895.1. Lineage (NCBI taxonomy): Eukaryota > Metazoa > Chordata > Mammalia > Carnivora > Mustelidae > Lontra > Lontra canadensis. The sequence continues at coordinate 11,891,479 of NW_022631039.1, read as the reverse complement.
ACTGTGCACCTATGTAACTTTGGTGAAAATAATATTTTTTTCAAGTAAGCTCCATACCCAGCACAGAGCACAACGTGGGGCTTGAACTCATGACCCTGAGATCAAGACCCGAGCCAAGATCAAGACCCCAGCTGAGATCAAGAGTTGTACACTTTGGGGGGTCTGGGTGGCTCAGTCGGTTAAGCATCTGCCTTCAGGTCCTGGGATCAAGCCCCGCACTGGGCTCCCTGCTCAGCGGGGAGCCTGCTTTTCTCTCTTACTCTCCCTCTGTTCTCTATATCTCTCAAATAAATAAATAAAATCTTTAAAAGAAAGAAAGAAAGAAAGAAAGAAAGAAAGAAAGAAAGAAAGAGAGAAAGAAAGAGTTGTATACTTAACCAACTGAGCCACCCAGGCATCCCAATAAGTAAATGTTTTTAAACATATATCCTCTTCAATCTACTAAATGAATGAATGAACGTACACACTCAGGGTTGACATGTCATCCATTCCTAGATACACTTTTCTTTACATTTTAAATTCTTGCCATTATTTGCATCTTTGAAAGTGGTAAGGTGTCCTGTATGCATACGGCCGGTCAGCCTGGCCACAACTTGGTTGTCACTCCCCGCGAGGCCGGGGGTCGGGGGAGATCCTACAATATTTCAGTCAGTTACGGATTATTTGAAGAAGGAGCATGAGCACGGGCTGTCACATACAAAACTCACAGAATTTCACGCCAACTGCTGGGAAGAAGGCTGCAGAGATGACGGTGGGGACCTCTCTGTGCTCTGGAGGGCAGAGAAGAGGCCACTGTGTGCGCACGGGCACGTCCATGGCCCGGGCTTGAAAAGAAGAATCAGACACTGGACTTATTTCACTCGCCTTTATCTTTTCATGTATGTGCAAAATGAATACTGATGAAAATCCACATTTAAATAAATCGTTAGGTTTACTAGAGCTCTTTAGGGAAGTACAAAACTAAGAATCCTAAGTAATAGTGAAGCATTGTGTCCGGTTTAACTAGAAGTCCTTTTCATTTTAGTGCTAAGTAATACATATTATTATCTATTTTAGTAGTAAGTCACACACAGTCCTGTATTGTGAAATTATTCTTAATGATCCCAAAACATACACAGCACTCCATCCACACCATGGAATATTTTTTAATTCCTAAAGTGAATGAATGGGAACTGTAATAAATGTGGGGGGGGAGAGTTTCTCCATCTCTGACAAATAAATAAAATCTTCAAAAAAAAAAAAAAAGAAGACGTAGAAGGAGTTTGGCAGGAAAATCAAGTACGTAATCCCATTCCTAAAAACAACAGACTTTGACCCAAACCCCATGTGTGTACCTGCTTGAGTAGGGTCTGCACCAGACTGCCCAAGTGCAGAGAAACTACAGGAGGCCACTGAGGGAGGCCGGACTCTAAGATGACCCCCATCACCTCCGCCTCCTGGGATTACTCCCATCGTTGTGTTCAAGGCCCAAGAGATTCTGTAGATCTAAGTGAGGCCCCGACCGGGTTGATCTTAAGATATAGACACAATCCAGCGGGACTGACATAACGTGAGTGCCTTCAAAGCAAGGAGTTTTCTCCAGCCAGTCACAGAAAATAGAGACCTGAACTCTGAGAAAGGTTTGAACAAGGGGGTGCTCCACTGTGGGGCTGGGAGGGGTCCCTGGTTGACAGCTAACAGCAGCAGAAGGCAAGGCAGAGGCCAGATGGGGACCTCAGTCCTGCGACCCCAAGGAACTCCATGCTGCCAGTAGCCCATGGGCTTGAGAGCCCGGAGCCGCCAAGTGAGCGAGGATCCTGCTAGCCGGTGCCAGCCTCCCGACCCATGACACCGTGAGACACTAGAAGGCACTAGATGCACAGTTGTTTGTTGCACAGATGACCGTGGACTAGCACACTGCGAAGTGAGGCACTGCTGTGACCGACACGTACAACAGGGAAGGCACTCCAGAGTCAGGCAGAGGGGGGAAGCCGGAAGAATCCGGGGAGCACAGCAGAAAGAGCCCCGACGGCCTTCAGCAGGCTAGTCAGAGGAAAGGGGCAGGAAAGACGCTGCTGGTGAGGGCTCGTAAGAGAGTGAACACTTCCCCAAAGCGCCTCCAAGGAAGCAGAAACGGCTGGGAGCGGCGTGTCCCAGGCACCCGGACTTGGAGCGGGTGGCAGCGTAGGCTCACGAGGACACGGGAGATGTGCCCCCAGCAGCCTGGAAGGGGGCCTGGTCGTGCGGAAGCAGGACCTGTCACCGAAAGGCCCAAACGGACCACTCAGCAGAAGCCACCTGCTTTCCGCTGGCCACCTGCCTCGAGAGGCCGAGAGGAGAGAAGCAAAAAGCTGAGAGTCCACAGGGAGCCCGACTGCAGGACAGCAAATGCTCAGCCTCCCCGCAGACAGAAGAGGCCGAGAGTCAGACCCCGCCTCGGGGGAGTGTGGCACAGAGACGAGGCTCACTGTCCCACTCAAGCCTCTTTCGGCACCTCGGAAGGACCTGAAGGTCTGAGCGCTGGACCACACCAAGCCCCTGTGGAGAGACCAACTCGGGGTGCCCCTCAGCCGTTCTCCCCATCCACCCAGGGGCGCTGCAGCAGCTCGCGAGCACCCACATGTCTCAGCAGAAGCTGGAAGCGGAGAAGGGCCATGTCAGGACCGTGGTCTGTGGCGGGGGTCTATGTGACAGGTGAATGCCCCTGGGGTTCCGGCCAGGCTGGGCCTCCAGGTGCCCGAGCACAAGCAGCTCAGACAAAGGCAGAGTGAGCTCGGGGGGCAGGGAGACCCCGCCTAGGCTGTGGCCAAAGGGAGTCACTCGCTGGGCTACGGAGGAGTCCCATCTTTCAGGAAAATGCGATGCTGGCTCAGAGCCCGGCGGATGGCAGGCAGAGTGGTTCCAGGCCTTGAAAGGCAACCACAGACTCCAGCTGCGGTTTGCCTGGCTGGATTTCAAACACCACCAGCGACTCCGCCTCGCCGTCCACGGCCCTCTTTCTAACCCGGAGCACCGTGATCCTTGTCCTGCACCTGGCCAGCCACGGCCTGCCGGGGGCCTCTGGTCCCACAGGCCGGCAGGTGGGGAGGCTGGCGCCCTGCACCTGGGGGCTGTGCTTACTGGACGGACTCGGGCCCCTGCTCCACGCCCGACTCCCAGGATGTACCCGACAAGCATTTGCACGTGAACGGACACATGACGGCATGAGGCTGTGGGGCCTGGAGGGCTGGAACGTTCTGCCATTGCTACAGTTATAGAAGTGGATCTCGGGTAGCCAGACCGAAGATGACCCCCCATGACCCTTGCCCTTGTAGCGTCACCTCCCCTGAACGCGGAGGGACCCGTACACGTGGAAGCCGTCACGCCCCGAGTGATGCTCTGCTTTAGGGCAAAAGAGGTTTTTGCAGATGTAACTGATCAGTTCACTCTGGGTTCATCTAAAGGGAGATTATCCGGGGGCGGGGGGTGCCTAACCCCAGCCCATGAGCCTTTAAAAGCCAAGAGGAAGGCAAAGATTCGAAGAACAAGGGAGGGCTGGTCCAACACTGCTGACCTGCAGGGGTAGGGGGCCATGTGGAAAGGAGATGGGGGCCAGCAGGGAAGTGGGAACCTCAGTCCTCTGACCGCGAGGAAACAAATTCTGCCAACAGTAAGGCTGAGCCTCCTGACACGAGCTTAACCTGGGTGACATCTTGGATTTGACCTTGTGGTGCCTGGAGCTCCCAGCCACACCACAATAGACTTCCAACCCGGGAGGTGAGGACTGGGTGCCGTGCTTACAGAACTCTATCCTATGGCAAGAAAAAATGAACACAGGCCCATACCACATTATTACCAGGGAATCAGGAAGCATCACAACAGTGGAGGCACTGATGTGAGACAGCAGAATTCCATGGCACAAAAAAGTTTCGATCATGTGAGCAGATTTATGTAAAATTAAACATGAGTGAATTTGTTAGCATTAAGAGAGGTGTGTTTTTTTTTTTAAATATTTTATTTATTTATTTAACAGAGAGAGATCACAACTAGGCAGAGAGGCAGGCAGAAAGAGGGGGAAAGCAGGCTCCCCACTAAGCAGGGAGCCCGATGCGGGGCTTGATCCCAGGACCCTGGGACCATGACCTGAGCTGAAGGCAGAGGCTTAACCCACTGAGCCACCCAGGTGCCCCAAGAGAGGTGTTTTTTTTTTTTTTAAGATTTTATTTATTTACTTGACAGATAGAGATCACATGTAGGCAGAGAAGCGGGTGGGGGGAGGAGAAGCAGGCTCCCCACCGAGCACAGAGCCCGATGTGGGCCTTGATCCCAGTAAGCTGGGATCATGACTGGAGCGGAAGGCAGAGGCTTTAACCCACTGAGCCACCCAGGCGCCCCGAGAGAGGTGTTTGTTCCCTAAAATACAATAATCTAATCGGGACCCGTCAGCTGACTGTGGGCAAGGACAGCATTGCCACTGAAGACCACAGACTCTGGCCGCGCAGGGCACACACAACTGAGAAAGAAACTGTTTGGCCAACCTCTGACCAAAAAGAACCCAGAGGTGGGAGTTTCTGAAGCTACTCTGGTCCTGAAAGCGTCCGCTGGCTCCAGGGAGCAAGAGCAGGGGTGCGGTGAGAAACCAAAGCCCTGGGCTCACCATGCTGGAGGGCCCACCGGAGAGACCCTCCCCGCTTTCCCGCCCTTAAATTCTCTGGCTCCGGCTTCATAAACTGCTGCTTCTCCTTCTGTCCTCTGGAGCCGTCAGGGGAGCAGTATTGGAATAATCTTGTCCTCAGCGTGAGGAAGAACTGGCCTGATCAGACGTGGGGTCTGGGGTCTGCTCTGCAGGCTGGGTCTGGGCGTGCGTCCGAACGGCTCACACTCTCTCCCTCTCTCTCTCCGCCAGGGAGACTGTCCAGGAGTTTAGTCTTTGCTCAGGCACTACTTCCAGCTTGCACTACCAGTCTTTCCAAAGAACCTACTTTTCATTTTATTGATCCTCTCCCCTGCACGTTTTCTGTTTGCTTTCTGCTCTGTACTGTTTACTTCCTTCTCTCACGGAGGTTATTAGACATGTATTTGTACCTAATGCAGCAGGCGGGAGCTCACCAGTGTCCAGGCTTCATTCAGTGTAAGCGTGTAAAGCAATGGCCCTCCTTGGGGGCACCTGCGTGGCTCAGGTGATCATGACATGTTCTTTTTGGTCAGTTGAGCATCTGACTCTTGGTTTCGGCTCAGGTCATGATCTCAGGGTCATGAGACTGAGCCCCATGTCGTGCTCCACGCTCAGCACGGAGTCTGCTTGAGAGACTCCCTGCCCCTCCCCCAACTTGTGCTAGGACTCTAAAATAAATAAAATCTTGGGGGCACCCGGGTGGCTCAGTGGGTTAAAGCCTCTGCCTTCGGCTCAGGTCATGGTCCCACGGTCCTGGGATCGAGCCCCGCATTGGGCTCTCTGCTCAGAAGGGAGACTGCTTTCCCCCCTCTCTCTGCCAGCCTCTCTGCCTACTTGTGATCTCTGTCAAGTAAATAAATAAAATCTTAATAAAATAAAATCTTAAAAAAGGAAAGAAAGGGACGCCTGGGTGGCTCAGTGGGTTGAAGCCTCTGCCTTCAGCTCAGGTCATGATCCCAGGGTCCTGAGATCGAGCCCCACATCGGGGTCTCTGCTCAGCAGGGAGCCTGCTTCCCTTCCTCTCTCTCTGCCTGCCTCTCTGCCTACTTGTGATCTCTGTCTGTTAAATAAATAAATTAAAAAAAAAAAAGGAAAGAAAAAAAAAAGCTATCCCCTCCTTCCAAATCCCACATCAGCTGCCTCCCGCAAGTTCTGATCCACACAAGAAGTCTTTCTTGATCCCTGAGTTACTTGGAAGTGTTTGAACATCTACATATCTGAGTGCCGTGTGGGAGATGGCCGTCACTGCTGGACAGGACCCATTCTATCCTCCTCCCTAACAGCAGCACGGTGAGCAACGACGAGGTAACACACCCAGCTCACAAAAACTACCTTTCCCAATCTTTCCTGCAGATCGGCAGGGCCTTGCGACAAAGGTCTGGTCAGTGAGCGAGGACGGCATGTTCCCACTGGGACTTCTAGGAGAGTTCCACGGAAGGAGGATACAGTTGGCAAAGACACCTTTGCCCGGCCTCCTCTTCCTGCTTCAAATGCTGATGTGATGGCAGTGGCCCTGTGATCATCCTGCGCTGGAGGGGACCTTCTGGACTGCAGGCATGATCTAGAATGGTGGGGCTGAACATAAAGAGGCAGCTGTGATGACCCCAACTACCGCTGCTGGTAGAAAGAAAAGAAACCTGTCTCGGGCTCAGCTCGTTACCTAATGCAGCTCCTAACACTTCTAAGATACCACTGTGGTATTGGGTTTTTGACCACAGAATAATCACACGTCTGAGAGCATTTATAACTTAGACCAACAATAAAACGAACACTGCTTCATCCACCACCTAACCTGAAAAAGGCAGAACATTTCTAGGCTCACTGTGTTCTTAAAACTACACCTCCCTGTCCTCTCCCCACCTCTCATCTCACCAAAGGGAAGCACTACTCCGGATTCTATGACTAACGTTCCCTTATTCTTTATTTACAGTTGGATCATACGGTTTTGTATCCCTAAGTTATACTGCTCTACTTTGTATCCCACTATTTTTCTGCAATTGTCTTTTTTACTCCAGGTTATGAGCTAGCTCTGCGCCGATGCATGGACCTATGGCTCATTTGACCTCACAGCTCTACGCTGTTCATTGCATGAAGACACCACCATCTATCCATTCCCCCATTTATGGGTTTGTGGGTTATTTCAAGCTTTAAGCTATTACAAAATGCTTCTCCGAACACTCCTGTATGTGTCTCCTGGTGATCCATGGAACAGAGTCTCTAGGAGAGTGCTTCTGACTCTTCTGACACCAGGGCATATGTAGAAAATGCCATTTACATGCACACTGGAGGAAAACTGGAGCCGTGTAGTGCTCTGGAGGCAGCTGCAGAGGGGGCCCGCAGAAAGGCACCTTTAAGGTTCGGGGACCAGTAAAAGGAACCACAGCAATGCCCCACAGCCTGGTGGTAGAGACATGCACGAGCAGGCCATCGGGGCTGGTTAACTTGAAACTGTCTCCCAAGGGGCAGAGAGCACTTCCCACTTTCACAGTCCCGTGTTAGAGCTCCCTCGGCTCCCCCTCATCCACAAGCCCGCATGTTGTCAGACTGACGTTCTGTAGGACCAATTGCTATGGTCTTAATTCAGGTTTCCTCACCGCTACGGAGATGGGGCATCTTTCTGTGCTGACTGCATTCCTAGCTCCTCTTCTGAGAAGCCTATGTACTTCTCTTGCCCATGTTTTACTGGGGAGTTTCATCTTGAACAGACTGTTTCTGGCACCCTTGATACAGTCCAGATACAGTAATCATTTCGCAGCTTTATGTTCTACCATCTCCCTGCGCAGGCTTGTTTTTCATTTTTCACTCTTCATTATTTATTACAATTAAGAGATTCTGTGCATCAATCTTTAATAGTTTCAGTCATTTTTTGGCATCTTTTTTAGGAAACTCTTCTCTATGCTATTTGTCATTGAATAAAATCTGTTTTGTAATCAGAGACTATGCTCTATGAATCTGACATTCTGTAATATGTGGAGTCTTATTTTCTGATCAAGCAGGAGGCTAATTTTTGCACACGTCCAGGGCTTGAGAATGATACACACTTTCCAATAGTTGGCTGGAAGGTACTCTAATAGATGTCCAATAGATCAGGGATGACCAATGCCAGCCGGTGGGGAATGGGTAACAAATCCAGCCCCGGCCATCTGTGTACATATTGTGGCCGCTTGCACTCCACAAAGCCAGGGTTAAGTAGTTGAGATGGAGACCATATGGCGTCACAAAGCTGAAAATATTTACTATCAAGCCCTTTATAGGAGCTTGCCAACCTCTCATGTTCAAAACTGTTACCCCTGTCCTTTTTTTTTTTTTTTTTTGTCTGCTTGGTATCAATTAATGGAAGAGCTGTTCTAAAATCTTTTATGACAATGATACTTTGGCAATTTCTGCTAATCCTCACTTGTTATGTTACTTTATGTTGAGGCTCATTTATTGGGCACAAATAAGTTTCAAATTGTTCCATGTTCATGGTATATCATTTATTCTACCACTAGAGCAGTGGTCACTTTTTGTCCCTAGTTGTTATCTGCTCTGAAATCTGCCTGGGTGACATTGTCACTCTACCAGTTTCTCTTCCTTAGCATGTATTATTTCCATTCTTTTATATCTTAACTTTTGGATGTGTCTCTCGTAAGTAGCATACAGCTGCACTCAGTTATTCCATAGAATCCAAAGTGCTCTTCTTAGAGAGTCTGGTCCATTTGTTATGTATAGTGACCTACACTCGGTTTCATTTCCACCCTCTTAGACTATATTTTCTTTTTACCTATTTTTTCCTATGCTCTGCCCCCCCATTTTTCTTGCCTTTTTAAGAAAAAATTATTTATTTATTTGTCAGAGAGAGAGCGAGCGAGCAAGCACGCACAAGCAGGCAGAGGCAGAGAGAGAGCAGGATCCCCACTGAGCAAGGAGCCCGATGCAGGACTCGATCCCATGACCCTAGGATCATGACCTGAACCGAAGGCAGAGGCTTAACCAACTGAGCCACCCAGGCATCCCTTGCCTTCTTTTGATTAAAATTTTTGCTCCATTTTTTTTACCTTATGAAGTTTCAATGCTTTCACATGTTCCCCTAGCATTATAACATGAATTCTACACTTAATAAAGTCAAAAATTTCATCAGTGTCTTTACCCTCCTCTGCAACAATGTAAGAGCAACTGAACTTTTTTTTTTTTTTTTTTTTTTGAGAGAGAGAGAAATGCAGCAGAGGGAAGGGCAGAGGGAGAGGGAGAAGCCGACTCCCTGTTGAGCACAGAGCCTGACATGGTGTTTGATCCAGGGACTCCAGGATCATCATGACCTGAGCCTAACTAAGGCAGACACTTAACCAACTGAGCCCCCCAGGCATCCCAAGCATCTGAACTCTTTTTGTCAGATTTAAACCCCTTTGCTTGCTTCTTTATTTTTATTGTGTTTTCAATGGAGAAATACATCATCTGTTTGCAAAATAGCGCTTGAAAAATACAAGGGGTACAGGTTTTATAAAACAAAGCCAACTCCAGTCATGAGACACTATGTATGTACATCATGTGAAAAACTCATCTGATATTCAGTTAATGAAAACTAGAAAGCTCCAAGTTTCCAATGTGGTTAAACAAGTAGAGTTACATAAAACACTTAATAAACTACTTTTTCCACCAACGTGTAAACAAAATGACAAGACTACATTTGTGCCTGGCAATTCCAGCCAGACCCCACAGGTCTCGTGCACACTTCACCTGACTTACTGTGGCGGAAGGGCAAGGTGACTGCATGGGGCAAAGATGTGGGCAACAGGAACACTATGTACTTGACATCACAAAGTAGGGGTGAAAACAAAGCCTCAATTACTGCAGAGCCTAAAAGGAAGAAGACTATACTCCAACTTTGGAAAGTTAATCTAGAAAGATAGAGAAAGGGCTTAAGAAATAAATTACGGTTTCACATGAAAAATGCACGTGTGGTAGAAGGGCAGGAATTAGGACCAGGCTAACCAGAAAAACTGTCAGGCTCACTGTGTCCAAATTAAGACAGAACTTCAATTCATCTACATCTGCTGCCATTCACGTGTCCTAAACATGGACGTCCTGCCACTTAGTTATGAGTAGTCTTTTTTTTTTTTTTAAAGGAAGACATTCCTAATCTCTTGTAGAATAAAACAAAAACCAGAAGCTACTAGATAGCAAGTGCTTGCTAGGAACTATTTTGTATGTTTCCGCATATAAAATTTGCTGATAAATTTTAGCGATTCCTTTAAAAATAAAAATTGGTTTAAATATTTTGGAGAAGAGGCCTTTTTGCTACAGGTTTAAACTGGAAATTAGCTTTACTGTGAGCAGATACTCTGTGGGGCATACAAAATTTCTCCTCTGTATAGGTCAAACAGCCATCCAAGACCAATAACGGTTTCCCAATTCATTACTTTCAGTAAAGCTTTCATGAAATATTAGCCATGGAATCAAAATCCAGTGTTTTGAACCATGTGGCCACAGGATTGTGGGTTTCACATCATGGTTAAGAATACATTAGCATTCTGGGGGGTTTTTTAGGACTCTTTCATACAAGCATACCTCGTACATACAAGCAAAGAGAAGGGAGGGGAAGTAAAAGTTTTTTTGTTTAGGACAAATGCTTAAGGACACAAGAATATGGAGCTCTGTTAGCTCTGAGACAGTATTTGCTGTGTGACTGCTGATTGTATGCACTCTAAAGCAATTCCACAGATAAAACCAACATATTATTTCTTGATGGCGTCCCGGCAAAACCAAAGACTTACTGATCACTGTTTCAGTGTCAGATATATACCCAATGAACTGACATTTCATTTTAAAGGGTTAAAGCTACGTCATGGGGACCAAGCTAAATGGATGTTTGTGCTTTTTCTGGAGTTTAGTACATACTGCACAAGGGCATCCAGTTTGACAGTTAATAATGAAGAAAACTCTTTAGGAAAAAAACTAAAACTCATCAAGCTGAAAACCTTAAAATTACTTCTACTTTCTAATAAAAATATACATAAAGTGCATCATCAGTGTAAGGAATTCCAAAACCAGTTTGTATTGCAAATTTTCCCCAACAATGCATCAAACATAAATCCAGTCCAGATGTCAGGCATGGGTACAAATATATCTGGAGGGCTTTTTCTCTTGTTTTTCTCTTTATGGGCAGTCGTCCTTTAAAACAGTTACTGTAACCGCTGCTGACGCATTTGTAGTAGTACTTCTAGCATCATATACTAACCTGGACCTCTGATCAAGATTAGCCAAGTAAGGGAAGTTACCAAGTAAGGCTAAATCTAGCTTGAGTCAAATCTAGTTTGGTACCCTTCATTCTCCTCCTTTAGCATTTGAAAACAACAGGTTGAGTTGGCAGATATAGTTTATGGACCTTCGAGGTTGTTTGTATCAGTTCAATCTGTCTTCCCGAATTCTTAGTAATAGGATTTGCAGGGAGAGCTGGGATATTAGAAAGTTCTGTACTGGATGTTTGCCACAAGGCCAGCCACTGTCGGAGTAGTTTCTAATGGAGCTGTACTTGTCTCTTTATGAGACTGTTCCTCTTCTTTTAGTTTCCTTGGTCCTTTATGAGGTAAGAATGCCGACTAGATGCCCACAATAGGATTAGCTATGTTTGTCGCAGTGCTCCCTGAAGGCCTGGGTGGATGGTTTACCAGACATGTTGAAGAAACAACTCTGGCAACTGTGGTCTTTGGTGGTGGAAGGAGGGCTGGCTGTGAGGCAATCTGAGGAATGCTTTCGCTTGACACACCCCCTAAGCTTTCGCTGGGAGTCCCTTGTTGCAAGGAAACTTCAGTAACTTGTACGGCGGTCACAGATGCTGCCATTACAGCAGGAGCAGGACTGTTTCTGCCCTGAGAGCTGCCAGTCACTGGGCCAGTCTTCATAGTGCCAGCAGGTAAAGGCACAGACATGCTGTCTTCGCTGTCTGTAGACAAGTCAAGGCTGCTGTCACTCAAAGCTGTTAAAGTGACACCTTCTGTTGAATGGGTTTTCCGTTTCTGAAGCACATGATTAGGCAGTAGTTGATGAAGTTCCTTTCTTCTTAAATGCATTGCAGCAATTTTCATATCCATCTCAAACATCTTGCTATTTATTGCTTGCCTATAAACTGTATCTGTGAAAGACTGGATATCATAGGTGAGATCAATACTGAGAACGTCAGAGTTTTCTGGCCTTTTTAACACTAACCCAATCACCCACATTGTACGAAATTGTTCCTTGTCAGGATTTTCTTTAGGTGCCGGAAACGACTGAGGATTCACATGCGCCAGAGTAATAAATTCATTCTTCTCCAAGCTTCCAACCAGGATACGGATTTTTGACTCCACCAAGCCCACCCATTCTAGATGTTGTTTTTCTGTTGGTGCACTTGCTAGGAGTACAATATAATGCTTGTACTTTTGAAAGAAGCTTGGAGCTTCAAAAAGCTTGGACCACTCTGCCTTACTCAGCAAAATTTCATGTGTGATAGCAAGCCCTTGTTTAAACTCCTCAATCATGACCATCCTCGTTGAAACAGACACATTGTATGTGGAGTTCTGCTGTGGGTACGCTGGTGTGATTATGGGCATAAGATGGTACCTATCACTGGGATTTACTCTTGGGTCCCATACAGGCAAATTAAGATTCCGCTCTTCAGGCTCTTTCAGTAGCACTGGATTTGGCCATTCCCATTCAGAAAATACCAAGAAAAACTTACGAACAAGAGTTGATGCTATTGCATTTGGGTAGAGCTGGCAAGTTCTCGCTACCAGCATGGCCCAAGAAACACCTCCCAGGAATCCTAATATATTGGAATAGATCTTGTGGCATTTGGCCCACAGTTTGATGGCTCTGAGAGTTAACCTGAAGTTGTCAATGTTTGGAACTAGATGTAAAATTTCATCTGTCACTCGGCAACCGTTAAGACTTCTTATGCATCTAATATCTAAGTTTTTAAGCAGACTGTCATCTCTTAGGTCCAAATCTTCTGGAATAGTCTGCAGTGCCAGCCTTGCAAACAAAATATCAATCTCTATACCATCAAAACACAGTTTAATAACTGGTACAAAGGCCTCCTCAACAGCCCTTAAATCTTTTACTTCTTCGTGTAGTTTCAATTTGTCATAGAATGAGGTGAAAAAGTCACTTCGATCAACATGTCTTGGCGCAACGCACAGCGCATCAATGTCAGCGCCTTTCGTGTGTACTCCTAATCTGTAAGAGCCAAACGTAAAGATTTTCCCTCCAACATTTTCAATTACAGCTTGTGGAAGGCTCTTGCTTTCACTGATTTCTCGTATCCATTCCTTTACCAGATTATTTAATTTTTCCAAAATTAAAATCCTGCGCTGCAGTTCCTCTTCCTCTTCAAAAACCCCAAAGGGCTTCAGGGTTTCAATTAACTTCTGGGTAAGTACGCAGTCAGTCTCCTTGGGGGCTGCTAAGCTGATGGGGGAGGAGATGCCATAGCGCTTGGGCGGCGGCGGTGTCTGTTGTGATCCCGGGGTTGTCACCGGAAACGGCATCATCTCTAGCGCCGGCCCTGCCACGCCACGTCCCCCGCCACAGCGACCTCCACGGCCGCTGCCCGGGTCATGATCCGCTGAGGCGGGAGGGGCGGGGCTCCTACCAACCCAGGTCCAACCCGCTCCCGCACCACTCCCGCCGCTTCAAGCGCCTCCCTGCAGTCCCCTCGGCCCCAACATGGCGCCCGGGCCCTCAGAGCGGCGTTCTAGAACGGCCACGCACACCACGTATGCCACGGCGCATGCGTGCCGTGAGGAGCCTCACGGGAGTTGTAGTTTCCGAGGTTCCGCCGTAAAACTCCCGACAGGTGTAGGTGGTCAGGGGTACGCCTCGCTCTTGGCTTCATCCATACTGGTTACACACCCCTACCGTCCAGTCCCTTGATCACCGTTTTCCCATACACCTCAGATCGTCTTCCTCTCCAGGGGCAGCTTCGGGTGGCCTTTGACCTCAGGTGCATCCTTCAGAAGCCCCTCACAGTGAGGGTCTGCGGTGCAAAGCACCTGCGTTGCATCCTCCACCGCCAGGTGCCTGGCCGGTGGTGTAGCTGGGTCTGCAAATCCGGGCTGACAGTTCTGTTCTTCCCAGCTGCCGCCTCTGGTTTCTACGGTCTCTGTTGAGAACTGCGCAGTCTGGCTGACCTGCTCCCCTGTCCTTTCCTCTGGCAGCTGCAAAAATCCTCTGTGCCCTCAGTGACCTGCGGTGTGACCACCACTAGGTGTCAAGGGGCACACGTGATTTCTGAATCATAAGATTCGTGCTTTTCATTCCATGAGCTCAGGAAGAAACTCAGGCATGTCCTTAGAATATGCTCCCCACACTGTTCTCTTGATTCTCTTCATGTGGACATGCGATAAACTTTCTCATTGGGTTCTCCATGTCTCTTACCTCCTGTTTCCTCCTAGGTGGTGATCAATTCTCCAGTTGTTGTAGTTAGTCTGCTGTTTAAGCCATCATGGAAGCATCTATTTAAGTACTTAGATTTTTAATTACTGGAAGCATTATCTTGTTCTTTTCCACATCTTCTCTCTTTGGAAGACATTCTATTACTTCCTGTTTCCTTTCTACCTTTTATTCAGTAAACATTTCAAACTTACTTATTATTCTATAACTAGTTATAACTATTACTAATGGTCCCAATTCTTAATACTCTTAAGTATTAATTCTTAATACTCTTGAGAATCTGAGTCTAGCTTATTTTCTATGGACTCAGGCATTGCTTCAGGGGTCTTATAATTTTTGGATCGTGATCTCATCTCTGGTGAGTCTAGGGATGCCTGTGTGGATGTCCTTCCAAAGAGGAATTGTTTCGTCCCTATCAGATGTCCTTGTATGCTATCAAATTGTATGCTGTAATTGAATTCCTTTTCCAAGGACTAGCCAGATCACCTGAGTAGTGTGATTCTGAATCCCAAACATGCGTTAAAGGAAGAGTGGTTTTTGATTCTAGGGAAGAGTTTTCCCCACCCAGAGCCCAGATCCAGAAGGAGAACTCTCTGTCACTCCTTTCACCAGCTATCAGATTCTTCCTCTCCCATCTTCTCACTCATTGTGTCGCCCTTCAAGAGTTGCAACCATATCCAGGGGTTTCAGTTCCCACTCCCTGCCTCTTTAGGTCCTGAAGCTCTAGGTCTCTTTTTTTTTTTTTAAGATTTTATTTATTTTATTTAACAGATAGAGATCACAAGTAGGCAGAGAGGCAGGCAGAGAGAGAGAGAGAGAGAGAGAGAGAGAGAGGAGGAAGCAGGCTCCCTGCTGAGCAGAGAGCCCAATGCGGGGCTCAATCCCAGGACCCTGGGATCACAACCTGAGCCAAAGGCAGAGGCTTTAACCCACTGAGCCACCCAGGCACCCCTCTAGGTCTCTTTCTAGGGCAGCTGTTAAAGTTTCTTGATTGCAAAGACTGGCAAATGCCTCCAGAACAATCATAACATAGAGAGCCAGCTAAGATTCTGAGGTTTCAAAGTACCTCTTTTTGGTTTCTTTTCACCCCTGCCGATTTACTTTATTTTCTTGGGTACTCAGCTATGCATCTTAAAGGAGATTCTTTTATATTTCAACCAATACTTCCAGGTACTTTATATAGAAAGATTTTCTAGGGTAAGTAATCCCAACATATTGCAAGAAACAGAAGTACCTATTTTTCCACCCATTTCAATATAGTTTGCATGCTCAACATTCCAGCAACACAGCTATCAGTAAGGTCTTTGGTGACTTCCACGTTGCTTAATCCAATGGGTCCAACCATCTGCATCTTTTTTGACCTATAGTAGCCTCTCCTTGGCCTCCATGGCACCACGCTCTTTGTGCTGTCATGTATATCCTGAGCCTCCCCTCAGCCTAATTTGCTGATTGCCCCTCCATTACCTAGCCTCTAAAGTTGGTGTTTCTCTCATTTCGATATTAAGCTCTCATTTCTCCTTATTGTATGTACATTCACTACCTCGATCTCTATTTTCACAGCTTTTTTTTTAAGATTTTACTTATTTATTTGACAGAGAGAGAGAGATTACAAGTAGGCAGAGCAGCAGGCAGAGAGAGAGGGAGAAGCAGGCTCCCTGCTGAGCAGAGAGCCAGATGCAGGGCTCGATCCCAGGAACCTGAGACCATGACCTGAGCTGAAGGCAGAGGCTTTAACCCACTGAGCCACCCAGGAGCCCCTATTTTCACAGCTTTAAATATCACCTATTTACAGCTTAATTTAAGCCTCTGTAACAGACCCTTTTTAAAGATTATATATACACACACATACATACGTATGTATGTATGTATATGAGAGAAAGCACGCACACGCACGAGAGAGGACAGGGGAGAGGGGCAGAGTGAAAGGGAGAGAATCCCAAACAGACTCCACCTGAGCACACAGAGAGCCCCATACAGGGCTCAATCTCACAACCCTGAGATCATGACCTGAGCTGAAACCAAAAGACGTACACCTAACCGACTGAGCCATCCAGATGCCGCATGACAGACTGTCTTCTGAGCTCCAGATCTGTATTCTGACTTCCTGTCTACCACCTCCATTGAACATCTGAAACTTAACCTAGTCCAAAGAGAGCTCTTACTCCTTCCTCCATAATTTCTCTCTCAGTCACCAGTTTAGTAAATGGCATCTCCACCACCCCCCACAAATGCGCATGCCAGCAACTGGGGAGTCGTTCTCAACACCTCCCTCTTTCTCAAACTCACCATCCAGTTCATTTACAAATATTGTTGATTCTGCCTCCAGAATATATTTGGGGTTCATACACTTCTACCTGTTCTCTCACAACTCTACTTGAGGTCACCATCAACTCTCATCTAGACTCCTATAATAACCTAATTAACTGCCTACTGACTTTTCCAAGTATTTTCTACTAGGAGCCAGAGTGGTGTTTTAACCCCTTCAGTGGCCTCCCATTATACTTAGTCTAAAATCTAAGATACCCAACAACTCAGGTTGGTCTTCCCCTGACCATCTCTCCAGCCTCAATGTCCACAGCTTCCCCCCATGCTCCAGCCACATGGCCTTCTTCCAGTGCTGAAGGCACTAAAGGCAGTGCCTTGCCTTTGCTTCACTGTCTCTCATCCCTGAGTCTGCACACAATGCTCTTCCCCCCACCCAGAAAGCTCTTCTGGCTCCACAGGTGTCCACTACTCTTCACCTGGTTAACATGTTGTCATTCTTGAGACTGGCTTAAAATTTACCTCCTCAGAGAGAATTTTCCTAACCTTCACGTTCGACTAGCACATGTGCTTTTCTTCCACAGCACTGACCACAGTTTGTAATTATGTTTTCCATGTGATTGTTTCTTTGCCTTTGCTTCCCACTAGACTCTCCGCTCCATGAGAACATGATCTATTTGTTTTTTCCCTGCTATCTATATATATACCCGGTCAGGCACCAATGGAAGTAGCACTCAGCAAATATTCGCTGACTAATGAATGAGCACGAAAAAGAAAATTCTTTCTCCTTTGAGTCACTGGTAATCAACATCCAGAAGACTCATTTCTTGGATTTTGATTAGGTAGAGGTCAGTTTCCGATCTACATGTTGCAACCTAATTCATTTTGGGGCTCAGTTCGCAGCTACTCATCCCAGTTGGCTACAGGGAGTTCCTGTGGCCTCATGACTCCAGCATCCCACACTATAGCACCTTTAGATGAGGGAGGTGTCCGTGGGTCAGGGGTTCATACTCAGTGCCTGAGCATGGGGAAGGGCCACACAAGGAAGTACACCACGGTCACAGCAGCCTCTCTGGAGAAGCTGGGGTCCAGCAGTGCTTACTAGGAAACCAAGTAGATGTGTCTATAAGCCAGAAGTTCTGTTTCTGGAGAATACCATCCGAGAACTCTGGACGGACCCTTAAGAGGGTGGATGTGCCACTGTTTGTAGTAGGATGAAGCTGGATGCAACCTGAGTGCCTGTGATTTGGGGAATAGATAATGTGGTGTATGTAAATACATGTAAATGATGGAAAACTATGCCTCCGTCAAAAGCGACAAACTGAAATTTACAGCACCACAGGAAGATATTAATCTTATCAGGTAGTGTCCTTAAAAGTTTAAACTCTGATAGGACACCTGGGTGGCTCAGTGGGTTAAGCCTCTGCCTTCAACTCGGGTCACGGTCTCAGGGTCCCAGGATCAAACCCCACATCAGGCTCTCTGCTTTCTCTTTCTCTGCCTGCCTCTCTGCCTACTTGTGATCTCTGTCTGTCACATAAATAAATAAAATCTTTAAAAAAAAAAGTTTAAACTTTGATATAGTCAAATCCATCTACCTTTTCCCCTTGCGGTTTGTGCCTTTTAAGCACAAAGTCTTTTCTTCTTTCAGCTGAGGCCAATTATCCAAACACCAATTACAAAATCCTTTCCCCACTACCTAGGAGGCAATCTACATTGCACCAAATTCCCATTGGGTCAATCAACATAGGTCTGCCTCTGCCTTCTCTGTCCTGTACCTCCCATCTGCTTGGACATCCTGCCCCTAAACCACATGTCTTAATTACCATGGTTTTAAAACACGTCTCAGAGCTGAGGAGGTCAATCTACCCTACCCATGCTCATCTTGTTCAAACCTATCTTGGGCATCTGAGAACCAGGCTCCTTTCACAAAGATGGACTCAGTCTATGCAAGGACAGCACAGCAAAGAAGGTGAACTTGGGCCTCACTTACTGCTTTCACTCCATACGCATCCGAACATGTGTTCAAGATCTCTGGAGATGTTTCTGCCACTACAACCATCAGAAGGAAAAAAAGGAGTTGACTAGCATTCTCTGTTTATTATTATCTAAAACCAGTAAGAGACACTATGCTATATGATTTGAATATATCCCCCGCAATCTTTCCCCAAAATTATAAGACGCTTTTGGGAACCAACAGATACCAACCTGCTTTAAATGTTAATAAAACAAAGTTGTTATAGTATGTTAATACTTCTTGGATATGCTTTGCATGGTTGGCTGGACTAAATGAGGTTTCTCTTTCCATTTAACCAGATTCAAAATTTTGGTTTTATGTCTACCCGTTTCAAGACAACTTTAAAGAGGTTGATCTGCTTTGCTGCAATTTGGTACAACCCAGAAGGGATCAAGAACCAGTGGATTTGTTATACTAGGCACAAATGCTGGCTAATGGATTTTTTTTTTTAAACATACTTCTTCCAGAATTTTAAAATCAATTTCGGTAAAACTATAAAGAGGTTTTAGAAAATATGAGTTAAATGCTATTTATAAAATCACTAGTTACTAGTGACAAGCAATTATCACCCCCTCTCACTATGTGAGCATCCCAGTTGGGGGCCAAACATGAAGAAAGATGAGGAACTGTGGATCTGAGGGCTGCCAGGTGTCTGGTGTTCCTGCTCATCCCCCCACCCTGACACCTAAGCCCTCTGGCTCCAGCACCGCAGGAGAGCCCGCACGCCCGCACACACACTCTCCTTTCACTGCCTAAATTCCTGCCCTGCAGTGTCCACACTGGCCGCTTCGCCAATCCCTCTAGTTTACAGCTTGTCAACATTTTACACCAGTTCTGACCTCCCATTGTGGGTTTGAAGGTAAGCTTTGGAGGCTCCCTGTATAATGTGGCCAGAAGTCCCCGGGGACATGAGGGTGCTGCTGGCCGGGCCCCCCGGTGGGTGCCACCCAGCTCAGGGGAACAGGACTGTTAAGCCGCCTCCAACACTGCACTTCTTTGTGAAACTGAAGGTTCTGGACTTTTTAAAAATCTACACAAGGAATTAAAGATGAGACGGGGTACAAGCAAGTAACCATTTGACTTTATGTTCTCTTTGAATTAAAAATTCTCAAAAATGTCTTTTAAGCTCAATGACTTTAGACTGATAAGAAGAGTTAGCAGTTGTCTTGCTTTTCACCAAACCGTGTAAAATAAACTCTGCCCACAATGATTCTATCCCTGAGAATATGCTCAAAGGAGTCTCACTCAAGACTCACAAGGCAGTCACCCCCAAATAAAAGGAGATGAAAACCCAGATGGCCTCTTTTATCCTGAGAAAAGTTATTAAAGAGCAGATTCATTGCAGAAGGAAAATGTCAAAAGCACAGGGAGGTTGGGGGACGTGTGAGGACAGAATTCATGGTGCACAATCCATGAGTGGAGACAGCAGAGGACAGCCCCAACATTTCTGTCACTGGCAGGGGGGTGGGGGGTCCAGGCTCCATCTGCCCATCTGTGGATGGAAAGGTTTAAGGAACCACACACCGAAGTCAGAGTCAATGTATCTGCCACCACCGGCCATTCACACTGGGCCTGAAGGAGAGGGGAGGTGAGCAACTTGTACCGTCAGGTGCCCAAGGGGCACAGTCCCCGTCACTCAAGCGACAGCTTGCACCAGGGACCGCCACCCCCTCGGCACACCACCCTCTCTCCTCCCCATCCCCAACCCCCAGCAAAGAAAATGGATTCCAACTCTGGAGTCTTAGACACACGTGGGAAGTGGGACTCAGGGAGGAGCTTGCTCCCCTTACGGGCAGCACTCCTTCAACAGGCACTTAACGAGCCCCTACTGTATGCCCCACACTGTACAGACCCTTGTACGGTGGTTGGTCACAAGCCCCGAGGCCGAGAGGCCCTGCAGTGGCATGGCCTGCACACCTCGGGTCAGAGGCTTTAGACCCGCTCTAAGCTCTCCTCCTTCACAGAGGACACCCGAAGCAGGGAAGGAGCCCCCATGTGCAGGGATTGGAACAATGCCGAGCCTCCGAGGGCCACGTAGGCCACACAGAAAGGCATCCACGGGCAGGAAAACAAGCGCCACATGTCACCCTTAAGTTACTGGGCTTTCAAGGCACCCAAGTCCCTCCGTGAGCCACAGAGAGCAAGCGTGGCCTGAGGACCATGAAGGCACATGGCCACGTTTCCACATACAAGAAACATTGACCACTGGCCCCAGTGGTCAAGCACTTGTTGTGGCCAACAAACTAAGCTCAGGCCGCTGGGTCCAAACTGATGCTTCCCAGTCCAGGACCAGTTTGCCCCCAGGGACACCCGCCAATGCCAGGAGACATTTTCGGTTGCCACAGGGAGTAGGAGTGTTGCTGGCACCTAGCGGGCAGAGGCCTGGAACTACGAACTACCCTCCAGTGTACAGGTCGGCCCTCACAGCAAACCGCGGGCGGAAAACGTCAGTGAGGCCAAGGCTGAGAAATCCAGGCTAAGCACACCCTTCAGTCCTAGAGACACAAAGGAACCTTCACTCTCCCCCTCCCGAGCCACTGATAGAGACCACATGGCCCAGCTGTCACCCCTCCCCAAAGTGTGCAGAAGTGATCACTATCTCCGTGTCAGTGACAGAACCCAGAGCCCTGTCTGTGCTCCTGATCCGAAACACCAGCCTCCTGGGAATACGCGAGTGGGAGAGGCCCTGCTGCCCCGCCTACGCAGCCGCCTCTCTCCCGGAGCGGATGCACAATATTTTGATACTCTGGAAATCAGGGGGAAGCTGGCAGCTGTGAAAAGACAGTGTTTATGAAAACAAAACCCAGAGTGCCTGAGTGCATTACTATGGGTGCATAGCAGTGGTCCAAACAGTGAAGGGGAGCCCCAGGAAGCGCCCGGCACACCCTTTCACGCCCGGATTCAGAGGGGACCCCCCTGAGCCTGCAGGAAGAGGGCCTTCCCGGCGCCCATTCCCGGCTGCTTCTTAGCTCCAAAGAGCCACTCGGACGCATGCCCTGGGCACTGGCTAAGCAAGCCCCGACCCCCAGGCCACATGAAGTCACATGCACACTGCACACACTGGTGCACACAGACGCACATATACACATACGTGCGTATGTGCACACGCAGACGGTCCCTTCCCTTCTCCACCACTCTTCACAGACGAGGTGGACTGCTGCTGGCTCACAGGAAGAGTAGGGACAAGCTTGCCTGCTTTTGGGGGAAGGAGGAGAGCACTGAAGCGTGGAGCCCCGCAGTGCAGGGGAACTCAGCTGGGTCCTGAACACCAAACGCCCCACCTCACTCAGCAGGCGTTGCTTGCCCCTGGGCACACGTCCCCCCTATCCCCCCAACCCCCCGCAGCCTCCCGGCCACGCACAGGCCAGCGAGGCGCCCCCACTCTAGAGGACAGGCAGGCACAGCAGGGGCCGGGGGAGGTGGGGTTCGGCAGGAGACACCGGGCAAAGTCTTCCCGAGCAGGTGGACCAACAAGCTTGAGATTCCTTCTCATTATCAGACTTGGCCCAGAATCGTCAACACACACGGAAGGTTCGCTGCGGCTCCTGGGGGACGGCTCAGACGACCCGCGACCTCCACATGCCTCACTGCACCGTCTTGCCCATCACGGGCTGGGGGTACAGCATGGTCAGGGGTCCCAGAGTGCCCAGACCACACCCCAAGGGAAGGCCAGCAGCAAAGGCCGGCTTCCCAGGGTCCAGGAGGCCTGCTTCAGGCAGGTAACACAACCCACTTCCAGCCCAGAGAAGTGTGTCAGTGAGACTGGTCCCTGTCAATAGACTCTTTATTTGAAAGGTTTTGCAAAACCAACACCAGGTTGAATAGGCTGTGGGCAATCAGGCCTTCTCTTGCCTCAACTCACATAAAAGGCAGGCCATCTACAAGGGGCTGGTGAAGAAGGAGACAGAGTTCTGTGTCCTACAGACGGCATCTGGCCCCAGAGCCCCAACAGCCATCACCTGTACGACACAGAGCAAGCTTTCAAAGGCCCTGGCCAGGCACCCAGGGCAGAGTGATCCCTGTGCCCTTCACTCAGCAGAGAAAACACCAGGTGAGACAGTGACCAGGAGCTGAACACCAGTGCAGGCCCTCAGCAGGTCTGCCTGGCCTGGTGGGAGGCAAGGCACGACCAGATAAAAAACCAAAGCCTGGGGGCACCTGGATGGCTCAGTGGGTTAAAGCCTCTGCCTTTGGCTTAGGTCATGATCCCAGGGTCCTGGGATCGAGCCCCACATCAGGCTCTCTGCTCAGCAGGGAGCCTGCTTCCCCCTCTCTCTCTGTCTGCCTCTCTGCCTACTTGTGATCTCTGTCAAATAAATAAATTAAAAAAAAAAAAAAAGCTTGGGCCTGCGGGGGAGCTGGGGAACTCGGGGTGCTGGTCCAGGGATGCTTGAAAACAATGATACAAACTACACCCAGGCCTGCTTGTGATTCTCACCATGTGCCAGCAACTCCCAGAGCCGTCAGGGGTAACTCCCCCCCATCAGAAGGACCCCCAGCTCTGTCCTCAGCTCACTTCTGCCTACGAGCACACGGAACAGACTGCTTGCCACATACAGGAAACATTAATAATACGCAACTATGACCCCCTGCACGTCTGCCACGCGCCATGCTAAGCGCTTTACTGTATCACTAACGCCCACGATGCTGAAGTTATGGCCCCCTTCTCCAGATTGGGAAACCAAGGCCACAAGAGGCAAACTAATTTGCCCAAGGTCACAGAGAGCCACTGCTGCTGAATGTCAACCATGGCCCCCTCTGGACTGTGAGACTCAAAGGTTCCCATCAGGCCCGAGTGACCCCAGCCCCGGGGAGACCTACCGACCCCCCACCCCCTGCTCATCTCTACACACTGAAAGTACAAAGCAGGCCCCAGAGCAGAAGCAGGGCTAGAGAGAATGAGCATTTGCAACACCTCGGGGACACACACAACAGGTCAGGAGGGCTCAAGGCCCTTTCAACCCCAGGACATCATGAAATCAAACGACAACACAGGGCCACACAGAACAAGTCCCTTCTTTACATAGAGCCACCATTTTCTCCAGGAAATTAAGAAAAAAACAAATACAACTTAAAATACATTTAGAAGTCTTTCCACGTTTGAAAAAATTATTATTTATGGTGTTCACTTATTAAGATAATCAACTTCCCACCAACTGAACAAGAAGCAGACATAGAGCAGCAGCCCAGAGGCCTCCAACTGACCCAGGTACCCACAGACCCAGGCCTACCTAATGCACCCCATCCCCTCTGGAGACCCCACTTCCTCCCTTATCCTTTCACCGGCCAGTCTCTGAGATTCCAGACTTCTCTAACGCACCCGCCACCCGCACGGACCCAGAGCACGTGGTGCACCCGGCTCTCGGCACCCAGGCATCTGACCGCAAGACTAAAGCACCAGCCCCCAGTCCTGCAGGAGAGATGGACCGCAGTCTCCACGGCAGCTTGGATTAAAGCGGGAAATCTATGAAGTCCTTAAACGCCGTGATAGAGCAAACATACCTTCCTGAGTTTTCCCCCAAACAGAGCCCTGAGCCTCTGGCTTTTTGTTCTCCCCAGGCCAGCCCCCGCTTTCCCTGAGGCATCTCCCCCTCCTCACCTGCGGTCATGGTGTCCACATCCTTGGCTGCCAGCTCCTCCACATCGGACCTCTTTCTTAGCTCAAACCTCCGGGACAAGCCTTCTCGGGGTTTCCATAATTCCTGGATCAAGAGGGGCTTCTCGTTATCTCCAAAGACCCGAAAGCACTCAGCCTGCCACTGCTGCCCCGAGCCGCCGGCCTGGCCCACCACATCGCACAGCACGTACTGGCTGGCGCACTCGGGGCTCAGGGCGTAGCGCTCCAGCGCCTCCTTCACCAGCTCCTGGGCGCTGGACATGCCGGTGGCCAGGACGCTCTTGTAGTGCGTTCCAGTGCAGACGCTGTCCCCAAACACCTTCAGGACCCCAGGGGCCGAGAGCTGGGTGGAGAGTTCTGCGGGGTCGTCGCTGGCACCCAGGCTGGAGAAGGTGGTGTCCAGGTCCCGGTACTTGTAGCTCAGCGTCCTGGACAGCATGCTGGACAGCAGCTGGCTCTGCCGCTTCAGCTTGCTCTTGGTGGGGGGAGACATGATGAAGTGGGTCCCATAAAACATGGTGGGCCAGTCGTCATGGACAAGGGCGGGCGGCTCTGGCCAATGGCATGGAAAATACTGCGTCCTGGGAGAAAAATGTCAGGTGGATTAGCATCGACCATCGAGTGGCAAGAGCAAACGAGGCTCAGGTGAGTCTAGGGGACATAAGGGTCCATCCAGGGTCCCGAGTCCCAACCCAAGCAGCGGCACACTCCCTCCGGCCACCAGAGCACCTAAGTCGCAGGGACTGCAGGGGACAAAGCAGGTTTGAAAAGCTTGAAGTGCCCTTCAAGGAAAGCCATTACCAGGAAGCATGAAGAGGTCACCAAGAGGTAAGACCCGCTCTGCAATGGGGTTCTGATGTCTGCGGAGAGCCAGGCACGTGCGCCCTGTGGCAGGCAGCCAGGAAACAGGCCGTGGGCACGTGGATGAGCGGACTTGTCCAGCAGAATTGTGACAGGGCTGGCCCTATCCCATGGGAGGCAGCCCACAGAGGGCAGCAACGTTCATTGCCTTAAGCTCAGCCTCTCCTACACCATAGCCTCTAATACGGGAAATTAATCACAAGCACCAACGGAACTAAGAAAACAGGCAAAGACACGGACACATTAACAGAGTGATCGGACACCCGGAACACAGATCCCCCAAAACGCGGCTCCTCGATGACTAGTCCTGGCTTGGAGGAGCTGCTTCCCTGGGACAGCTGCTCTACAACGTCCGCGCGACCACAATGGACACAAAAGGGCTCTTCCAGAACCATCGGAGGCATGACTGGAATGTATGCAACCCACCCACCGCATCCAGCCTGGTATTCAGGCCTGGTCCAGGCCAGCGATGCAGTCTCGCTGGACAAATCAGAAGACAGCTCTGGGACGCTGTGGCGTGTCATAAAATCATAATTCCATGCACCTAGAGCTCGAAGGGCTTAGGATTCTAAAGAGATAGTTTACCAGGCTCTCCCCGCCCAGGAGCTGTGGGAGCAGGAAGGCAGCCTCGGCATCCTAAACACTGAAGCTTTGCAACAAGTCGGGGACACTGAAAAACCGCACCCATCCATCACCCAGCCACCCTACATTCAACTCCTATGCTCATGTCCTCGCTGAAGACAACAGCAGGCAGACTAACCCAGAAAAGTCTACCCTCTCGAGGCTCTGCAAACAATGGCCCAGGTCCCAGTGAGTACAGCAGTGGGCCACTGCCTTTGGGACAAATGTCAGCACTCACTCAGCCAGTGTCTGCAGTCCTGACCCACTCCTGGCTCCATAGGCACCAGAGAAGGCTTTCTGGAAGCGAAGCTGTGTGCTTAGGGCAGGAGAAAGTCACTGAGGACCCCCCAAACAAAAGGACCCACACTGACCCCAAGGGAACCCAGAGAGGTCCTGCGCTTGGGCCTCCTGCTAGCCGTCCTCTAGGCTTCCGTCATGTTCTCTAAGTCCCTCACTCCGTCTGGACGAAAGTGTGGAAGCAGACCTGCCATTCAACTCCTCTAGGACCAGCCTGGGTCTGTCAGCCGCCACATACCCTCAAAGAATACCAAATGCTTCAAAACCTTCTGACAGCTTCAAGCACCAAAGGCCAAAGACGAGGTTCCAAACACTGATGCCTCCCCCTCGGGGGTGGGCGGGGGACACTCCTGTCCTGTAGCCTATCATTTGTGCCCCCCCCCGCCCCCTCCCAAAGCTCTTTAGCACCTGCAGTCAGTGTCCTCAGCAGAACAAGTCTTTGGGGCTCTCTCTGGCCTCCGTGAATGGCTCTAGAAAGGCTTCGTTTCTCTCCTCCTGAGGAATGTGAGACCCATCTCCTTGTGAAATCCTAAGGAGGCCAGAGCTGGCCCCGGCCCCCACCCCCGCACCTCCCTGCATGGGCCGGTCAGATACTACTGAGGCCTTTTGGCTAGAACCTGCATGCTAAGTTCATACGCTACATCCGCAGCCCATTCCCACTGGAGCCTTCCGCATTACACAAGCGTTACACAACGTGCCTCTCAGGACAGCCCGGCTCAGAAGCCTCTGGGTCAGCACCTTCTCAAAGGACCTGAACCCCCCCTAGACTCTCTGTTTACCCGGCCGCCTCCTTCAAGCACAGGTCCCAGGGTCTCGGCCCAAACCCAAAGTGGCCCAGAGGCTTGGAAGCCGCTGCCTCTCGAGAAGGGGTCTGAATTCGAACTTAAATACCATGCCGTCAAAAGACTGCAAGAAAGGCCCCCAGATGCGACGTAGATGGGAACTGCTGTGCCTGGCACCGGGGCCAGGTTCTGTATTAATTCTGCCTTAATAAACAAGAGATAGAAACTGACCCAGCTGCTAGGTCCCCTCCCAGGGCCTCAGAAGTGAGCTCCCCTCCCTTCTCTTCAGCAGGATTCCAAGGCAAAATTCGCAAAAGCACATCAAGAGCAGAGAAAATGTAGGACAGACTGTGATCTGTTCTCTTCATGAGCGCCTTCTTAAGCCCCAAGAAGTCCAGGCAAACACAGACCCTGGTCTGTTTGGTCTATCGGGTCAGGAAGCCTTTTTCTCCCCATGGTCACTCCCTCTGTGGCCATCTTCAGAGAGCAGCCCCCCCTGACGGCGGCCACGTGTCCCCTCGCCAACATCCTCCCTGATTGCAGAATGCAGAGGACGACCTATTTGTCCCCCTGTGCCACCGGACAGTCCCTAGCAAGGCCAGGAGCGCAGGCACACCCTCCAGAGCAGGGCGTGCCCTGGGTAACCCGATCTGGGTTTTGGAGGCATGACCTGTCCTTCCTCTTGCTGCCCACTCCTCTTTCACACAAACATTTGGGGGAAATACGGGCCCAAGGGTGTAAGACACTTGCTGTTGCTTCTCTCGGGCGATGTTTTTCTCTTGTTCTCCAGAAAGAATCCAATTTCTGATGAAAACAAGCTCAAGTCACACCAATGAGTGCAATGAGCGAGGTCAGAACCGGGCTGATGAAATGGGTGGAGGCACATGGCCGGCCCAACGCCGCAATGTGGAACTCATTAGAATTTCCACCAGGACAGGGAAGGAAGAGGGTAGACTCTGAGGCTTGGCTTTGTCCCCACCCTCCATAAATCCTACCTTGACAGCTCTAGCCAGAGCAGTGCTGTCAACTACAAAAATAATTTAATCAGATGTAATTCTGACAGGCTACCCTCTTAAGAGGTGACTTTTCCCACCAATGGGATTAAGGACCGGCTCCTCTCTGGAATGCACAAGAGGTACTAACTGGAGACACCTGTAATCACCCTCCACTTGCAAATTCTTTTGGGCAATTCAGATTAACCACTTAACAGGGTATGGGGGGGGTGCTGAGCAGGCGGGTCTGCAGCTCCCCCCCACCTTGGTCCTACCAACCGGCTCCCTGATGGGAAATAAGACAGTTTCTTCCTGGGGGGGGGGCGAGCTCCAGCTCAGCATCTGTGTTCTTAGCTGCAGTATTTGTCGAGGGGCTGGAGGTGGTACAGAAATAGCTGGGAGACAATGCTTTCAGCTGGCACAGAAGTGGGGAACGCGCTGCTATGTGAGCAGAAAAACCAGGACCGGTTGTGCGCGCCGGGGCGGGGCGGGGGGGGAATGTCACGCCGACCCTGGAGGGAGGGCGCGGACCCCCATGCCCTGCTCCCGTGCAGCGCCCGCGCTGCCAGACCTCCTCGAACGGACCACCAGGGAGACTGGGGTGCCCTGCAGCGGAGGGCCAGACTCCCGGGTCTCAGGGGACGGTGGCCGCAGCCGAACCCTGGAACCCGCAGGGCCCGGCCGCCCTCGCCCGCGCTCGCCCCTCTCCGGGTCCCACCCCCTCTCCCCCGCCGGAGCCGCGCCGGGGGCCCGACAGTGGCCGGTCTCCATGACAACAGAACAAGCCCGGCCGGAACAGCCCGGGAGATGCCCCGAGAGGGCCCCGTTGCCCCAGCGCGCGCCCCGCGGCCTCCCCGCCGGCCAGCTCTGCGCCCCGGGGCCCCGGCCGCCGCTCCTCGCGCAACCCGCGCTTACCTCCGCCACAGCCCGCCACCGCCGCCGCGTTCCCGCGCGGCTCCCACACCGCCGTTAGCCCGTGCCCGCGCCCCACGCCCCGCGCGTGGCGCGGCGCCTCCTGCCGGCCGCCCAACGGACGGGGCGGAGCCTACAAGGGGCGGGGGCTGTGGGGGCGGGGCCTCCTACCCCCCCCGCTCCGCCAACTGCTGGGCGGGGCCTGGTGGGGCGGGGCCCCTGACGGCTACCTACCTAATGAACGAGGGTTAGACCTCGAGGGGGTGGAGCCTCGAGGGAGGGGCGGGGCTCGTGAGGAGTTGGGCTGAGCGCCAGCGCCACCTGCCGGCCAATTAATGGCCTTGAGTATAGGGGCGGGGTCCCCCGGGGGGCGGGGCTGGCCGCTGAGAGCCAGGACCAAAGCAGCAAACCCCTGAACACAGCTCAAGGGGTGGGGCCTCCGAAGGAGAGGCGGAGCTGTGCTATGCTCTAGTGCCACTGGCTGGTCTAAGGCCTTGGGGGACCGGTGGGCTGTTTTGTTCCCACTTTTTAGTTCCCCAATGGACAGGCCCAGGAAAAGGAGGGAAAAAGGCAAACCAAACGATTACCAAAAAGGGGACAGCCCCAATATATGAACAGCTAAGACCCTGAAAGTGTCCCATTTCCCAGAAAACCTGTCCCCACCCAGCAGCCAGAGTTTTAAATAACAAATCAAATAATGGCACTTCTGCTTAAAACGACGCAAAACGGGGCCAGGTCAGCTCCGGGGTTCTGGCCCAACGGCCCTCTTTGGATAACGTGTTTCAACAGAAGCTCACGTCCTTAGTAGTCTAGCATCAGCCCTCCTGCTGGGGTTTCACCTTGGGGAAAGACTCATCCCTTTGTCCACCCCCGGGGGCATTCACCTGGTCTTGAATGTAGATGCAGAATTCTGACCCTGGCAGTGAACATTTCTGCTGACAGCTCGCTATTGGGGTAGAAAGTCTTATAAGAGTGACTTCCTATATGCAAGAGGAAAGGGGGAGGGACAGTCATTAATGGACTACCTACTGTGTCATCTCACTTAGAGCTCACGTGTTGACTCGTGGGAGGCAGACATTTTTTTCTGCCACTATTCAGATGAAGAAAAAAAGGTTCAGAGAGACCAGACAGAGGTAGAGCCCAGAACTGAGCCTGGATTATAGAAGACCCTTTACAGGACTCCCCACATACCACCACTCCCCCAACCTCGACCCTCAACAGGTAAATATCAGGGCTGGAAGGAGAGCCTGGGGTTAGTTCTGTGTTCTCCTCCTAAGGTACTTCTTGGCATGACCCAGCCCCCGCACCCCTCTTCAACAGGTGTTGGCAAACGATGCCCTGTGGGCTGCCGTTTTTGTAAATAAAGTTTTATTGGAACACAGCCCCACACATTTGTTTATGTCTTGTCTATAACCATTGTCACGCAACAGAGAGTTTACAGCCTGGAATAACATGAAGGAAATACTATTCTCTGGTTCTGTACAGGAGTTTGCTGGCCCCTGTTCTTCAGGATCTCGTAATGCCAACTATATGGGATTACTACAGTGTTTCACACGTCTAGATCTTGGCTCAGGCCTTGGAACACTTTTTCAACTTTCTCAACTGTATTAGCTTTCCGGACCTGCTGTAGCAGAACACCACGCGCTGGACAGCGGAACGTGCAGACATTTATTCTCTCACGGTCTGGAGGCTAGAAGGCCAAGATCAAGGCATCAGCAGGGTTGGCTTCTCCGAAGGCCTCTGTCTTTGGTCTGGGGACGGCTCCGCTCTCCCCGAGTCCTCACGTGGGGGCCCTCTGGGTGTGTTTGTGTACTAATCTTCTAAGGACGCCAGTCATAGTGGATTAACGCCCACCCCAATGACCTCGTTTTGCCTTAATCCCCTCTTAAAGGCCCCATCTGCCAATCCAGTTGTTCTGAGGCATTGGGGGTCAGCGCTCCAACCCATAGATTTTAGAGGGACCCAGTTCAGCCCTCACACACATCTTCATCCCTCCTCCAATCCCCACTCTTCCTTTAGGACTCATATTTGGTGTGTGTGTGTGTGTGTGTGTGTGTGTTTAAATATTTTATTTAATTATTTGACAGAGATTACAAGTAGGCAGAGAGGCAGGCAGGGAGAGAGAGGAGGAAGCAGGCTCCCAGCCGAGCAGAGAGCCCAATGTGGGACTCGATCCCAGGACTCTGGGATCATGACCTGAGCCGAAGGCAGAGGCTTAACCCACTGAGCCACCCAGGCGCCCCTCAGATCTGGTGTTTTTTATGGAGTAGTCAACCTCCAAGGGGATCCCCAATGGGCCCTCCAGCCTCAGCAGCCCTCAGACGGATGCCGTCCTGACCATCAGGCTGACTGCATCTCCTGAGGGTCTCTGAGCCAGACCCACCCAGCAGAACTGCTCCCAAATTCCCAAACTTCGGAAACCACAGGATGAGAACAGTTTCTTATTGATTTAACCCACTGGTCTGGGGACAGTTTGTTACGTGGGAATAGATAGCTAATACCTTTTCCGGGAAGGGCTCCCTGTCCTCTAGACTTGGACCTGCACCGCTCTCCTGTGCTCCCGGGTTTGCATTACATCAAACCCTACCTACCGGGCCTGCTGACTGCTCCATGACCCCTCCAACCCAGCACTCCAGCCACGCAGAACTTCTGTTCTCAAACGTGTTCTGTAAAGGCAAGCCCCTCATTTGCCTTGTTTACTGTAATACTGGATACCTAGCAGGTGCTCAATTAAATACTGGCTAAATGAGTAAACAAAGGAATTGATAGATTGCCACCCATCTCCTTCTCGTCCCTTCAGCTGGAGGCTTATCAAGGGCTAACAACTGAGTTTTATTCATCTGCGCCAGGCCCATGGCTAGGTGAGGAAAATAAGTTTTTGAGCTGCAAGGTTGAATGTCTTCGGAAATCCACGGAATAAAACGGAGTGTTGAGCTGCCCCACTATGGCCACCAGAGGGCAACAGAGACCGAGATATCATCAAGGAAAGGCTCTGGGGGCCCAAGTTCAGGGTTCCCAAGAGATGACCTGTCTAGAGGCAGAAAGACAGGGTTCCTGTCTTTCTGGGGGGGACCAGAGGAGAGGAAGGACAGGTGGCAGCAAGCACATGCACAGTCTTAGATCCCGGCCTTTCTTTCTGTCCAAACAAGGGATTGAATCCTGGGATTCCATTCGCACTGAACTCGGCACCGAAACCCAAATCCGGGTTTGGTGGTTCCCTGTACACTTGTCAGCCAAAACTCAGTGATTGTTACTTTTCTTGCCGTGTTGTATGTTAAGCAACTTCCAGTCAACAGTGTAGTACTTCCTGGCACTGGGAACATATGGGGTACCAGGAATATGGAGAAATTGTATTTGATATTATTCAGTTTAAAGTTGATATGGTTATTCTGACGTAGGTGTCTAATAGGCATTTCGATCTGTAGCTCAGGAGAGACGTTTCATTGGAAAACACTGATTCCAAGCACAGACATGGGAAATGAAGCCAGGAGTAGGTGTGTCCAGTTGAAACAAAGCTTTCCACGCCGTTAAAATGGCTGAGGTCAAGGTCACTTGACCCTTGTTGGCTTGGTCTGTTCTACAAAACCTGAACCCCATTTGTTTGATTGTCAAAGATTTTAGTGCTGGTGGGACTTAAGAAATCACCCACCTTTGTGGTTAGTAAACTATGCATGGGGAGGCAGGCTCTGGAAACTCTAGTCCCAGTCTTGGGGCCGGGGAACATATTGAAAAGTTGTATTTCCAACCAAGGAGTTAGGATCAACTCCGACCATGTGACAGGATCACAACATAAAATCACGAACATGAGTGCAGGTGACCTCAAGAAACACACGTCTAAAACCAGGTATGTTCGGCTAAGTCTGACATTTCCATTCATTATTTTGTTGACTTGGTTTGATGCCTGTGACCATTTCTTATGGAGGGTACCGTTTGGTTTTGTATGTACAAGAACAAATAATTAAGACTGAGAAAATACGATGCAGTAACTTTTTTGAAGTGAGAATTGGGAACACGTGGTCATTTTTCAATTTGGGCTGAAAGAGCTTGGTCCAGCTGGAGATCTTTCTCTCACACAAGGAGAGACA
Organism: Lontra canadensis; assembly: GCF_010015895.1. Classification (NCBI taxonomy): domain Eukaryota; kingdom Metazoa; phylum Chordata; class Mammalia; order Carnivora; family Mustelidae; genus Lontra; species Lontra canadensis. The sequence goes on along the minus strand of NW_022631039.1, from coordinate 11,858,992 downwards.
TGCGTGAGAGCCTTAATCTAATTCAGTGTCTACACGGAAGCCACGAGAGGCTAACGGACTTGCCCCAAAACACAAAATGTTATTAATAACATCGCTTCTCTGTTGCCAAACACCTCAAGAAGAGGGGCCAGTGGGATAGACCAGGATTATGAACGGTGATTATTTCTGGGTGATGGAGTTTGAGGCAGTAGCCAAAGATGGGCCTGTGGATACATCCACATCTCACACACTGTTCTTCCACTGTAACTCAGACTCTCCGTCACCAGGTGGTGGGGAGATCTGCCTTTCCTCCCCTTGAACTTGGGAGGACTCCCCCGCCCCACCGAAGGACTTTTTAGCTGTGTCCCTAGAGAACATAGCAGAAGTGAAGACTTCCAGAGCTAGGTCATAAAAAAGGTCATGTCTCATACCTGGCTCTTTCTTTCTCTTGGGACCCAGCCACCCTGTTGGAAAGGGAAACTCAGACCAAGGGGCAAGTCACTCGGTGTGTATTAAGGTGTCTTTGCTTTTGACGTTTTCATGGCTGGGCCCTTACACCGATCATGGGAAGACTGCCCCTCCCGGGGGTAGTTGATCTCTGGAGAGAGTCAACAACCCACCTGTGAGGCAGAAAGAGCTGGAGACCAGCCCTCACCCACCTTCTCTTTTGGGCTCCTATATTCTCCAGACCAATACTCCCCTGTCCTCTTCCCCCCAGGACCAAATACCACACAAGGAAGGACAGCCCCTCGGCCCCAGAGCCTGCGGAAATTCTTCAAACTAGCCAATCTGAAATCTGATCCTAAACCTTAACTGTCCTTTCCCTCGGAAGCCACAATTCATATGTCTTCCCCTTGCTATCTCCTGATCGACCCTAGAGCTTCCTGCGTGGCCCCGTGTGGCATCCTGTGCCCCCACCCCCCGGAACTGTGAGGGACACACTGTCCTATCCAGGTCAGTCATTTCCTGATCTATTGGCTTTACCATCCCTGAATAATAAAATCTACATTTTGGAACAGGCTGCTTGGTCAGTCAGGGCCCTCCCCAGCTGCCAGGGTCACCCACCGGACCTGTGAGCGGACGGAGTTCGCCACCGGCATTCACACCTCGGGCTGAGGCCCAGACTCTGAATTCCCGACTGACGTAAGCCATGAGAGATGCCCGTGATTACTGATGTTCGAAGCGACTGTATTTTAGGGTCCCTCGTTTTGCACCGAGACAGAAGAGTTTTTACTTTACGCTTTTCCGAATATTCCAAGTCTACAGTGAACAGAGACTGCTTTGATAAAAAGAATGAACAGATGTCATTTTTTAATAGGTCTTGTTTTAAAGATTTTATTTATCTATTTGAGAGACAGAGACAGAGCAGTTGCATGAGACCACAAGAGGCGAAGAGGGAGAGGAAGAAGCAGGCTCCCCGCTGAGCAGGGAGCGGGACACGGGGCTCGATCCCAGGACCCCGGGGATCATGACCCGAGCCGAAGGTAGAGGCTTCACCGACTGAGCCACCCAGGCATCTCTGGACAGACGTTACTTCTAAAAAGACAGCTGGACAAGCGTGACCCATCTTGAATTTTTATTTTTTTTAAGTTCTTTCTACTCCAGGGCAAACAGTAACATTGACCAGCAGGATTATTCCTCTTGGCTACAAATGTTTATCAAAGGTCGTATTAATATAAAAGAGAAATTTCACAAACACAAAGAAGGTCCAATACCAGCAGGACGTCTTTTTTTTATTTTTTAAAGTCATGCCACAGATGCTAGTCTCCAACACTGTAGACACGACATGTCTAGAAAAACACATGTGAAAGGCAGTCAGACTCCTGCTCCCCACCCCCACCCTCCAAAGAAAAGGAATTCCCAAGCAACAGGAGTGGAAAGATTCCTTGTGAAACCCGGGGGAGTAAACAGGACTGGCGAACGATTCATTCCATGGGGACCAGGCCCTGGGATTTGAAATTGCTTCTGGATGCACAATAGCTTTTGCAAAGTTGCTCATTTTTCAGTCGGATTCGCTGTCTCCTTCCTACCTTCCTAGCCCTGACTGAAGGCACGATGACCCACGTTCCTGAGGTCTCTATGACCATCCAGCCCCCCAAGGTCCCCCCGAACCTGGGGCCATCATCAGGACAAGAGACCCCAAAATTGGGTCTTGGATTCCTCTTAGCGGGGTCAGGGTTCTGAGCAGCCAGATCCTCCAAAGCTCCTAACTTCCTTCTCCTTAACCGTCCCCCTTTGGCCCTGGGCCCCCAAGTTCTCAAGGTCTGGCCCCACAGGGACCCCTGCCAATCACACAACTAGGCACTTCGTACGTAATACCAACGCCCATGCCTTCCTAGGACAGAACCACTGAGATCAGTTTCCAGAGCTGACGGCCCAGACCCACTTGTGAGACATACAAGCACTGTAACAAGTTGCACCCGGCAAGCTGAGAGAAAGACAAAGGGTAGGATGTCTAGGGCAGTGCGGGAAACCACCCTGTGCATCACGCAGGTAGGTCTGTTTCAGTGATGGATGTGTGAACCGGCATCAGTGTAAAATGCATTTCTTATGATGGATATTGATTAAAAATTTTGGAAAACACAGACGTCTGGGAATAAATGGAGGACAGCTGACCCCCGCAGCCTGCAGCCTGATCCCCGCGATGGGGCAGCCCGATCCCATGAGACATAGGTGAGCCTCCTGTGAGGGCCTGCAGCTGGGACATGGTGACCTCCCTCCCCATGGCAATGCCACAACGAGGGTACAGGTGGGTTTGAGAGCCCAGCAGGAGGCTGGATTTGCAAAGAGTAGGTGTCCGGACACCTGTGAGCTGAGGTTGTGTGGGTAGAGAGACTCCATGCAGAGCTGGGGTAACCCACTATGGCTTCACCCCACCACCCACGGGGCCCCAGTGATGAAGGGCCGCCCCACAGCTCAGGCCTCCGTGGCTGTCAGGCCCTGTGGGAGGCATTGGGCTCCAGTGTCCTACACACCCTGGGGAGGGCCCCAGCCCTGGCCAGTTCCCAAAGGCAGGAGCAGAGAACACCCACATTTCATCCTTGGGCCTCGCAGGGCTCAGGCAAAACAGAGCAGGAACCGAGCAGCCAGAGGACGGCATTGGTCCAGCCAGGGAAATGGGGCCCCAAAAGGACGTGAAGGAGATGCCTGGTCCCTGGCCCCGGAGCTCAGCTCCCGGGGAGCAAGGCGGCAGAAGGAGGACAATGTGACAGCTGAGGGCCATGACGCGGATTCCAGCACGGCCCTGCACCACGGATGACCCTGGGCAAGTCATGTAGCCTCCCTGAACAGCCTCAGTTTCCCTGTCTTGCCGGTTTTGCCGGGAGAAGTACACAAGAATGGGAACGTGTACACGTTCAGAGCCATGTGTCTACTGCCTGTTACGCTGATAAAGACGGCGTCGACTGCAGATACATGTACGCAGACCACAGGCCACGGCATGCTGCTCAAACAGCTCTCCAGAGGCACCAGGCTCTGATCTGTAGCCTTTGCCGAGTCCCATGGCGTCAGGATTCCCACCGAGGCCAATCTCACACCGCTCCTGGTTTAACGACTTGCCAGCCCCGGGATATTTAACCACTGGTCTCCAGGATGTCACAATCACGCAGAGCACCCCAACACTACCACGGCCTCCTATCTCCCATGGGCAATCGGGATCCCGTAGGTCCAAGCAGCCATGCAGCAGGCAGCGGGCAGCAGGCAGGGACCCCTCCCCGGTCCGCACCTCCCTCTTCTGCCCTACCCCACTACAAACCAGACCACCTGCAGAACAGGGCCGTGCTCCCCTCCCCACCCACCCCCCCACAGCTCACGCCCCATGCCAGGGCCGGAGCCGGCTGCTCTAAACCTTCCAGAAAAAGCAGCTCTTGGTAGGACCCACTCAGGGCAGAGTCAAACCCACTACAGACTTGAGTTGGGAAAACCAGCCCAGGAGCCTCCTACCAGCATTCTGGCTTGTCCTCTGATGTTCAGACTCGCCTAGAGTAAAGGCCAGGGCAGAGTCCACGAGGACCACAGTTGGGAACTTGCCCAGCCCTGGATGCAAAGGGCCAACACATCCACAAGAGTGTCCCAGACCAGTGCCCACATCTGTCCTGCCTCCCCATCCTGCCCACGTCTCCAGGATCAGTAAAAACGGGCTAAAATGAGGGGAGTGTTGGTCTGGGATCTTGGCCCCTCGAGTGACATTTGTAACCCTCTGTAAAACAGAGGGAAAAGTCTAGATCAGTGGTTCTCCACAATGCTGGGCCTCCCAAGGTCCTTTGGGGGCTCACGAGATGAAGCTATTTTCATGAAAGCCCTATGACATCCTCCTTCTTTCATGCAAATGGTTTCCAGAGACTATGGCACAGGTGACTGTCACACACTCACCAAAACCCAAGGCGGGGAGTCCTGTGGGCTTCTGCTGAGCCAGACGTTTAAGAGATTTGCAAGAATGTGAAACCATGCCATGGCCCCCCCCAAAGTCTCTTTTTGTTTAGAAAAATGTAGCTATTTTTAATAGAAAAAATATTACTGATGTTAACGCGTAGGGAGTGTATCTTTGTGTGACTTAATAGGTACTTTCAAATACTTTCAGTTTGAGTTTCTAGTATGGTGAATGTTAATATTAGATATATCTAACAATAATGAAGAAAAGTTCTTTGGTGCCCTCCATAGTTTTTAAGAGCACAAAGGAGCTCCACGACCATAAAAAGGCTGGAGAAACACTGATCTACTAGCACTATTACTGATGGAACAGCCTCCCTCCCCGTATGGGCTTTGTGCCCACCCTGGACATGCACAGTCTGGAAATGGACCAGCAGCTGACAATCAGCCGAGCGAGACCACCAGCTCCTTTTACGGCTGACCAGAAGGAAGCCCAGAGAGGGTAAGTAACCGGCCCCAAGTCACACAGCATGTGGGAAGTTCAAGTGCACCACATCCACACACAGAAAACCAGGCCACGAGGGAGGGCTGGTACTTCCGCCCTGCCAGACCCAGAGGCCCCATGCCACCTGTGCTGGACTGTGAGAAAGGCAGCAGGCTGCACATTCTGTCACTGGAGGGGGACAAGCCTGGCCACGGTGCCTGGGGAAGGAAAGAGAGGTGTGTGGGAGGAGAAGGCACCGGCCCCAGCTCTCCCCGGCTCTGTGCCCCGGTCAGGTCACTCCTTGGCCCTCCCCCTGACTCTCTGGGTACAAAACCGAGCTGTCCCAATGCTTTTGCATCATGTTCAAGGTCTTGCTACTCAGCCTCCCAGCCTGGGAAGCACAGATCCCGGCCCGCCACCTGTGCACAGGGACCTGGGGCTTGGAGCTGTTTATAGGGGTCCAGTTTCTGTGTGAGCAAGATAGCCTCAGGCCAGAGAATGTCCTGGGAGTAAGCCCAGGGATGGAGGCGGCACCACTCCTGCCGGCCTCCCGGCCACTAGGAGCCATGCCATATGGCTACACGTTCTCCCAGATCAGCCTCTTTTGAAAGCCTGAGTGGAAGCTTCTGTCAGTGCTTCCAACACGGACCTGAACAGAGGACTAGTGAACAAAGCCTCAGACCTTCAGTATAACCGGTCAGAGCACACAGACCAGTTGACATGCCCACCGGCATGTCAGCAGCAGCTATCCACAGGCTGGGAACCCTAAAACGGACTTGCCAGTGTTTTAGGGAGCAGACAGTGGAGTGGGGGAGAGCCCACGGCTGCCACTTACTCGCTGTGTGCCCTTGGATGAGTTACTTAACTTCTCTGAGCCTCAGTCTCCAAGTTGATGAAAGGGGATCCTCCCTACTTCACAGAGTTGTTGTAAAGACAACACAAATCCCAGGGCTTGGCACGGAGCTTATGAAACATTAGGGATCGAGCCCAACTTCAGGAATGGCCCGTGTAGAAACACAGGCTGCTAAGGGGTATTTGTGAATTTCCTACCTTGTGAATGTCGGAAACGAAGTGAGAAAGAGATAGCTCAAAGCAAGAGCCATGGTTAGGTCCTTCGCTCCTGGACACGAGTCTGTCCTCTGGACTCTGACTCGGGAACCCCATCACTGACATGCGGGGCATGGCCTCCAAGTAGATGAGCTCCAGAGTGGGGCTTCTGGAACCGGCATCCAGACTCCAGAGCACCACCCTGATCTACTGGCTCAGCAGCAGTCCTAGGCGGGTGGCAGATGGGATCTGGGGTCCAGCAAACCCCTGCAGAGGCTCCCCGGCCAGACCCGAGGGAGTTGAGAGTCTGGCAAGCTGGCCCGTGTAGGGCTGGACCCTGAGCAGGTCTGCCTGGCTCCAGGTTCCAGACCCCCCAGACAGAGCATCTGGGCAGCCCAGTGCCAGGCCCACTCCCCCTCCTTCCAGGAACCCCAGGGACCCCAGGTTAGCTCCGTGAGAATCTGGGAAGTGAGGGAAGCCGTGGGGTTAGTGGTGTGCCAGACGGGCCCGTGCGGGCCTTCAAGGGCCAGACAGGGGCATCCCCTCCCAAGACCTCTTCCGTGATGTCACTTCAGCGGCTTGAAATCAGCCATGGGAACATTTATGCCACGAAAATCAGCAAATGCTACACACCAGTGTTTTGTTTTGTTTCTGAAATTCTTAAGAATGTTCAGCCCAGCATTCCTCCTTGGAAGACAGACGTGGGGGCAGTGGGTGTCCTTGGAAACAGGTGGTGCGGCCGTGGGACCTGACACTTGGAGATTAGATAGTCCTGGCTTCAAAGCTTGGTTTTGCTGGTTGGACGCTGGGTGCCCTTGGGGAAGTCGCCAAACTTCTCTGTGCTCTGGCTTCCCGCTCTGTAAGATCAGCGAATGGACCTTACCCCGCAGAGGGGACTTTGTCAACCAGTGGACAAGAACGTCTAGGAAGCCGCCAGCACAGAGACCGGCCCCCGGGAGGGGCGCCCTTTGGGTAAAGCCTCTGCCACCCCAGATTCCTGCTCCTTCCCCTCACACCTGAGCTGCACCATACCTGTGAGGGTATGCGTCTGCGTACTCACGTGGGACGGCCCCAGGTTCTTTCGGAACCCTGCAATGTGGTTCCCAGAACCCACCTTTCAGCATCTGGTCGTGCAGTATGTGGGGGCGAAGGTGACCATTGCCTTCTTGACTAAGTCTCTAGGTTCATTTCCCAGACCTCTGAGCTCTACCTGCCTCTCTTAGCACTTGAGCTGTCCCCGACCCCTGCTTTCCAGCAGGGGCCTGACCCCAAATGCAGGAGCTCAGCGGAAGCACCGCAGCATTTGCAGAGGAATTTGGAAAGGAGAGCCTGGTGCGGTGAAAACCCAGAAGGGCAGCATTTTCAGGAAGCCCTCCAGGCCACCCCACTGTGCTGGGCCCCCGCCCACCACCAGCCTGGCTTTGGGCCCTCCATCTAGGCCCCCTCGCAACTCCCATCCTGCCCCCATCCCTGCCCAGTGCTTTCCTAGGATCCTCCCCAGCCTGAGCCTGAAAGGAGACGCTCAGCCCTCTTCCTACCATATGCACGATTTCCAATCAAGGGAAAAAGGCAGCTCTGGTCTGTGATGTTGGCTTAAAGCCCACTGGCCTGAAAGCTGCTGGCTCCGGGGACAGCCATCAGCAAGTTCCCCTCAGGGCCTGTCAGGGATAGCCTGCCAGCTGGCAGGCAGGACTCTCCACCAGCCAGCGCACCTGCCTTGGCTGGCCCTCATGATGGCCAGGGGACTCGCTAAGCAGGCTGTCACCTCAAGGCCTGTCCCCCAGCCCGCCTAACTCAGGAGCAGCAACAGAAGAGCCCAGAACATGGAAGAGTCCTTCTGACCTCCCCCCTGGTTCCCTGGGACATGACAGCTACTCTGCAGGATCGTTCTAGCATGTGACAGCCTCAAAAGTGGCCAGGAAGAGGGAGCTGGCATCTGAGTTCCCAGTACCCTGCCCTCTCCACCCCACCTGCCCAGCGCACAGACTGGAACACTTACCCACAGGAGGGACTGGCCTGAGGAACATCTTTTCCTTCCCTGCACTGCTGGTGACACACTTTGGGGGAGGTCCAGGGCCTAGGTTTGGGTGAAATGGAATGCTGGGAAACTCACTTTCACAATGATGCTGAGGAAGAGAAAAGGTTCGTGGGAAACATCCTGAATTGGACCAAGGGGAAGGAACGTGGTCACGGCCCTACAGCAGTGTCCTCACCAGCCTGTCCACAGTCGGAAATTCCACCATTAGTGATTCACTCCTTTGGCCAGCACAGCTGACACTCCTGGACGAGGGTCATCTTCATTTTCAAAGGCTGCTTCCCAAGGACAGCTAAAGGAGCTAATCAGAATACCAGGCTGGGTATTTCACATTCATTACCCTACCGAATCTTTAAGCAAACTTGCAAGGTGCTGCCTTACTATCCCCATCTTAGAGCTGAGGTTAAGGAACTTGCCCAAGCCCTTACAAACAGAAGCAGCCAGATTGGATGTCAAGTCCAGCAAGACATAGCTCATCCCTTAAAGAGCTCCCGGGGTGGGAGGCAGGTGCAAAGACCAGGGTGATGAAGGATAGAGCTCCGAGCCTCGATGCAGGTAAGCATGGGGGCGGGGTGGAGGGGAGGTGATGGGAAGTAGGTGGGAAGCCCTAAGTCAGAGGAAGGCCAGAAGTCCCTCGATACTGATGCCTGAGCAGGGCTTTGGAGGATGAGTAGGAATAAGATGGGTGGATGAGAGGGTGAACCAGTACCTCCAAAGGTGGGCATAAAGGGGCAGGCTGTCTTGGGGAAAATCCAAGATCAAGTAGCCAAAAGGAGGGGGCAGAAGGAGATGCAAGTGTCACAGAAGGAGCTCAGCTCTGGGGCCAATAAAGAAGTCCCAGGTCAGTGTCCCTGTCCCCCCATCACTGGCAAGCCCCTCTCTAGGGGGCCCTCCCCCACAAACTTCCTCTCCCCACCCCAACCTCCAACCCTGATCCCAACTGACGGTGGGCAGACTGGATGAAGGCAGATTCTCGAGGCTGGGTGTGCCAGTGTAGACAAACACACACACACACACACACACACACACACACACACACACACACGGCAAGAGGACAAAGCTTACCCCCAGAGTCTGTCAGCTCAGAACCCGTCTGTCTAAGGAACGTGTCTGATGATTTCCTACTGGCTTCGGTACATGGGATTTCAGGAACCCTGAAATACTTTGGAATGTACTAGAATGTACTAGAAATAAGCACAAGGTGTCCTGTCTTGGAGGCTGAGGACTGTCTGCCTTGACAGATGCTTGATCAGAGATTCCGAGGTTCCCGTTGAGCTTGGGAGCTTGGCCTGGATCCCCTTCCCCAGTAAATGTCCAAGCATCAGCTACAGAGGGGCCAGCCCAGGCCCAGGGGGACGCTCTGAGGACAGGTCCCTGGAAGCCTTGTCATGGGGCCACTAGCGGCTTGAGAGGTAGGGGTATCCCAACACTGGGGACGCGCTGCCCAAATCCCTATCAAACTAGCCAGGCCTTCCCTTCAGGGCTCATCAGAGGAGCTTCCAAGGGCTGCTGCTCAGCACCAAGCAAGAATCCGAATGCTGGCATCACAAGCCCTAAATCTGGAGCAGGGGAGCAAGACCCCCCAGAACGAATGGCTCCAATACTTTCTCTGGATTTTTTCAGCAGAAGAAACGGCCAAGTAACAGCTTCCTCATCCCCTACCACTCACTCCTCCTCTGTTCTGAGAGGCAGCTATGCGGAGCAGAAAGCCAGGGGCTGCTCGGGCTGTCTGCCTCGGTCTCCCTTCACTGCCCCCCAGACGGCCTGCCCCGGGAGCTTCCCCAGCAGGAGATAAGCAGGCTCCCCGACATGGTCTGGCCATGCTCCCACGGCAGGGCACACTGGACAGGAGAGTCTAAGGGGTGCCATCGTGAGTGATGAGTCCATAGGTTCGTGGCCGCCCAGAGCCCCTCCCGGAGGAGAATCCTGATTCCGCGCCGTGCTGCAGTTGATTGGTGATGTCTGCTACGGACACGGATATTCACCATCCCTGATCTACAGGCTGGGTGACCTCTTCCCTGAACAGGGCACAATCCCCCAGCCAGGACTTTGGTCGCAGAGGAGGCCCTGGCCAGTGGGGTACAAACTACTCCACCGACTCCCACACGGGCCCAGGGTCTCCCAGTCTGCCAGGACAATGTCTGCTCCCTTTTCTGTGGATGTTAATGTTGGTTGAATTAGGAAACACTTGCCTAGAATAGAAACACGTTACAGGGTTAATGGCTTCTCTGCCAAAATGACTACATGCTTTCTTCCTCACCTGGGACCCGAAGGACATTCTGGCTGTTCCCAGGAGTAGCCTCCGACCCATCAAAACTCTGCCCGTGGACGTGCAGATGGGCCTGGGAGCCGTGCTCTGGACCAGAGTTCATAGAAACACTTCTCGCGATGCTCCGACCCTGTGCAGTCTGGGCCGCCTCATTTGGACACCTTGGCCTGCAGGGTGCTGGGCAGATAGAGGTACCTCCAGATGGCATAGTAGTGGGTACCAGCCCCGAAGGCCACAAAGAGATGCCAGATGGCGTGGGCAAAAGGGATCCTCCCGTCACTCTTGAAGAACACCATACCCAAGCAGTAGAAGACCCCTCCGGTCATCAGCTCCCAGATGCCCTCGGTGTTGGGCTGTCGGGAAGGACAAGGGTGGGGCACGGGTCAGAGAGGCAGCCATCAAAGCTGAGAGCCCCCTCCCGCTACTCTCCCACACCCCAAAACGGAAAGAGGCGTGGATGGCGAGCCAGCCCAGATGCCTGGGTAGGAAGTCTCGACGCATGTTGTCTATCCTCTCCAACTTAATTCTCAGATGTTACCATTTCTATCAAAATCTCGAAGACTATTCCGAGTGCACAGCAGCCAAGTTTTACGTATACTGTATCACAACTTTCTTAAAAGGAATACAGGTCCGGGAGGAAGAATTATAAAGGAACCAAACAAAAAACATTAAGAAAAAAGGAGTCGTCCTTGCTGTCAGAGATGAGCGCTGTTAACACCCACATGAATGCTTCGTGGTTAAAGGGAATGGCAGAGACTGAGCGAGGAGAACCTGCTACACCATCGCCCCCCCCGGCCCCCCATCTCCCCGGGGCCGCCCATACACCTGTTACAGGCTCCCACTGCTGACGGTATCCTTCTAGAAACACATGCTAGGCACTGCAGGTGGATGTACGAGGCACAGGAACGGACTGTTCCAGAAAAAGGGGTTCCTTCACCATCCCCTCCACGCTGCAACTCCACCTTGGGTCACTGCCCTGTGGGGGGACCCGTCCGCGTCTCACAGGGACAGCCCCCTCCAGCTTCTGAACAGCTCCACCGTATTTCAGCATCCTTGCGGACACGGATGCCCTCGGTCCTCGAGAGAGTCATACTGGAGCACTAATGACCCAGGAGACCCAGGCCCTCCCCGTTCCTGCTCCCTCCACCAGCAAAGGAGGCAGGCAGGACTGCACGTGGCGGTCATGGAGACGCACCCACGGCACACACTAAGGGAGGAAAGCAGGTCGCAGAGAAGAGGAACAATGGAGTCCGGAGTCCGTAAGTCTGCATGGCCACCTCGATTTGCACATAAATAAATAAATGAAAAGGACAGACAAACTGAACGGTGGTTGCAGCTGGGGCACCATACTGGGGAGGAGGGGGACGGGGGCCTTGGCTCCTTCACACATTTTCAGACTTATTTTTTGCAGGGACTGTGTATTTAACTATACCCTGACTATATAGAAGTATATATATGTACTTAAATATATGTAATACATCGTTTGATGGATATTGTATAACTTAGTACTTATTTCATGTAATTTATAAAATTTATACATTTTTTAAAGATTTTATTTATTTGACAGAGAGAGATCACAAGTAGGCAGAGAGGCAGGCAGGGAGAGAGGAGGAAGCAGGCTCCCCACTAAGCAGAGAGCCCGATGCGGGGTTCGATCCCATGATCCTGAGATCATGACCTGAACCGAAGGCAGTGGCTTAACCCACTGAGCCACCCAGGCGCCCCTAAAATTTATACATTTTTAAGTAAGTTTCAAAGAATTTTTTAAAAGTCTAAACTTTTTAAAAATATTTATCTAACATAAATTATATAATGTAATATTTAATATATTTCATAAAATTTTTAAAAATTTTTTAAATTTAAATTGCTTTAAAATTTCAAGATATTACACTAGCTGGTTTAATATAATTCATAAGATTTTTAAAATAAATTTAAGTGAATTCTTTAAAATTTAAAGAAATTAAACATTTTTCATTTAAATGACAGCATACTTATTTATTTTTTAAATACTCTTCACAGATTTTTGAAACCTTTTTAAAAATACATTTAAGTGTTTTAAATTTTTTAAATGTTAAAAATATTGTAAAGATTTTTTTTAAGATTTTATTTTTTAAAAGATTTTATTTTTTTTTAAAGATTTTATTTATTTATTTGACACAGAGAGAGGAATCACAAGTAGGCAGAGAGGCAGGCAGAGAGAGAGAGTAGGGAAGCAGGCTCCCCACTGAGCAGAGAGCCCGATGCAGGCTTTGATCCCGGGACCCTGAGATTGTGACCTGAGCCTAAGGCAGAGGTTTAACCCACTGAGCCACCCAGGTGCCCTATAAATTTTTTAAAAATTAAAAAAAAATTTTTTTTAATTTTAAAACTTTAATATTTGTTTACTGTAAATTATATAAAGTTTAACTTAAATAATCAGAAAATTTTTTAATTTTTAAAAAAATAAATTTAAATATTTTTTAACTTTAAAATTTTTTAAATATTTAATATAGATACAATAATATAATATTTGATTTAATATTATACAGCCTAATAGATAAATATACATATTTAAATAAAAATGAACTTGGAGGGGAAAAGGCAGTCTGTGAGAATAAATACATATCATTGGGAAAATGCTGAGCAGACGAAATGACGGGGCCACAGATTAGAACATAATTAAGCTACATTAAGTAAAACAGTTTGGTGTCAGGATAGAGACAGGCCCCTAGGGGAAACAGAACTGAAATATCGGAGGGAGACCCACATCTACATGTGAATTAAACGTGTGACCAAAGAAGCTCATGGAAACGACAGATAATTGACATCACTAGCTAGGGGCTCGGGGACGGATCACTGCGCCCAGGAGAAACTACAGTGGGAAGGTTAAACCACAAGAGAGACAGGAGAAGACACAGGTAAATATTTACGGGAACTTGGAGAAAGAAGACCCTCCTAACCATACCGCTTAGGTTTGTAAAGCTATACAATGTTTAAAAACACAAAACCCCTGCTAAACTTGACGACGTATAATTTTACCACCTCCCAATAACCACTGTATAAGGTAATAAACTCGGGGAGGGTGCCAGGCTGGTGAGTTTACTGTGCCCACTTGACAGATGGGACAACTGAGGCTGGCAGAGGTGAGGCGGTCCACGTGTGGCCCACCCAGCAGCTTCTTTGCCTGGGCTCTGCCCCTCACGGGCCCAGGCAGAGCGGCCCAAAGATCCTCGTCCCTGCAGTCAGTGGTGGTGGGGGCCAATCTCAGCTCAGCCACTCAGGGGCAGCCCCCACGCGCAGGCCAGCCAGGCTGTCATGAACAGGACCTCATGTCCATCTCCAGGGACTTGGGACTTACTAAGTCCCAGGCACCGTCCTATTCGCTGTCCGTAGGTCTTCCTATCGAATCCTTAAACACACAGGGAGCCTGACACAGGGATGAGGGCTGATGCGGGGGGGACGGGGGCTGACGCGGGGAGGGTCGCCGTGCTCCCTGGAGGTTAGGCAGGGTCAGACCCTGCAAGGCCAGGGAGTCGAGGTCCCCAGAGCTAGCCTCTCTGCTCTACTGAGTACTTCTTAAGGCCTCTGCTTGCCCAGGCACCAGAGGCGGGGCTCAGACACGGCCATCCCCAGAGTCACTCGGGGTCCCTCCAGCCCGCTGGGAGACCCCTGGCCGGGTGGGTGGGACTCACCATTGAGAGGATGACCAGGGCGGGGAAGAAGCCCATGACGACGTAGCAGAGCAGCTCCACCAGCTTGTACCTGGCAGGAAGACAAGCCATCTGGGCCTCGGGACAGCCTCCCCAGGAGGAACGGCACACAGCTCCCCGTTCTGGGTAGGAGGGGACACCCCAACCAAAAGAGTGAGAGGAACGCCGCCCTCTGCCCAGCCCTCCCGGGCTCTGACTTTACCCCGTGACACGCGGCAGGTGCTGGCAGAGCTGGGTGGCCCTGGGCGGCTGTCCTTCCCTCTGGGACTTGGTCTCCATCGGTGGGAGGACAGGCCAGGATTGTCCCTGCTAAGTATAGCGCATGTGCGGGCCCCTGCCACAGCTCCGGCCAGGGGCTGTCATCACTATGGGATCCCAGGACCTCTTCCCCGCCAGGCCCAGGCAGCTGCCCTCCATCCGTCCGAGTGGCTGCACTGGCTGACAGATTTGCCCTCCCTGGAAATTCCAGAAGTCAGCTACTCCTTTTTGCTTCCATAGCTCTGTTTCCTTCCTCATACAGCAGAATGGAGCCTCTCCCCTCATCTAAAAACCCAGCTTAGGGAACACAGGTAACACGGAACCTACAAGGTCTTTTTCAAAACCTCTTCAGATCAACCCTACAGGCTGTGGCTCTGGTGGCCATCCCTGGGCCTGAACCCCAGGATGCCGGGCAGAGCTGTGCCCTCATGTTTTGGGGCATCCTCTCCCCAAGGCCAGGGAGAAGGCCCAGCCCACCTGATCCCCTGCCCCATCCCCAGCCTTGGCTTACCGCTCGTGGAAGAAGAAGACATAGATGGTGCCCACCGAGGCCATGATCCAGACCAGCCAACGCATATGGGAGGCCCAGGGGCCCAGCTCCCGAAGGTTCAGCCTGAGAGAGAGCCAAGGGCACAGACTGAGGGGGGTTACCGGGGGCCCAGCCCCTCCTGGGAAGACAGATCCCAAAGCAGCCCTGGGCCCCATGGCTCTGCAAGTGGGATGTGGGCTCTCAGGGTGGAAAGACAGACAGAGAAACAGACAGAAACAATAAGCAACGATTAGAGAAAAAGGCTCTTCCTTCCTGATTCTCCCACCAGCTTCCGAGAGCAGGCTTCTCTCTGCGCTGCTGGGCTGAGGCCACTTCCCCTGGGGCAGGTACCTGCAGGGGCCCAGCTCTCGCCAACATTTGGCCACAGCAGCAGGCCACACCCACGGCCCCCTCCAGCAGCCTCTCTGTCACCCCATGGGCAAAGACCAGGCCCTTTCCGACGAGGGGGGATCTCTGCCCTGGATGGAGGCGGGCCTGGTCTTAGCTGTCCCTCGTATCTGTCACTACGGGCTTCTCTAGATTTTGTGTTTGACGCTCATTAATCGATTCTCCCCTCCTCTAATCTTCTATGATGAGTCCTTTATACCAAATGTGCCACGTTCAAATCATCGTATGGTTTCTGTCCCCCAAAGGCACCCTGCCAGATACACCATGCTGTGACATTGTCACAGCAGCTGGGAAACAGGAGACCAGTCCGTACTTAGGTGCGGACATCTCCCGGCGTGTCGCTAGGTTTGGTGGTGGGGAGCGAGGGGAGAGTAACAGGATGGCATTATTTGCACATGTGAAGAGAGACGTGTAACTGCGCGGGACACCGATCAGAGCCCCTTGTCGGGTGGGGAGCGGGAGATCCTTCTAGAAAGGGACAGTTGATGATGGCAGTGGTTGGGGGGAAAGGATCCTTTCACTTTTTTCTGGAGTGAATTTCTTCAATGAGAATGTCTTATATACAACCTCTGTCCACCCCCCATGTCCCCCAAAAAGCAATCGGCTCTGAGTCCAATTGTTATTACGAAGAAGTTCGTGTATAAGTGGAAAGCTTAAAGGTAAAATAAATAAATAAATAAATAAATAAACAAACAAACAAACCGACCCATTACTTGGAAGAACCATCAGTGAGGATCATTCTAACAGGCTTTCCAAACAGACTCAAAACAGGCCAGTGGGAAGGAGAATCAGTATAAAATGGGACGGAGGGGACGGGCAGAGGAAGGGATGGGAGGACTGGCGGGGATGGGGTTGCGGGGAGCCTCGACGACACAAGTCACTGCTTACTAAAATATCACACTGAATCTCAACTTGACTTTAAAAGAAGAAAATGAACCCCCCCAAAAAAAGGTGTGCTGAATTTCAAACAAATATTTCTGCTCCTCTCTCTCTGCTACTTCAGAGGCTTTCAAGAATCTTTAAGAATAGGGACGCCTGGGGCCGCCTGGGTGGCTCAGTGGGTTAGGCCGCTGCCTTCAGCTCTGGTCATCTTCTCAGGGTCCTGGGATCGGGTCCCACGTCAGGCTCTCGGCTCAGCGGGGAGCCTGCTTCCCTTTCCCTCTCTCTCTGCCTGCCTCTCTGCCTACTTGTGATCTCTGTGAAATGAATAAATAAAACCTTAAAAAAAAAAAAAGAATAAGGGCGCCTGGGTGGCTCAGTGAGTTAAAGTCTCTGCCTTTGGCCCAGGTCATGGTCTCAGGGTCCTGGGATCAAGCCCCGCATCGGGCTCTCTGCTCAGCAGGGACCCTGCTTCCCCTCTCTCTCTGCCTGCCCCTCTCTGCCTGCTTGTGATCTCTGTCTGTCAAATAAGTAAATAAAATCTTAAAAAAAAAAAAATCTTTAAGACTGTATTCAGGAATCTTAAACATAAATCCAATCTACCAAAAACAAACATTAAAATATGGGGTTTCCTGACTGAGGCAAGGATGGGGGAACCCACGGTCATTCACACCCCCACCCCTCCATGGTCTTCTGGGGACCTAGAGGGCTCTGCAGAAAACGGTGTGAAAACCAGAGCCATTCAAAGAAAAATACCCACCAAATGATTCTACATTGCCTTGCCCCATGTCCCACTTTCCCATGGACCCAGCCCGGAAACTGGTCACCAAGCCCCTTTGTCTGTCTACCTCCTCCCACACATCCAATTAACCCACTCGGCCACATGAAACTGTTTCTGGAGGTCAGAAAAAGCCGCCTCTTAGCAACGTCCTAGGATTCGAGCCAACACATCCACGCGCGGGTACTAAGGAGACGGACTGTGGCAAGGTCTCTCCTACCCAAGGGACGGAGCGCCCCAATGCCAGAAACATCTACAAGCAGGGGACGGCCAGGAAATGTTATGCTGTTGTAGAAAAACAAAACAAAAGACAGGCGTTCCGGCATTCTTCAATGTACTAATTACAGAGAGTCGCCCCCGGCGAAATCACCGAGAGAGCAAAAGCAAATCACAGTTTGTATAGTGCCCTTCCTTTTGCAGTAGAAGCCAGAGGAAAAGTATGAACGCAGATGCATTTACAGTATTATGGGCACACACCTGGGGCTCTCTTTGCACAAACAACTCTGGAAAGAGACCCAGGAAACTGGTCTTAAGTAGTTGCTTCCAGAAGGAGAACGGGCAGAGGGCGTCTTTTTACCGACACGCTTTTGTGTGGGAGTCAACAGATGACCCAGCCAAAGAGAAGACATTCAGAGAGAGGAAGACAGGCCAGGGCCCCCCACCGCCGCACCACTGCCCGGGAGGATACAGAGATACTCACCAGGGTGCGTAGGATGCCGCGATGAAGAAGTAGATGACCATACGGTCGAACATGTGCAGGCAATGCTCCACCATCCTGGGGCAGAGAAGGGGTAGGGAACAGGGTTAAGGCCCCAGAGCAACGCCCTGGGACAAACGTGCCTCCTTGCCTGCAGGTGCAGAGGGGACTGGGTTGGGGGTTTGGGTGCCAGCAATCTGGTTCAGGTCCAGGTCTGGAGCCAGAAGACCGAAGTTCTAATCCCAACCTCACCACTTACGGACTATGACCTTGAACCAGCTTCTCTGATCTGTGGGGTGGGGAGGACACCAGCAGCCCATCACAGGGCGGTCATGCGGGTTAAGCACGTTGGTACTTAGCATAGCACCATGCATATCAGGATGTGCTCAATAAACGTTCACCGTTTTTGTCGTGACTTCACGTTGAGTAGCCAACGGTAGCCATCAAAGTGTTCGCCCAGTGTGGTGGCCAACCTCCAAAATGGTGCCCAAAGAGCCCCACTTGCTGGTATCCACACCCATGCGTGGCCCCCTCCCACGATGAATAAGGCAAACACATGTAACCAACAGAGGGCTGAAGAAATATGGTGATTTCTGAGGCTTGATCATAGACGCTCCAAGGTTTCCCATTATTTAAAACCCCTGTGACTGGGGCACCTGGGTGGCTCAGTCAGTTGAGTTGTCTGCCTTCGGCTCAGGTCATGATTTCAGGGTCCTGGGATGGAGCCCTGCATCGGGCTCCCTGCCCAGCGGGGAGCCTGCTTCTCCCTCTCTCTCTGCCCCTCCCCCTGGCCTGTGCTCTCTCGCTCTTACTCACCCAGTAAACAAATAAATAAAATCTTTAAAAATAAATAAAACCTCTGTGACGGAGGGGTAACGTGTTACAGAGCCACAGATAACTACTATAAACTGATTCTGCCCAGAAAACTGCAGCCCTCGGTGAAACAGACTGGGGATCCTGCGTGTGGTTTCATCGCATGTCCTCCTAGAACTGAAAGTGATAACAGCAACTAGCGTGATGCATGCAGCGTGGCTATAAGCACATCACTGGTCTAAGCGTATTTACGAGCATTAATTTTTTAATCCCACCTGGAAGACAAGTGCTGTTTTTTTCACCTGCTGTGTGACGGGTGAGGACAGGAAGGGCCAGCACAGTCCCACCGGGGGTTAAGCGGGCATTAAACCCAATGACTGGTTTCTTAGTGAGAAAAAGGGGAGGGAAATTTGGACAAAGAGACACACAGGGAAGAAGGCTGTGCGAAGACACGGGCAGCCGGGAGTGACAGCCGGAAGTCTAGGAACACGGGGGCCACCAGAAGGTGGAAGAGGCGGGATTTTCCCGTAGAGACTTTAGAGGGCGCATGGCCCCACCAACGCCTGGATCTCGGCCTTCTGGCCTCCTAAACTACAAGAGAATGAATTCTGTTGTTTCCAGCGGCCCCATCCATGGTCTTTTGTTCCAGCAGCCACAAGAATCTCATACAGTGGGGCAGGACCGAGACCCACAGAGAAGGCAAGAACGGGAAACAGGAATGGGGGCTAGAGCAGAGTCACGGGGCTCCTGGGGAGGAGGGGGCCGCTGAAGCTGGAGATGAGGGGTCACTGCAAAAAAAGGGACAAAGCTTCCATTCAGGAAGAGGAAGAAAGTTCTGGAGTTGGGTGGTGGTGTTGGCGCCACAGTGTGAATGTGTTTAAAGCCCCTGAATTGGACGCTTCAGACTGGCGAAGAGTCCATTTATGTTATGGGTATTTGCCCCAGTGTTTTGAAAAATGGAAAGCAAAGCAAAAATTTAAAAATCTGAGACAATGCCTAGACCGCAGAATTATTGAAAAGATTACGGGTGATGTCTGTATGCGAGGCCTGGACGCAGGGCGGTGGCGGGGGCGGGGGTACCCAGAAGGGGGAGGTCATTCTGACGGTTCTGACAGTTAGGAGGTTCCCTCATAACAATACTGGGAGTTGGGGGCTTGCTCTCCGGGCTTCTTGGGGGTGAGCAAACGAGGCTCATGGAGGGTGAGGTGGTCTGCCCAGCTGGGACGCAATCCCGGGTGGCCAGCTGAGGCAAAGACAGTGTGACAGTCACCGCCCCAGACCCCTCTGGGTTCAGCTAGACACGACCCCCCCACCCACCCCGGTCACCTGCCCAGCCCACGTCCCTCCCGTGGACTAGGCAGAGGCACCTGAGATGGCTCTTCTTCCAGGAGATGGTGTGGAACACGGTGGACACCACGAAGAGCCCACAGAGGCCGAGCCCGTAGACCCAGGCGGAGATGGTCTCCCAGTTGTCGTCGGACAGGAAGTAGAGGTTGGAGCTGCCGAGGATGCTGGGAATGATCCAGAGCTGAAAGCAGAGATGGGACGGGTGCTGCAAGGCCAGGCTTGGACGTGGGGAGCGGGGAGGTACGCAGTCCCTGCGCTTCCCCAAGCACCTGCCCACCCTCTCCTCCAGACTCCCACCGTCCAACAGAACCTCCGTCCCTGGTGGGAAGGTCCCAGACCAGCACCATCCAGCGCAGGATCCACTGGGCCCCTGACCGCCAAGCACCTGAGTCGTGACTTGCCAATAACGTGAAGTTTTTAATTTTATTTCATTTTCATTGATTTTAGTCTCAATTTCAGCCACCCCACGGAGCCCGTGGCTACCATATTGGGCAGCACAGCTCTAGAGAAGGTCGTGGAAAACACGAAGGCTCTCCGCCTCAAGGAGCATCGCCGGTCATCAGCCTTGCGGTCCCTGGGCACGCCACGCCGCCCCACACCTGTGTGGTTGCCCATGTAGTTAGCACCTTCTGGAAAAAGTAGCCCTCCCCACCAGGCCCACCTGGAGAACCCTTCTCTCTTCACACCTTGGTTAACCCATCATTTCCCTGGAGAAGTCTAGAACTCTCCAAAGCACTTTCAGGGACCACCCCCCGCCCCGAAAGTGTGCCCAGTTCTGCCTGTCAGGAGCACCTTTTCAGGAGAAATGGTCTACGGCAGCCCCAGCCAACAGAACTGTAACGTGAGTCGCCCAGGTCATCTTGGATGTTCTGGGACCCGTGTTTTTAAAGAGAGAAACAAACAGGTGAAATGAACGTGAATACTATATTGTGTTCAGCCCAGCATATCCAAAATACTGTGTACTATACACAAACATATTAAGGAGATATTTTACATCCCGTTTTCCCTGCCATGTCTTCCCAAGTGGGCATGGAGGTCACGCTCCCAGCACACCTCCAAGGGATGAGCTGCATTTCAAGGACACGATAGCCACTCCGGGGCCAGCGGCTACCAAACCGGACAACGTGGGTCTGGAGTTTGCATTATTTCCAAAGGGGTCCACTGCCCAGAGAAGGATTTCTTAGACAAGACAAGTACTCCAGGCAGAGGGAACGGCATATGCCAAGGCCTGGAAGTGTACCTTCTACCCAGGAAACAGCACCTTCAGGCGCTGGAACCTGGGAGAAGTGTGTGGCAGTGGGGAAGCCGGCCGACTTAGGAGCTAACACTTGCTGCAAGCTTCCTACAGGGTCCAGATGCTGTGCAGAAACCAGGGAGCCAGGAAGGTTCACAGAGCAAAAGAGAGGCACGCTCAGTACTACAGTCCAATGTACCCAAATGGCCTTCCCTCCAGATCCCACTCACTCTTCCAAGGGCCACAGAGGACTTGCCGTCAGTTGGGACGTTGCTGCGGAAGAGATGTTGACTCTCTCCAAGGGTGAAGAGCCTACTCCCCTCCCACCTGAAAGTGTCCCCCGCTCTCAGTCCCCCCCAAAAGCCAACTCACAGCGTGGGTGGCACAGTTGGCCGCATGCTCGTACTCGGTGGGCTGGTACCTCTTGTGGGCGGGGACTCGGTGGTTCATGAACCTGGAAAGAGAGGCATCATTCCCAGAAGCTGGGCCAGGAAGCCGGGAGCAGCTGTGGTCCCAGGATTCCCAGGAGACCTGAAGTTGGGGTCCCTCCTGGTGGGAAAAGAGGATCCCTCCCCTCCCCTTCCACCGTCTCCTCCCCATTCCCTCCTCCATTCCTCCCCCTCCTCCTCCCATCCCCCTCCTCCCAAGCCCCCCTCCCATCTTCTCCTCACCTCCCTCTCCCCCTTCTTTATGTTACACTTTTTTTGAACTGGCCAGTATTTAGTGCCTGATCCCCAATGTGGTATTCGCTACCAAACTTTGCTAAATACAAAATTCTCTTCACTTCCTGTTTCTCCTTTCCCTCTGTCTCACCGACATAGAGCAGGGCTCCCTGCGGGTACAGCCTGATGGGGTCTCACTTGTGCCCCCACCCGCATAACCACAGCCACTCAGGAGGAGCCCAAGCTCATGGCCCGCGCCCCCAGAAAGGGCCCTTAGGGCCCCTCCCAGTGACTCTTCCCTCGAGGGAAACCACTTGTGACACTGTCATCATTGATTAGTTTGGCCCGTTCTTGAACTTCCCATCAATGGGATCACACAGCACAAATCCTTCTTTGTCTGGCTTCTTGGGTCCCACGTGACTTTGACGAGATTCATTCATATTGTCGGACGCAGAGATCGGCTGTTTTCATCGCCATAGAGAATTCCAGACACTATTTATGTTATCTGCTCTCCCAGAGGTGGACAGTCTGATCTGGGGCCACCACGGAGAACCCTGTCCATAAGCATCTGCACACACTTCTTTCATGACCATTGCACTCATTGCTGCCGGACGTAGGTCCACACGTGGAACTGCCAGTAGGCTTTATCTGGAGCAGTAGGCATTCCTGGGGCCCCCTCTAGTCTCTCCTTTGACCACAGTGGAGCTTGGAGGGAAACTCCGCCCCACCCATTTTGCAGAGGGGAGGCTAGAGCACAGAGTGTAGGAATGTTGCCCCCACCCCCAGGTGGGACACACTTAGTGCTGGGCCAGGCTGGCGTGACTCTGTGCGTGGCTGTGGGGGATTCAAGTCAAGCTGGGAAGGTCACCCGGCAGGGTCGGGAAAGGGCATCAGAGAGCTGGGGGGTGAGGTCTGCAAGCACCTGGTTCCCTCCCTGGACCACATAGGCTCAGGATCAGGGAAATGGGCCGTTCACCTGTTCCCCTTGGACTCTGCTGACCGTCATCCCCCCAATGGAGTTAAATTCCACTGCGACATCAAACACTTCCCCCCAGGATCCCAGTAATTACTCTGAAGACCCACAGACATAAGGGACAGGCATGTGGCTCAGAACAAAGGGCTCAGCGCGGTAGAGTTCACAGAGCATTTACGGAGCACCTTCTGTCTGCTGAGTCCCAGCCTGGTGCAGGTCTCCGAGCATATCCTGAGCTTTTGGGTGCTGGCACCACATCATGACAGATCACAGAGCATTTATGGAGCACCTTCTATGTGTTGGATCTGTGCCAATGAAGTTCACAATGCATTTATGGAGCACCTCCTGTATGCTGAATCCATGTTAAACATACTTCACTGAGGATTTGTCAATAACTCTATGCCAGATCAGTGCCACACAACTCATAGAACATTTGTTAAGCACCTTCTGTATGCTGGTTTTACACTCAGATCTAGGGACAGTGGGTTGGGGTGACCCGGCCTTGCCCTCAAGAAGCTCACAATCCAGAAGGCACCAGATCCAAGCAGAAATCCCAATACCATGTGATTCGTGCTCCCCATCCTTTCAGGAAACACTCGGGAGCTCCTACTTCATGCTGGCTGGAGTTGAGAGGAGGGACACAGCAGAGTGTGAAGGCCTCCAAGAGGGCACAGGCTCCCCAAGGCACGGGCACACCCGCACAGTACCCAGCTCCACAGCGGGCACTGGCTGACAGATATCGAGGGATAAGTGAGTTTACCAGACAAAAAGACAGGTAGGAGAAGGAAGGGTGCTGGCCCATGGAGAAGTAGACAGGAGTGTGCAGAGCAGGGTGGCAAGCAGCCCAGTGTGTATGGGGCAGTGTTACAGGCTGAATGGTTTCTTCCCAAAATTCCTATATGGATGGAGGTCCTAACCCCCAAGGACCTCAGAAAGTGACCTCATCTGGAAACACAGCTGCTGCAGGTGTCCTCAGTTAAGGTCCCACCGGAGGAGGGTGAGCCCCTAATCTGCTATGACTAGGGTATTTATGGGGAAAGAACCACAGAGCTGAAGCCCACGAGACAATGGAGACACTGATCCCAGTGATGTGACCACAGAGGGCTGCTGAAACCGCCAGAGGCTGGGAGACCGGCACAGACGCCTCTCCTTCAGGGCCTCGGGAAGGAGTCAGACCCGTCGACACCTTGGTGTTGCACTTCCGGCCTCCGGAGATGGGAGACCAAATCTGTGTTCAGTCACCAAGTGTATGGCCATTTGTACTATAGCCCTAGAGACACTAACACAGGTAGGCACAGTGTTCATTTTGATAGATCCCGCCCAAAAGCCCCCAAGAGGGCTGTGCCAACGAGGCTGAGGGCGGGCAGAGGCCAACTGTACAGGGACATGGCCGACGTCTTTCTCCAAGGTGGGAAACCGAGTCTGGGGCTGAGGGAGCACTTGTCCACCTCCCACCAGGCACGGCCCGGCCACTCTCTCCTCTGCTCCCTTAACAAACACCAGTAAGCTACCCACGGTGCCAGCCACACGGGTTCAAGGGCGACATCGCGTTGCTGTGGCGACCCACGATGGGTAGCTCTTTATTTGTTTCTGGGTTCCACAAAACCCTCCTTGTCTCTGCCCCGTGCTCCAGCCACTGAACAGGAGAAAGGCGGGCAGAGAAAAAGGCTGGGAGACAAGGGCCCAGTGCCCCGGGGCAAACGCCCAAGAAAGAGAGTTCCCACAACCCTCCAGAACCAAGAACGTTTTCTTTACCTCCTTGTGGCCTACTTTCTTCCTTCAGAGCCTCTAGGCAGACATTTCTTAAGAGAACAATGAATTGTTTTATTTAGGTTGTCACTTTTCCTTTGCATTTACATACAGTATAATTTCTTGCCCTTTTTTGCTACCCAGTTTTATGAGCTCAGGCAAATGGAGACTGATGTCACCACCACCACAATCAAGATTAATAAGAGATCCTTCATCCTCCCCAAACACCCACACACACAGGGTCCCTGATTACCCCTCCCCAAGCGCAGAACCACCACCCTGTTCTCTGCCCCTACAGCTTTGTCTTTCCATATGTAAATGCCATCGCAGGGTTGGCCTGCTGTGGTTTTGTTTTTTGGGGTTTTTTTTTAATGTCTAAAAAGAATTTATTTTATAAAGTCAAAGTGCTTTCAGGTGGGAAGAAATGGCTCTGAATGCCAAGCAGGGATTTACTTAGTTCTATTTAAAATACATCTACGGGGGCACCTGGGTGGCTCAGTCAGTTAAGCATCTGCCTTCGGTTAGGTCATGATCTGGGGGTCCTGGGGTGGAGCCCCGCATCGGGCTCCCTGCTCAGCAGGAAACCTGCTTCTCCCTCTCCAGTTCCACTCTGCTTGTGTTCCCTCTCTTGCTGTCTCTCTCTGTCAAATGAATAAATAAAATCTTAAAAAAAAAATAAAATAAAATGCATCTAAGATAAACTTGTTTTATACAAAGAGAAAATGGGCCTTCCTAAATCACACATTACTTTCTTGGCGATTATTTTCAGTCCTTCCATCCTCTCTCTCTCTCTTTTTTTTCCCTGCATAGCCTCTTGAGTTTGGCTTTTTTCACTGGGCATCATGCATGTGAGGTCCACCCGTGTTGTCACTGTGTTCTGATGGCTCCTTCCTTTTTACTGCTGAGCCCTATTCTGTTGTCTGGATGTACAATAGCTTGTTTATCCATTTCCCAGTAGAGATATAAGGGACTCATTTTTAACAGATGAAGCGTATAGATAAAATTTAGAATGTTCTAGAACAGAGATGACAGGAAAGGAGCAGCCTTCAAGATTTTGGGAAGTTCCTCTCCAAAGAGTTGATATTTCCAGGAGGCTGTTACTAGTTAAACTAAAGGAGGGAAGTGGGCCTTTCTGCCTCCTATCTGAAGAACAGAATCACCATTCTGTGGCCAACCCTCCTGCTTAGATAACCACGGGGCCATGGCATTTGTGAGGGAAGGGGAGGGCAACTCCACATGGAGAGCTCCCCATACAGAGTCAGGATCCAGAGTCCATGCCAGCAGGGAGGCAAGGACAGAGGCTGAATTCCATTCTGAACAGATGAAGTCAGGGCTTTGGAGCTGGGCATAGCTGCATGGAAAATCTCTGCAGAGTTACTTAGGTGCTTGGAGACCTGGGGGAAATTACTTCCCTTCTCTGGACTGCAGCTTCCTTGTATATAAAAAGAGACACTACTACCAACCCTACAGGTACCATGAGGTGATATGGCTCAAAAGTGGGGCACCTGGATGGTTCAGTCAGTTAAGCAACTGACTCTTGATTTTGGCTCAGGTCATGATATCATGGGTCATGGAATTGAGCCTAATGGCAGGTTTTGAGCTCAGTTGGGAGTCTGCTTCTCCCTCTCCCTCTACCCCTCCCCCTGTTCATGTTCTCTCTCTCTCTAAAATAACTAAGTCTTCTTAAAAAAATGGCTCAAGAGGCCACAAGAATAGACATACTTTTCACCTCTTCCTGGGGAGCCCAAAGAGCCCAGGCACCATTTTTCTTACTGATGGTTGACCCATCCATGTACCTCCCATTAAAGGCCACCACATCCTGGCAAAGTAAATATTATTATTCCCATTTGAAGGTGAGGCCATACAAGGTTAGGCCAGTGGTTCTCAACCTCGGCTGCACAAGGACAGGTAGGTAAAAAAAACCATGATCCATCCATATGATAGGATAGTACTCAGTGGTAAAAGGGAAGGACATTCTGATATCTGCTACACATACAAACCTCAAGCATGGGATGCTGTCCTATGAGTGGAAGAAGCCAAACATAAAAGGTCTCATATTATTTGGTTCTATTTATATGAAATATCCAGAATAGGTCAATCAGTAATGACAGAGAGATTAGTGGTTGCCCCAGGCTGGAAGGAGCAACCACTTAATGGGTACAGGGTCTCCTTTTAGGGGTATTTGCCATTCACTTTAAAATGGCAAATTTGGGGGGCACATGAGTGGCTCAATCAGTTAAGCATCTGATTCTTGATCTCAGCTCAGATCCTGATCTCGGGGTTGTGAGTTCAAACCTTGTGTTGGGTTCTACACTGGGCGTGCAGCCCATTTTAAAATGAAATAAAATGGGAAATTTCATATGTCAATTTCACCTTAGTTTTTTTTAATGCTAAGAAAAAAAAATCACCTAGGAAGCTTTTAAACATGCCAATGCCCCCAGCTACATCCCAGATCAAATAATCTGAAATCTCTAGAGCTCCACGGCTGGGACCCAGGCATGGGTATTAAAGCTGGGACATCAATGGGCCGCTGAGACAGAGAAGCACTGAATAAGGTACATGAGAAGCCCAAGCTGGACAAATCCCAGTAAAGGAGTTAACCTGAATGTCTAACAGTAGATCAGTGGTAAAGACATCCAAAGGTACCTGGGAAAAAAAGAGGAGAGGTGGATGGTATTGGGGTTTCTGGTCACAGAGGACTTTGGCTGCCCCTTATTTCTTTGAACTTGCAGGACTGGGTAGGAGATCAATGGAGATTTTCCATTGCCCTATACTGTTTGAATTTTTATGGGATTATATTCAAGGTCTTTGTGTGTAACTAGAAGTCAGTTTTTTTAACTGTGTAATGACATAGGAAATGTTTGCCATATATCTATCATCAGGTGGGAAAGTGACTATATAACTTATTATGATTATAATAAGGTCAAAATATGTATACAGATGGAATAAGTCCCGTTAATGCACAAAAATGAAATACATATTTGTGGTGAGGCCATAGGATTCACTATGGCATTTTTCTTCTTAAGAATTCATTTAAGGGGGGGCGCCTGGGTGGCTCAGTGAGTTAAAGCCTCTGCCATCGGTTCAGGTCATGATTCCAGAGTCCTGGGATTGAGCCCCGCATCAGGCTCTCTGCTCAGTGGGAGCCTGCTTCCCCCTCTCTCTCGGCCTGTCTCTATGCTTACTTGTGATCTCTGTCTGTCAAATAAATAGAAAAAACCTTTAAAAAAAAAAAAAGAATTCATTTAAGGGTTTGGAGGAAAGAATGCCTATCAGATTACAGTGTTGTATCATGGGCTGGGAGAGATAATTGTTATGGGGGAGAATGCCCTTCCTTAGGAGACACATGTTGACGTGTTGGAGGATAAGTGTCCAGATGTCTGGAATTTATCCTAGAAAGGTTCGGAGAGAAGAGGAAGTGATAAAGCCAACATTGCAAAAGGTTAATATCCAGTGGCTCTAAGTGAATGGCGTTCATGAACTTTTCTTGCAACTTTTTGATACACATTCGAAATCTTTCCGAATCAAAAGTTGGGGAAACTTCTCCTAGGGTCACTATGCCAATGCTTTTATGATGTAAAGATTGCAACAACAGAAGACCAGTCCTCTGCTGGGAGGTGATGTCACAGACACGATGGGATGGTCACACGGAAGACAGCAGTGGGAACTTCTGGAGCACAAAGGGCAGCAGGAAAGGAGTGGGAAGGTGGAGGAGTGCTCAGAGGCTAGAGGTGGGGGTGCCCACCAGGCTGGAGTGGGAGCTGGGCCTGTGGCAGGGGTCAGGAGGCAATCCCAGTCCCCAGATCCCAGCGTTCCAGCATCTCTATGCTCCAGAACCATTCCTGACTCATTCCCCAGGAAACGGACCCTGCGCTCAGTGCACAGCTGCCCAGAATAAAGGAAGTCCTGGAGGACAACATCTGGAGTTAGACTGTCTACCCATGTCCCCCTACTCTTGTAGGGCTGACAGAGCTTTCTCAGCGGCTGCAAAATATTGCCTTATCCCCATAACTCCCTAAAGACATTATCGATGCACCTCGGTATTACAGATCTCAAATTTGAATATTTTTAACTGATCATGAAAAGAAGAAGATAACATGACTTTATTAAATGTTTTCATTGGCTCTCCCACTGTCCACAAGACAACAACCATACTTCCCAATACATTTCCAGTTACCAACTTCGGAACTAGCTGGATGGGAAGGTGGGTAAGTAGACTGGAGAGAGAGGCAAGCGGCTTGATAGGCAAGTAACTAGATAAGTAGATATTTGTCTGGAAGTTTGGGTGGATGGATCCACAAATGGGAAGATGGGAAATGAATGGTAGATGGATGGATGGATGGATGGGGGATGGATGGATGGATGGATGGATGGGGGATGGGTAGGGGTAAATGGAGGGATGGATGGGGAATGGATGGGTGGGGGATGGACAGATGGTGAGGGGATGGATGGGTAGATGGATGAAGGGGTGAGTGAGCATGTGAGTAGGAGAGATAGGCACATAGCTTGGTAGAAAAATAAGTGTATAGGTAGACGCAAAGTTGTCTGAATGGACGGAAGGATGGATGGCAGAAAATCTGTTTTCCAAGATGAACACCAAATCACTTTCAAGTGTTTCTTCAAGTAAATTGTGCTTAGCTGAGGCTCAGTGTCCTGCCTAATATAACACATGAGTGCCAGGAGGTGCCTGTGCAGTCCTGTATTAAAATGGCAAGCGCTTTCCCTGCCCTCCTCCTGCCTGAGCCTTGCTGCAAAGTGAGCAGTTCCGAGATTCTGACTGCCCTCTTATACAAGGATTCAGAGACGTTGAACAACAGGCTAGGAAGTAGTGCCGCTGAGATGTGAGCCCAGACCTTCAGACTGCTGGTTTATTCTTTGCACTGCACTCACGTCCCCTTTCAGCCCTGTCTGTGGTTCTGCCATCAGTCTTTTACACGATAGTATAACATATCTGGGCATCCTCTCCAGGATGAAGAATCTGGAGGCAAAGAATGGAAGGGACAGAGCCCTCTCCCAGCTCCTAAAATCACTGCCTCATTGGCCAGTGGTCAGAGCAACCCTGGCCACAAGTGGCCCGTGATCCCCAGCCCCCCCAAGCCCCAGCTTTGTCAGTCCCTCCCATCTTAGAAAGTCTAACACCAAGACTCAAAGATCTCATGCACCCGGGCAAAACCCTGGTCAACCCAGAGCACAACAAGAACAAAAAGAGCCTGTGTCCCAGGGGTACCTGCTTCTTTTGTTTCCTATCCCTGCCTTAGACCCCACAATTTTCCCCACCCCAAGAAAGCTCTCCCCATGGCCCATAGTCATCATGTTTCTGGGCCTCCCACATATCTTTTCTTCTGCCTAAAAATCCCTTCCCCTCTTCTCTAGCTGGAGAACTCCTATTCAGCCTTCAAAGCCCAGGTCCAAAGGCCCCTCTGAAAAGCTTTTCTTGATCCTTACAGCCCCATCTGGACTGGAGAGTAAACAGCTTTCTCTCACCTGTAGGTCTCTGCACAAGCCGTTGCTGTCATGGACCCCTTCTTTCTCTTCCTGGGGCATTCCTAGGCAGAGAGAGTAGCTCCTTCCTTTGGACTCCCACAATTGCCCTTGCAACGCTTATCATAGCACCTGCGACATGGCCGTGGGTGCTTCAGGGTCGGTCTTGGCCCCCAAACTGCAAACAAGGGCCTGTCCCCGACTCACCTTCATCTTCCTGGTACCAGGGCACAGCCAGGCATGCAACAGGTAATGCCCATGTCAACTACCTGAATTGCCCATCATCTCAGTCAGTGTTTATGAAGTCATTACGACTTGAGAGATAACAAGTTAAGAAAACTCCTGGCTTTTAAAATCTTCCAAAAATTTTGGAGCAGACAGACTTCTGAGACGTCTGGGTCAATCCAGCCAGGATGAGAGGTTTGTCCAAGGTCATGCAACCTAAGAGACAGGCCCAGGAGCTGAACGGGAAAAGCAGAAGATGTGATGGGGAACCCTAGGGGAGAGACCTCGGGGAGAAGGGTAGGAAACACTACTTTTTTTCCCTTATATTTCTGCATTGTTTCACCGGCTCCAGTGTCCATCTACTACGTCAGTAATTTTTTAAAATCTCATCAAAAAAAACATCTTGAACATGGAAGTCCGTATTTGAAATCCGTATTTGAGACCAGGCATTCTCAAAACGGCCGCATCAGAGTTGGGGGAGGGAAGGGGCTGGTCGCAAGGAGAATGCTGGAAACTACCCAAAATGCTCATCCAGGGCAGGAGAGACAGAAACTGAGGGAGCCACACCACGGAATGGCAGACTGGGTGGACAGGCCAGCAGCTGCACAGGGAACCCGGCGCACATCTCAGACTTGGCGCTGGACCACGGTACTGCTCTTCGGTTCTATTTCTAGAAACTTCAAGAATCAGCAACAGGAGGCTTTGATGATAAAAACCTAGACAATGGGTACCCTCGGGAATGGGGGACAGCGACTGGAGCGCGCCTA
Source organism: Lontra canadensis (assembly GCF_010015895.1). NCBI lineage: Eukaryota > Metazoa > Chordata > Mammalia > Carnivora > Mustelidae > Lontra > Lontra canadensis. The sequence goes on along the minus strand of NW_022631039.1, from coordinate 11,828,321 downwards.
AGTGGGGGGTGTCTGGCAACTGGCGCTGTTTGACACCTTAATCTAGGTGCTGGTTCCCCAGCGGGTCTGGGGTTCGAGCTAGAAGCCAAAGGCAGGCTCTCCTGTATGTTATCATCCCGCAGAAGCCCGCAGAGCAGCCCCACGCTCCCGAGGGCTAGGTCTGGGTGGGGTCTGAAAAGGGAAGCTTTTCGGGGTGCCTGGCTGGCTCAGTGGGTGAAGCATGGAATGGTGATCTCAGGGTTGTGGGTTCAAGCCCTACACTAGGTGTAGAGATTACTTAAAAATAAAATATTTTTTTAAAAAGGGGTGGGGGATTGCTTTCTAAACCATTTCTGCCCCGGGCAGGGCCAAAGGTGGCTGACCTGCCAGGTCCCCACCGCCTGGACCCCCAGCACATCCCAGCTGCTCACCTCCCTTCTTGTCAGGCCCAGCCTCAGAGCTACTGCAGTTTCTCCCTCTCCTCCCAGCCTGGGCTCAGGGCTGTAGCCCCCAGAGAGAAGCAGCCCTCCTCTCCCAGGAAAACTAGAGCGGCCGGCCCTTCCGGATGGGGCCGTGCCTGGCAGTGGGCAGCTCTGGGATCCCAGGACAGAGGACTAAAGAGATGCGTCCAGGCTGCCACACAAAGCGGAGTCTGTCTGTCTGTCCCACAGAGGCCAGGGCAGCCCAGGGCCAAGCTGGCCCTGGGCTCTGAGAGCCTCCCCTTCTCCAGCTTGGCCCCAGGATACTTTTTTGTGTCCATTCATGAATGCAGGACCCTCCTGGGTGCAGACAGCATCTTGGCTCAGGCTTTGGGAGAGAGTTTTTGGACCGGTGCCTCCCCACAGTGGTCTCAAGATCAAAATCCCCGGGGAGAGCGAGTGGGAACAGGAAAGGGAAACTGAGGAAGGGGTGGGAAGGGGAGTGGGGAACTCTGTCACGGTCTGTAGGAGGGAACACAGGCTTCGGGGCATTCCATGTGGACAGCGCCTGGAGGTGTGTACCTGGTAGGACTGGCCGGACAGACCTGGACAGACCCCAGCCCCAGCCCCGTACCCTCCCTGTGGCTCCCTAAGGAACGTCCTCCCCTCTGGGATAATGAGAGTGCCCATCCCTGAAGCAGGGACCACCCCTGTCCCCTGCCTCACTGAAGTTGCTGGAAGACAGCAAGTGAGAGACCTTTTGAACCAGAAATCCTAGGTTGGCCGGGGGGGCGGGGGGGCTTCCACAGTCCTTGCAACAAGAGGCAGAGGCAAGCCCACCCCCCACCCAAGTGTCCAATGGTTTACTGCCTGTGGCACTTGGCCTCTGCCAGGGACACAATGAGCCAAGGAGGGTGCCAGGCCTCTGTGCCCAGTGGGGAGCATCCAATGCATGCCCCACATGGTCTCCCAAGCAGAACCAGCTCGCTTCTTAACAAACCCCTCGGCGATTGCGTGCTCTTCCCTGGGCTCATTCCCCACTCTCTTGATGTGCCTTGGGATCGCTTCTCACACTCGCTGCTTGCCTTTGGGTCCTTGACTTGGTGTCTGCTGCTGGGGAGACCCAAACTAAGGCAGCTTATCTGTGACTAAGAGTTGGCCTCTCAGGACACCAGCCACAAGACCCCTGGGCAAGCAAGCACCATCACTTCTCGGTGCACCCAGTCCCATCTGGGGATGCTGCTGGGACACCAGTAGGCTTGTTTGTACAGCACTCCACGGTTCACAAGGCTCGCTCACACCCCATCCCCGGGCTACTCTAGGCGACAGCTGCCTGAGCCTGGGACCCACACCTGCTCGGTTCACTGACGCTTTCCCTGGGGCAGAGCCTGAAATGAATGTGAAGTCACTCCTCAGCTCCCCTCCAAAGCCCTCGGAGCTTGCGGGGCGGGGGGGTGGGGTGGAGTGGGGAGGCGATGCTTCCTAGCCCATTTTTCCAAAGAGGAAATGAGGCTCATAAAGGCAGCCAGCAGAGTACAGCCAGACCCTGACTTAGGGACGCTGGGATGCAAGGGCTCCTTGGGGACCATGGCTCTGGCTCTGCCATCAAAACGCGTGGCCCGCAGCCTCCCCCAGACAAGGCCGCCCTGGTCTCCCTGACCCATCCCCATCCCGGCGGTCTTCCCCTCCCTGCTGCCACGATGGGATTACAATCCAGAACATCCTCCATGAGAGCTCATGGAAAACATCCCTTTCACAGTGACGGCCCCTGGAACGACTAAGCCTGCCAACCTAGTGTCACCGATGGCCAACGGTCCAGCGCACCCTCCCAGGACAGGCAGAACCACAGGAACTCCGAAGCAGAGGGCTGGGGATTTGCAGAAGCTGGATTTCCACCCAGCTCCATCCCCTATGATCAAGATTCAGGCACCCATACCTGAACACGGAGGCTATCTGCTAGGAGATCTACACCTCTCTGGGACCAAATGCACACAGACACACACATGTGCACACACACACACACACACACACACACACTCACAATCTTAGAATATCTACTCTACAAACAGACTCATTCATTCTGTCCTCCGGAGGCCTTTCTTGCCAAGAAATGAACCATGGTTTTCTCTTGGATGAATAATGAAGATCCCACCACTTGGGTACACTAAGTGCAGAGAAGTTTGGAGGGGGACAGTGCTGAGTGGCTGGATATTCAAAAGGAGCCAAGGGACCCCAAGATCACTCTTGGCATCAGCGGAAATGGGGCAGTCAGATGTCTAACACCCGCCCCCCGCCGCCCCGGAGAGACGCACGGTGAAGTTTCTTGCCTTTCTGGCCAAGAACGTGATCCTGAACCTGATCTGACCTCAACAGGTATGCTAGCTAACACAGCACGAGCCACATGTGGTTAAGGAAATACACTTTCTCTAAAACTAGGTAAAGGTTACAATTCAAGCGCATCAGTAGCACAAGGGAATTATTGCCAACGCTCACAGGTTAGGGAAAACCTGTCCTCACCAGCTAGAGATGTGCACTGAAATCAGACCCTCCAGGATCTGTCCTCAAATATGGTGGCAGAGAGAAGAGCGGGATGAAGCAACGTTGGCAAAATGCTGCTAACTGTCAAGTTCAGGCTACAGGGCATCGGGGGCTCATTCTTCTCTCTGCTTTTATGAAAGAAAGTTCTCATCACGTGAGGACTGGAGTATTTACACAATCTCAAAGTAATCCCTCCCCGCAAAGGCTACCAATTACCGAAACCAACAATAACTTTTACAGACAGAAAACCTGGAGGACATCAACGTGAGCAAGCGATCGGGGTTCACTGCCCGTTATGAGGCGCCTAGAAGGACCGGCATCGCTTCCACCAAAAACACGAAGACCAAAAACACGGAGCCTCAGTCTAACCATGAGACCCCAAACGGAGCCCAGGGACCCCCACACTGGGACAGCCTCCAGAACACCCGGCCTGGACACCTCGGAAACATGGACGTCTGACAGGAAGATGGGGGGTGAATTCTGGATTTGAGGAGGTTAAGGAAATAGCGCAGGGCATCCCGAATCGGACCTGGCAGCTGGGACAGTGACCAGGCAAAGCCGTAAAGTCAGAATCTAGAAGACTCATGAAATAACCTTGCATCAATGCTCACATTCCTTTTTTTTTTTCCTCCTCTTTCCCTCGCATTTAATAAATGACCTACATGTGTCCCTGTTTTCAGCTAGGTTTCATTTATTTATCTTCTTTTTTTCATCGTGGTAAAATATTCTCAATGTAGAATTTACTGTCTCAACCAGTTTTCAGGGTCCAGTTCAGGGGTGATAAGCACGTTCACCCTGTTGAGAAGCCGCCACCACCGTCAGGCTCCAGAATGTTCCATTCCCCCCACACTGAGACTCTGTCCCCAGGACACACTGACCCCCACCCCCTCCTCAGCAGATGCAACAAGCTGCAATCCTATCTGATGGCACTCAGGCACTCACTTTCCTTTTCGGCCACACCTTCCTCCTCTCACTCCACTGGGCTCAGGTGGAACCACACACCATCACCCCCGCCAAGCCATGCCTGACTCCCAAACTCCATGCTCCAAAGGATCTAGACTTGACATAGCCCTTCCCCCGGACTCCGGTGACAGGCTCAGGAGTGGCCATGCGATCCAAGCCAGGACACAGACACTCGAGTCCAGGACAGTGGTGATCCTGCCAGGAAAGAGAAACTCTGGGTCCACAAAGGCTGCAAGCAGTCCAGACAATGCAGCCCCCAGAGGAAAGAGAGCCCAGAGACAAAGAGAGACAGCCCGGGTCCTCTTTGAGACCCTGGATACAGCTGCACCTGAACCGAGACACTCCTGAACTTTTCAGTTCTGGACACAAATTCATTTCTTTTTTCTGATGTTCCCTTCTCTCTCCTCGTCATCCTCCTTCCTCTCCTTGTTCACATCCTCCTCCTCTCTCTCCTCCTTCCTCTTCCTTCTCTCTATCTCCCTTCCTCTGTCCCACCTTCCTTCTCTCTCCTTTAAACCAGTTCAAGTTGAGGTTTTCTGTTATTACTTATGACTGAGAGTACCTGGCTGACCTTCAAGCACCCTCCCCCCGGCCCCGGACACTTGAGTAGAAACTGTGCCCCTCTTTCCCTGCATGCTTGTTGACATCTCAATTCTGCATTCACTCACATGGTATTATTGGGAAACTGAGTCCTCCCCTAAAGCATGAGCTTCCATATGTCTGGGATGGAGCCCGTGATTCTGCATTTCTGACAAGCACTAGATGACACCAGTGTAACTGATCCACGGAGAACACTGCAGAATGGCCTTAGAGGGTCCCACTCTCGCCAACACCCACAAACCAACTTAAAGGAGCCTCGTGCATCTGGGTCACGGGGGATCCAGTGCTCATCACTGGCAACAGTCCGAGCTATCGCCCCAGCCATCCACTTTATAACTAACCCAGGCAAGCCCCAGGAGAGGACTTCTCCACATCTCTTGTCCCATGTCCTCGAGACCAAAGACAGTTGCAAACCCATACAGTGGAGTACTGTTCAGCCCTAAAGAGGAAGGAAACTTGGACACAAGGGATGAACCTTGCGGACGTTCTGCTGAGTGAAATAAGCCAGCCACAAAAGGACAAACGCTGTATGACTCCTCTTACGAGAGATCCCCAAAGTCATTGGAGTCGCAGAGACAGAAAGCAGACGGTGGTGCCAGGGACTGGGGTAGGGGAGGCGGGAAGGGAGTATCTGATAGTAACAGAGTGGGAGTGATGACGCACAGCGATGTGAACAAGCTTTATGCCCCTGAACTGGACACCTAAAAATGGCTAAGATGGTAAATGTGATGTTAGGTATACTTTATCACATTAAGAAAGAAAAGACCGCGTCCACATGCTGTGGAGGTCTGTGGATGACACCAGATAGCGGGGAGGGCATGGGCAGCCCCAGTGCTGAGGTCAGAGGGAAGCCCCATTAACCCATCCATCCATGCTCTCGGAGACACGGCGCACGGGTTCCTGCCTGAGAGTCACTGCCCAGCGGTCTCAGCCACCATGTCCTGCTCTGCCCATGGTTCCAGGCTCTGGAGACACTTAGGACCTAACCCAGAATTCCCAACATGGGCACATGGCAGCCAAGGAACATCATGAATGATTAATAAATTCGTATCAACCCTGAACTTGCCCTCGTCAGGGCCCGATGTGCCCACCAGAGGCATGATACCTACTCTTCACCTTGACTCTGGAGGCGAGAAGTTTCCTTTTCATAAGAGGAGACTCAATCACATTTGCAAAAAAAAAAAAAAATCAAAATACTTGAGCTGTACTTAAGCACTTAAATAAACAAAATACAAATACTTTATTTTACGTACTTTCTGACTTCAAGTTTTATGCTTATGAATCTTCATTTGTATTTTGCCTTTCAAATTTAAGAAAAGTTTGGATACTCTAAAATAAAAATAAGGGTTTTTTTTTTCAATTTTTTAATATTTGGTTTACTTTAGAGTTGTGGGGTATTTTTTATTTTTATTTATTTATTTCTTAAAGATTTTATTTACTTGACAAAGGGAGAGAGAGCACACGCAGGGAGAGCAGGAGAGGGAGAAGCAGACTCCCTGTTGAGCAGGGAGCCCAATATGGGACTCGAGGCAGACGCTTATTAACCAACTGAGTCATCCAGACGCCCCAAGATTTGAATTTAAATAACCACAGGTAGGGGCAGATGGGTGGTTCAGTTGGTTAAGTGTCTAACTCTTGGTCTCAGCTCAAGTCTTGATCTCAGGGTTGTGAGTTCAAGCCCAGCGTCGCACTCCATGCTGGGCATGGAGCTGACTTTAATTACTTAATTAATTTAAATAAATAAATAAATAAAGAGCCACAGGTGGCCTAGTGCGACTGCCTTGGATTGCACAACTCTAGATGATTACTAGAACCCAAATTGAGGGAAAATCTTGAGTGGAAGTAACATAATTAATGATTTTGCTGCAATAAAGAGAAAAATAACTGGTATGAAATATACAGCAATTAACAAATTATGCATGCCTCTATCTTACTCCCCAACCAGGCACGGCTGGCCCAGCCATAAATGCCAAGGCACCCGCAGCCAGCCTTCAACGGCCCGACGGCCACGCTTTACCAGAGTGTTCCATTTCTGTCATTATAGAAGTGTATTTGCCCAAGAGGATAGAACCTGTTTTGTTGAAAAGCCTGTTAGCTAGATTTTCAACTTAAAATATTCAGACATACGGAGTGTGGGCTTCCCATGGGACACTTGCTCTGGCCCCACCAATGCTCAGGACAGGCCTGTCGGTGAACAAAGCAGGCCGCACACAGAGAGCATGAGCTCTGGCCCTATGCCACAAACACAGGTGACCGTAGGGATTGTGATCCCCATGGTTGTGTGGGAGGCAGAAAAGGAAAGCACGGTCCAGGTGTGAACCTCACTACGTGCTCTGGGACCAGAGGCAAACTAAGTAAGGATAAAAAACAGTAACTTCTGGGGCGCCTGGGTGGCTCAATTGAGCTCAGAGGCTCAATGAAGCCTCTGCCTTCAGCTCAGGTCATGATCCCAGGGTCCTGGGATCGAGCCCCGCATCGGGCTCTCTGCTCGGCGGGAGCCTGCTTCCTCCTCTCTCTCTCTGCCTGCCTCTCTGCCTACTTGTGATCTCTGCCTGTCAAATAAATAAATAAAATCTTAAAAAAAAAAAAAAAAAAAAAGTAACTTCTGCCCCCCACAGTTAAGGGCCGAAGGAGATGGTGAAAGGAAGGTGCACGGTCCAAGAAGGGTGCCATGGCTCGGTGTCTAAGTTGCCTACTTAAGAGAACCCAGCAAAGAGATGAGCAGAATCAGAACACAAGCTCCAAGCTCCAAGCTCCTTCCACTCCCACTCCCCAAGGACACCGCTGTGGGAAGAGCTAGGCCCTGACCTTCATGTGGCCTTAGTGGCAACTTCAAACCCGTGGCAAGAACAGCGCGATGGGGGCCAGTCCTGGGGGCACCCCAAGACCTGGTCCTTATAAACTGGGGAGTCAATGAGCATCACAGCGAACTGAGACCCACAGGAGTTGGCTAATGCCCAGAAGTTAATTTCCATGCCCAAAGGTGCACAGCCACTAGTCATTCACCAGATCTAACTGGTACCCACTCAGATGACAGGTGCTATTCTGGGCCCCAGGGAGGCAACAATGGACAAAGACAGTGGGGACGACACTTCCCAGCCTCCCTTGCAGGAAGGCGTGGCCACATGCGTAAGTCTCCCCCTGGAAATGGGAACTGTCTTGTAGGACACGGAGAATCCAGCTTGGTTTTCTTCCCAAGTCAAGAATTAGAACACTGCCAGGACCCAGAAGCACCCTGTGTATTCCCCCCTCCCTTAGAGGTAGCCACTGAGCTGATTTTGCAATAATCGTGTTCTGGCTTTCCATGGACCTTCCTTCCTCTGCATTCCTAAACAACAGTTGGTTTGCCTGTTTTTAAGCATTGAATGATGGGATTCATACCTTCCTTTGTGTTTTGCTGTCATTCAACACGTCTATGAGATCTATCTACAAGGCTGCCTGAACGGGAAAGTCACTCTCCTTGCAGGGTCTTTATGGATATCCGCCATGCTACCAATGACGTTTGGGATGTCTCCAGGTCTTGCTTATCACGAACGACGCTGCTGAGAAAATTCTTGTCCGTTTCCAGTGACGCACATGTGCACAGGTTTCTCCAGGGAAGACCCCCAATGAAAACGAGCAATTTTTATATGCTCACTGCCCATTCGTGCTCTCTTCTCTCTCTTTGTGTTCGTCTGCAAAACAATCGGTCTTTTTACACTTTCTGTCCTCTTGTTTTTTTTTTTTCATTGTAGTTGTTTACATGTTCTGGACGTTAATTATCTTGGTGGGTAAATGTGCTGCAAATATATCCTTCAAGTTTGCAGTTCGTCTTCTACTTTCCTTTTCTTTTTTTTTAAAGACTTTATTTATTTATTTTAACAGAGAGAGAGAGAGAGAGAGAGGTCACAAGTAGGCAGAGAGGCAGGCAGAGGAAGAGGGGGAAACATGCTCCCTGCTGAGCAGAGAGCCTGATGCGGGGCTCAATCCCAGGACCCTGAGATCATGACCTGAGCCGAAGGCAGAGGCTTTAACCCACTGAGCCAACCAGGCACTCCTCGTCTTCTACTTTCTTCATGGCATTTTTCAGTGAATAGAAATCCGTAATTCTTAACGCGGTCTGGTTTACCCATCTACCCTGTAATGGTCTTAACTTTTTGTGCCTTCAGAAATCTTTACCTAACCTGAAATCCAAAAGATAGTCTTTCCTATTTTCTAAAAGTTTTCATTTTTTTTTAATTTCACTTCTAAGATTTTTAATCCATCCAGAAATGCGGTAGGGCTCCAGTTTCACTGTTTCTGTCTGGATAACGAATTGTCTCAGTACCGTTTATTCAATGGACGAGGCTTGCCTCGTCTGATCAGCAATACTACCTTTCTCAAAAATCAATGTCTTTATAGGCATGAATCTGTTTCTGGCCTCTTTATTCTGTTCCACTGGCCAATCTGCACCAACACTACAGTCTTTAATTTCTATAGCTTCATGATAAATGTATTTCTTGATCTAGGCAGACCATTCAAGGGTTCCGCTTAGAACCTGAAAGATGAGCCGGTCCAATCACCCAATGCAAAACAGAGACTCAACAAGGAAAAACATCTTCTACAGTATCACACAGCATTTAACTAGGAACAAGGTTAAGGGCTGACTGGTTGTGTTCTCCCTCCTCCCCACAAAAAATTCTTTTCTTTTTTTTTAGAGATTTTATTTATTTATTTATTTCACAGAGAGAGTGAGATCACAAGTAGCAGAGAGGCAGAGAAGGGGGAAGCAGGCTCCCCGCCGAGCAGAGAGCCTGATGTGGGGCTCGATCCCAGGACCCTGAGATCATGAACTGAGCCGAAGGCAGAGGCTTAACCCACTGAGCCACCCAGGCGCCCCCCCCATAAAAAATTATTATGCTGAAATCTAATTTCCAGTGTGATGGCATCTGGAGGTGGGACGTGTAGGGCATAATTAGTTCAAGGGGGTGGGGCCCTCATGAATGAGATTAGTGGCCTTCTAAGAGGCCAGAGAGCAGGCTCCTTCTCTTTCTGCCACATGAAGATACAATGAGAAGTCTGTAGTCTGCAACCCAAGAGATGGCCCTCACTGGGACCCAATCATGCTGGCACCCTGATCTCAGACCTCCAGCCTCCAGAACTATTAGAAATCATTTTCTACTGTTTATAAGCCATCAGTCTACGGTGCTTCCTTACAGCAGCCCGAACTGAATGAGACAAACGCACATGTCTCGTCCTGGAAGATATTCCTGTGCTATTGAATACGGCAGCCGCTGGGCACGTGGGGCTCTTGAGCACTTGAAAAATAGCTAGTCCAAACCGAGACGGGTCATGAGTTTAAAATACACAAATAGATCTCAAAGACTTGCTGAGAGAATGTAATGAAAAGAGAATGTTAAGTACCTCATGAATGATCCATTCATATTGATTACATGTTGAAATGCAACATTTTGCATATTAAGGATCAACTATAATACATTCTTTAAATTAATTTCACTGTGTTTTGCCTTTTTATGACAATGAGATAGAAAATCAGTCACACATGAAATTGAATAGCTACTAAAAAACGTACACTTATGCATGTGGCTGGTGTGACATTTCTGCTGGATGACGCTAGCTCACACTATTAAAGTCACTTAATCAGGAAGCCTTTATTAAGGACCTAACTTGTGGGCTGCACCAGGGTAAGGGCCATGCCATGAGGAAGGGAACAGAAATAGTTCTAATCAATGTCCTCTACTTCCTCCCTGGACTTGTCACCCATAGAACGGAAAAAGCTCCTGGTCCAGCCCCTGGCCCAGCTGGAGAGCTCTAACCCAGCCAGGGAGGGCAGCACCAGAGTCCAAATCTACAGCTCATTCAGAACAACCCTCCTGTCCTTACAAATCAACCAGCGGAGATCCAGAGAGGTTGAGACACTGACCCGAGACCACACAGCAGATGCAGGACCGGCGAAGGCCCATGGTACAGGCTTCAGAGCTCATTCTGTGCCTGTTTGCACCTGCGGCCTCAAGTCCCGGAATCTTCCCTTTCCTTCTAGCAAACCCTCTACCAACTTATACCTCACAATAGCATACAGGACCGTTGAGAACAAGCCTTTGAAAATCTAAGTGCCCATATCAGAGAGGATTCCATGGATTTGGGCAGCCAGTCCCTCCCACCTTCCAGCCAAATGAAAAACCACAAGAACTTCCCCATGTGCCCCCTTCCAGTGGGACTCCCCAACCTTACGAAGAAGACATGCACAGCCTCCCCCCTACCCATGCCATGCTCAGCCTGGACATCTCTGATCAAGCTCTGCCATCTGACCAGAACTTGTGGAGACCTCCTGGGGACAGGGACCCTCAGCAATTGTCAGGAGACAATGAGCCACATAGATGTAGCTATCAAAAATGATGCTACTCTGGGGGTGCCTGGGTGGCTCAGTGGGTTAAAGCCTCTGCCTTCAGCTCAGGTCATGATCTCAAGGTCCTGGGATCGAGCCCAGTATCAGGCTCTTTGCCCAGCAAGGAGCCTGTTTCTCTCTCTCTCTCTCTGGCTGCCTCTCTGCCTACTTGTGGTCTTTCTCTGTCAAATAAATAAATGGGATCTTTAAAAAAAAAAAAAAATGATGCCACTCTGTCTCAAATTCACCCCCTGCCCACCCCACCCAGAAGCAGCAGACCCAAGGGGGATGGCAAAAAGTCAGCAGAGCAGGCTGGGTGCCCCCATGGGTGCCCAAGCACAGGCAAACGCCCACACTCCTGGAACAGCTTGTCCCCCCTCCAGACCTCTAGGGGCTGAGGGCTACTTCCAGGAAGGGTTTTCCTGCCAGCTTTCAGGCAAGCAGACCCCAAAAAATCTCAGAGAAACTTAATGGTTATGAACCTCCCCATTTAACTTGTAATCAGTGCAAGGGGGAGCTTGGCTTCCACTCCGCAGTCCGGCGGGGCGGGGAGGGGGGGGGCGTTTCTGCCATCACCATTTTAGGAGAAACTGAGCCTCAGGACTGTGAAAAAGCCGAGATGGACAAGCAGCTCTCCCTGGGTTCTAAGCCTCAGTTTCCCCACCTAAAAAGAGCTTTAAACTCATTCCTCCAGTTGCCATGGGGGCGGTGAAGGCTGGGGGGAAAAGGAGTGGAGGCGCCGTGAGAGGAACAGTGAGGGGAAGGCAAGGGCAGTGTAGGGGGTACTGGGGGAACACCGCTGGGGCGTGCTAACACCTTTTCTCATTAACAAAAACGCCGGATAAAAACTGAGCGATTACTCTGCTCCGGGAGCCACGCAAAGTGCCTCACGGGGTCCCCAGGGACGGGGACGTACATTATCCCCGTTTTGCAGACCTGGAAACTGAGGTTCCGGGAGGTGAAGCGACTCGCCTCAGGGCTCGCCGCTAGGAGAGCAGGCGCTGGGAACCCGCGCTCCTCCCGCTCCGGGGCGCAAAGCTGGGCGCCGAGACTCTCACAAAGACCGCCAAGTCTCCTTTCTGGTTTCTTCCGGCCGAGGCTAGGGTCCATTTGTCAACTCGAATTCTCCGCGCGGCGGGGGGAGTGAGGCCGGCGGCGCGGGGCCGGGAGAGAGCCTCGGCCGCCCCTCCCCGCGCATCCCCTTCCGGCGACCCCCCCACCACCGCGCGCGCGCGTCCCCTTCCCCACGCGCCCCTCCCCGTGCGGTCCGCTCCCCGCGCGTCCCCCCTCCAGCGCGCGTCCCCTTCCCGGCTCGCCCCCTCCCGTCCCCTTCTCCCCACGCGCCCCCAACCTCACCTCGCGTACTTCGTCTTCTGGAAATCCAGGAGCCGGGGAGCGAACATCGCGGCGGTTCCATCGGCACCCAGCCCGAGGTTCCGACAACCGGCGCGAGGAGGGAGCGCGGGAGGCAGGGAGGGAGGCGCGGGGCGCGGGAGCAGCAGGTAGGCGGGCGCTGGGCGAGGGCCGGCCGGGGGGCGCGCTGAGCCCGAGCTGGAGCCGAGCCGAGCCGGAGCCCGAGACGCCGACGCCAAATCCCTAGCAGATGGGGCGGGGGTGGAGCCGGCGGGGTGGGGGGGGCTCCGGGCCAATCGCCTTAGTCCCCTCGGCCGCGGCCCCCTCCCGGTGCCCGGCAGACCCCTCCTGCCCTGGCTGGCTGGGGGAGGAGGAGGGGCGATAGGGAGGGATGGGGGCTTCCCCTTGGAGCCCCTTCCCTCCCTCTCCCGGTGTGCCCTCCCCCGGTCGCGAGGTCACGGCCTGCTAGACGGAGCCCCGCTGTCCTCGGCCGGGACTGGGCTGGAAAGGGAGCGGACACCGCTGGCGCGCCAGGCGTTCAGGCCCCCGGCGTGGCCGGCCGGGGAAGTGCACTTGTAGCTCGCGCTTCCCCCAAGGCCAGCGCCTGCTGCTTCCGAGCGCCTGCGAGGCGGGACGGCCCAGGGGATCCGCCCGGGAATGGCCGCGGTCTCTGGCGGAACCTCTCCACTCCCAGAGACTGTGACTCTAGGGACCCTCACGACCCCCAGACAGGGGCACGCGCATTTTAATGTCGGATCGCAGCGTACCCACGATCTGCCCACTCACCCACCCCCCATCTTCTACGAAATCCAGCTCTCTCCTTTAGGAGACCTTGGTTCGGGTTATAGGCTGTGGGAAACCACCAACAGGAGCGGATGACACTTTTGGGGACTGAGGGAAGCAGAAGAGCCTTCACCACGGAAGGACAGGTGTCTAAACTGAAAGGCAGTCACCTCCTTCCCCCCCTCCTCTCTCTTCCCTTCGGGTTCCCAAACCCCAGCTCCCTGCGATTTTAAATAACAAGGCTTTCTTTGAGATCCTAGTACACATTCAGGAAATAACCCCACCCAGGGCAAAGCGACCCTATGGAATTCATTTCTGCACTCCCAAATGCTGGGCACAGAGACACGCAGGATTAGTGTGGACAAGAAATATTGCAGGTACAGGCATTCACAGGCTGCGGGGAGAGGGAAGGCTGGAGATAGGGACCAGAAAAGGGGTCTGGGGATGTTTAGGAGGTCAAATGGATTAGAAGTGAAGGGTGACCCCTGGGCTTCTGGCTGGCCCTGCTGGGTGAGTACTGATGACATTTGGGGGTGTGGAGAGAGGGGGAGGAGACCAAGGGAGGAGCAGCAGGGAGTTGAGGGAAGATGTGATTTGGGTTTTGTCCAGGTGGACTTGAGGTCAAGGTTCCAGGTGAGCTGGAAGTTTCCTCAGAGCGAGCTGCAAGTTTTGAACTTTCACCTGGACTTCCCAGAGCGGAGACCTCCAACATGAAAGCCACCAGCCTCCTGTGTCTGGTTATTTCTACGTTAAACAAAATGAAATGCAATTTGAAATGCAGCTCTTGGGTCACACAAGCCACATTTCAAGTACTCACTCAGCAGCTATATGTGATCAGTGGCTGGCGTGTTGGACCATTCCCAACACCACAGAAAGTCCTTAGGGGGCAGCGTGGTTCTAGAAGATCAGGGAGTCAGACAAGCAGCTGTCGGAAATGAAACAGAAAAGACATTCCGTCCAGAGTACACGGTGCCAGGAGAGAATAAGTCACGTTCAGGAAACTTGTTTCAGTTGTCTCTTTACATTTTGGGAGAGGCTCATGGGTACAGTGACCAACACCTCCTGTCCTCTCAATGGAGGAGGGAAAGAGGCTAAGAGGGACCCTGCCAAGGTCACACAGCCAGAGGACCTGCCCAGGATCTGAGCTCTGAACCTGCATTTCATGGCTTCTTCCCTGACCTTAACCTCCTTCACCATTGTTGTGACCCCCCCACCCAGGCCTTATTGTCAGCCCCACTGGGACACACCTGTCCCCAGGTGCCAGGCATACCTCCTCTTCTGCCCTCAACTTCAATTCCAAAAAGGTCCCTGCTGACTTTATAGAAGTGAAAGCCCCCAGGGGACTGACCTCCCTGTGGCCCCCTCTTCCCCGGGGAGTCCAGGGCAGGCCCGGGGCATCGATCGTCATTGAGCGCAGCCATCCAGAGGCTGAGGGAAGCCACAGGTGTGGGACCAGAGCTCCTCAGGCTGCTGGCCCGCTGGCCTCCTCCCGGCCCCAGCCTGCGGTCGACCTTTCCCAGATCTTGGCAGTGGGCTCAGTGGGGCCCCAGAGGAGACCCCTGAAGGGAAACACAAACCTCGAACTGGATTTTCTTTTTCTCAAAGAGCAAAAAAAAAAAAAAAGTTGAATAAGAAATGTTACTATTTTTACTGCTGGGATCCAGTTGTTATGGCAACTGAGGGCCTGACTCCCACGGGGGAGTCAGGGTTAGACTGTGCATGAAGGAGACGGGGTGGGTGCCAGGGGTGGCAGCAGCCACCGGACAGGCCTTGGGCTCCTGACCCTGGAACCCTCTGGGATCCCCGCTGCCTCACCCCCCCGGCTCTGTCCTTTCCCCCCATGGCAGAAGTTCACCTGTGCCTACTTCACTGTGGCCAGCCGTCTCTTTGGTGCAAGCCCACCTCCTGCTCACTGTGTGGGTTCGGACTCCCCCAGCCTTGTCACCGGGCCTGTCCATCACCACTCCTGGGAGGGGGTGCCTGTCCCCTTGTCTCCAGATGCAAACTGCAGCCCCTCCCACAGTGACAGCTCACAGTCACCTAAGAGATCGGCCCCACAACCAGGTGGCCAAAACCCACCCCATCTTTCCTAGGACTCTGGGGCTCCTTCTCTGACCCCCGACCCAGAAGGCCACCCCATGCCACCCCCTTGGCCAGGCCAGCCGCGGCTGGGAACTCTGAAGGTGGCCTTCCCAGGATCCATCACCTGCTTCTGCCACCAGCTAGCTGTGTGCCCTGAACCCAGGTGCTTCCCACTCGAGGCTCATTTTCCCCACTTGTAAAGTAGAAATAACAGCACCTTCCTTGCAGGATTACTGAAGGAACAAAGGCAGCCCGGGCCCAGTGTCATCACTGTCATTACCCCTCTAGTGCCCTCTGTAATTCTACAAGGTAGGAGTGCCCTTCCTAATTTGCAGGTGAGGGGCTGTGCTCAAGCATGCACAGACCTACATCTGTCTGTCCCTGAAATGCCCTGCACTGTTGAATGCGCACTGATTAAGTACCTACTGTCTTCCTGGCTCTTTGGAGGGGCAGAATGGCAAGTGGGGTGGGAGGGAAAGCCGCCCCCCCAGCAACCACCCATGCTTTTCACCCCTTCCTTGGATGGAGCCCTGACCACATCACCAGTCTCCTCCCATGAGGCCACCCTCTGCCATCTGTCCCCAGGACCGATGTCCCCTTCTGACCTGACCTGATTCTCCTCCTCCCTCCTGGTGACTTCCATCCTCAATCAGCAGATCCCACATGAGCATCTACTATATGTTTAGCAACAAAGTCCCCATTGTCCCCATTGTCTCGGGCTCTCCAGCCCATATACCCTCCCTACCAGAGCAACTTTCTGAAACACAAGTCTGATTAAGTCCCTCTCCCTAAAACCCTTCAGTGGTCCCCTTCCCTTCAGGATGGAGTTAGGATAAAACAGCCTTGCCCAGCCCCCATACCCAGCAAATGAATCCAAACAGACTCCCAGAATGGGTACAGCTTTCTCATGCTCTGTGACTACGCAGATGCTGTTCCACCTGGAAGGCCTTTCCCTCTCAGTTTGGCTAGCAGGTCTCTAGTTATTCTTCCAGACCCAGTTCAAAGGCCACTTTTGCCAGAGGTTTTAAGGAAATGGGCTTTCCTTCTCTTTGTGCCACCTTCGAACCAGCCCCAGGGCCCCACGGTATTATCCTGTCAAAGCCCACCAGCGAAAGACTTCAGGGAGATTTACTGACTGGTTACAAGAATTCAGAGGGTACGCCATGGGGAACCGTAGGACTCTCCTCCAGGAAGGGTCAGGAAAGACTCAGGGCAGAATTTGTACTTGCCTTAGGTGCTTGGGGAAGTTCAAGGAAGTGGGGTTGTCCTTTTTACTGGATACTATTAGGAAGCAGGACCGATTTTTGGTGGCATATCTTCTTCTCTAAAAGGGGGACAGAGCAGGGGGAGGGTGGGGCTGTGATGGACAAATCTGTGACTGTCATTTATATTAGCCAGGAGAGTAGGGCTCTTTGGTATTTTTGTGCTTTGAACGGGGACCTTAATTTCTGTGGCTAGACAAGTTTTTGAGCTGGTTTTGGTCTCTGTCTCACTATACCAGGGTCACAGAGTGGCATTGTCTGACATGGGTGGACAGCTCCTGGCTGGCTGGGACTCCCTTTCCTCTCTCAGCCCTCTGCCATGAGATCAGCTTCCTGCCCAGCTTCTTCTAACCTGTGGGGACCACGGCTACGGACAGGACTGGGTTCAAGGTAAACACCCACCACTGGTAGGTAGATGATGAGTGGACAGTAAGAAACTGTCCCACGTAAATTTTCTCTGGCCTTGGCTTTGCCACCCTCCAGCCACATCTGCCTGGTGTGCAAAATAGGAAGAAGAAGGATAATCACAAAGCCAGACAGGTGCTTTGCCTGCATCAGTCTCTTTTCTGTCTCTGGACAACTGCCCCGGGTTGGTTCTGCAGTGGAGGGGCACTGTGGGAACGCTTTTTCACTGACTTTGGCCCAGGGGTGCTCACCTTCCAGCGTTTCCTGGGAAGCTTGCCATAGTCCTGATGCCTCGGGCCCCCTCTCAGAGCCCCTGGCCAGTTGGTTGGGGAGCCACTGAGTACCTGTGTGGTTCTACAGATAATCTGGGTCAAGTCCGGACAGGGTCTTCAAGTCTGTCCTTGGTCTCCCTACCCCCCAGAGGTGAGGCTCCCCATCCCAGATCTCACTGTCCACACTCTTCTCCAAACACCACCCACCAGACTGCTATCTACGTGACCGGAGACCATAGGGGTCAATGTCAAAGTGGAGTGCGCTCTGCGGAAAAGCCGGAAACATATTTAAATTCTCTGTCAGCCCCTTGCACCTCTAAGGATATGACAGCAAACACACTGAAAGCTGACATCCATACTGAAGCAGTCCTCAGCTACAAACTTGCAAATGTTACTCCTTTCAAGCTTTTCTCCAGTTTCTGGCTGCTCTTGGTCATTTCAGATGGGATCTGATGCGGGGAACAAAGGCAAAAGAACAAAAAATTAAAATTTCCTTCCGACTTACAGCCCATTGACAAGTCCCTGAGACGGGCAGAGTGACCTTCCTCTAGAAACTGCCTCCATGTTAATCTTTGCTAAGGGCAAAAGGCAATCTTAGCTTAACATTATCCTGACCTCCAGGATCCTGTAACTCTCCTTTAACACGCAAAAAATCCTTTGGAAACTTCCTTTATCTCTACCCCCTCCCCCAAGATTTTTCTTAGCAATCATCCTCCAAGCATGTGGACCACTGATATGCATCTGAAGGGTGTCATGACTAGGATTTTACTAGACAGAAATAAATATCCTTTTCCTAACAACAGCTAGCCCCTCAAGGTCCTGGAAACATTGCTTCCAAATTCCTAAGAGACTTACGCTCTCCCTAACCTCCTCTCAACTTGAAAGTATATAATGGGCACGGCTCTTTCTACCCAGGGGTCCTGTCCCCGTGCTTTAATTAAACCACCTTTTTGCACCAAAGACGTCTCAAGAATTCTTTCTTGACCATTCACTCCCAAACCCCAACATTTCCTACATCAGTGTCTATATCTATATTTTATCTATAATCCATGCCTATGTACATGTATGTGTAAAATATACACGTATGTCTGTATACATATGCACACTCACATATAATTTATATATATACTTGTATATATTAGATTTTATAATATATATTCAGATTTTATTTGATACAGGTTGTTAAATAACAGATATTCAATCTAGTAAAGATATAATTGGTTTTACTAATCAATTCATGAATATTGGGCAGCATCCCATCCAGCAAGCAGAGGGAAACTTCACTGCGGGAAAGGAAAGGTTTTTCAAGAGACAGAGAGAATGGAAAAGGGACACTATAAGCAAAGAATGCATTATTTTAGACAAGTTTGCCCTCCTAAGGGGAACAGGAAAATGTCTATCTGTCAATTTCCTAGTGCCAACCAGGAAATTCCAGGTTAATGGGTTCAAGATTACCTTGGGGCGGGGGGAGGGTAGAGGGAGAAAACTACAGTTAGATTAGGTATTAAGTCCAGGTTTCCTGATGTGAGGTTCTTAACACAAATGACTCCATTTAGGGCCGATAGCTTTCTTTTTAACCGTGTCTGTCTAACTGTTGGAGAGCTCGTCTGATCAGGATCCCCTGACCCCTGTCATTGCTCAGAACTGGGACTCTGACAGTCCATTCTCTGTTCAGCCTACTGTGTGCTGGGCTCTGAGCCTGAAGGGGCAGGGTTTGTCCTGGTCACTAATCAGCTCAGCTGGGGAAGCCACTGTGACCAGGGCGGGGGAGACTTTCCTCTCTTCCAGGTTTGTGGGCTCAGAGCCAGCTTCGGATCTTTGCAGGAAAGCAAAGCAGTAGCTCCCAGAAACCAGCTTGTTCCAGCTAGGGTTCCTGGGAACTAGGCTCTGAGAGGAGATTAAGGCAAGGAGATTGATCAAGGGATTATTCTTGGGGTGGACAGCAGGAGCAAGGTGGGGGGGGGCGCTTCCTATCCACCAGTCACTGGGTGCAGCTGCAGGAAAGGGGCACAAGGTGGGCACGGCAATCCCTTAAGGGGTCTGACAGCCTGGAGGGTACCTCCTCATTTCTGGCAAGTGCCTCATCGGACACTCTTTGAACTGTCCCAGCCTCCCACCACCTCCAGATGAATGCCCTTCTCCCTTCTGCTCTACTCCAGCTTTAGCCAGGAATCCAAATCCCGAGATTCTAAACCAGCAGAGATGAGAGCAGGAAGTGAACTGGGGAAGGAAGGGTGTGGGGGCCAGATCCTGGGGCATCTGGTCTCTGCATTCCAGACACCCCTCATCTCAGCATACTATCCAAATCCTGGAGGAGGAAAGGAACTTAGAAGTTACCTCTGCATTTGCCAAATGCCCAGGGCATCATTCAAAGGACATTAGACCCAGAGACACGTCCACACAGGCTGAAGCCAAATTCAAATCCAGGCCCTCCACTGACTTGGGGACCTCAGATTTAAAGCAAAAACAACCAGGCAGGTAAGATCAGTAATGATAACCTGTTATGTCATGAGAAGAATGTACACCAAACATCTTGCTGGGGGAGGAGGTGACTTCCCCCTCAACACGAGAGGATCGTCCTCTGGCTTTTTATTTAAAAAATTTCCCTGAGACCCCAGGAGGAAAATATCATTTTCAAAAGTAAGTAGATTTTAAAAACTTTGTTTTGGTTTTATACGTACAAGAAACACAAAACTTAATCGAATGTTTAAAGAGAAAACCATAGGACCAAAATGGCGTCACTTCGGTTAAGGTCCTAAGTCAGTCAACCAAGACTTGGTATCCAATCCAACTGCAGTTTCAAATGCCCCAGAAACATAACCTTTAACAGGTCAATAAGCG
Source organism: Lontra canadensis (assembly GCF_010015895.1). Taxonomy (NCBI): domain Eukaryota; kingdom Metazoa; phylum Chordata; class Mammalia; order Carnivora; family Mustelidae; genus Lontra; species Lontra canadensis. The sequence continues at coordinate 11,808,460 of NW_022631039.1, read as the reverse complement.
AGTTCCCCAGTCAGCTCTAGGAAATCTATGAATAGATCCCATCCATTCTCCTTAGAAGGGTGACCTTGCCTAAAACAATGGATTCTTTGCTAACAATCTTCTCTATTTTTTAGAAAGAATTTATTTATTTATTTATTTATTTATTTATTTATTTGAGAGAGAGAGTGAGAGTGTGTGTGTGCACAAGCAGGGGAGCGGGGTAGGGAGAGAAGCAGCCTCCCTGCTGAGCAGGGAACACGATTTGGGGCTCGATCCCAGGATTCTGGGATCATGACTGGATCCAAAGACAGATACTTAACAACTGAGCCACGAAGACATCCCTGTATAGCAATTTTTTTTAAGATTTTATTTACTTATTTGACAGACAGAGATCACAAGTAGGCAAAGAGGCAGGCAGAGAGAGAGAGGAGGAAGCAGGCTCTCCACTGAGCAGAGAGCCCGATGCGGGGCTCGATCCAGGAACCCCGGGATCATGACCCGAGCTGAAGGCAGAGGCTTTAACCCACTGAGCCACCCAGGTGCCCCTATAGCAATTTTTTTTAAAAGGCCGTATCTTTGTACCTGTCATGTGTATATATGCAGAAGAGATAAAGTTCAAGTGTGTGGTGCTCATAGGCCCAGTTTTTGCTATAATTAATAATTATAAGCTTTAATTAACATCAGTCACAGAAATGTTCACTGTTTGAATTTCCAGGAGCTGACTGCCTGCTCTGGCCTTCAGCCCTTCTCTCTCCAGGGCCTCTCTGACATGTCCCAGCCCTCATCCACCCCTGTCCAGTCTGCCCTACTCTCCTACCTCCTGATTACTGGACACCCCAGATCCCAGCCCCAACAAGAGGATTCAAAGCACAGGATCTAGCCTTTAGAGAATCCCCTTGGGTCCACTGTCTGGGCCTTGCTGGCCTCTGGTGGCCAGAAGCAGAATTATCACATTATTGCACATTAAAAATGACAAGCCTGGGAACTGGCTCAATCTGGAAGTATCTGGGGCTGAGAACAGGGCTGCTCACCCACCAACCTGTCCCAGGAGGGTATAATCAGAGTAACCTTCTCAGCAATACGTGTCAATTTCTTTTTTTTTTTAAACACTAAGTTGTGTTTTTTTTTAAGATTTTATTTATTTGACAGACAGAGATCACAAGTAGGCAGAGAGGCAGGCAGAGAGAGAGGAGGAAGCAGGCCCCCTGCTGAGCAGAGAGCCCTATATGGGGTTCGATCCCAGGACCCTGGGATCTTGACCTGAGCTGAAGGCAGAGGCTTTAACCCACTGAGCCACGCAGGTTCCCCAATACGTGTCAATTTCTAAAATGCACAGACCTCTGCCCCATTGACCCCAGCTCTGGGAATCACAGATAATATCTTCTTCCCAAAATGTTATTTCCTCTAGTTCTAAGTCAAAGAGACAAGAGGAACATTCTCAATTATCCTCGTGTTAAGTGAAACCCACAGGAAAGTAATCAGCCAAAACCAGAATGTGGGGATCCAGGATGGGGAGCTTTCCTGCTACACCAGGGAAGACTGACTTCATGCAGAAGCCAGAGTTGAAAACTCCAAGCCTGAAGAGAAATATGGTAGATTCCCATAGCCCTCCTGGGATTCCGGACAGCTCTGGGAGCCAGGAAGAATGCACCACTCCAGAACATTCAGAGCGGCTGTAAATGGGGTAAACTTGAAGGCATTCTCCATGCTGTATCCAGATGCGTCAAAACAGGTGGAAACCTCATTGGCACGAGGAGCTTACCAGAAGTTCACACCTGCATTTACGGAACAGTTAGCTCCTGCTTCTCAATAGTGCCTCCTAGCAAGCCAGGGTTTCAAATGGTATTCCAGTCAACCTGGCCTTAGGGAAGACGGTGCATGTGCCCAGGGTTACACCCTCTCAGGATAGACCAGAGAAAGAACACTGAGCTACGAGTTTCTGGCTGAATATGGCAGAAACAAGTAAATTCTCTGAATTACAAGAGCAGCGTCTATCCCATACATGCAACAGGAAAGGCAGAAATCTAATTGGCCAAGGGGCTTATGCATAAGCTTGGACTCATCAGTGGCTCCTGCTGAACCAGGGATGACCCTAGGTAGGCATGTTAAAGGGCAAAAAGAAGAGGAAAAAATCAGAGATTGCGCAGGGTGGGACCGGGGGATGCGAGGGTTGGGCTGACTTCTCAGAATCAGTCCAACCAAGCCACTGACCAAATAAACAAATTCCAAACGGAATCATCCTGTAGAGGCAGAAATGCTTTTGGCAAAATCCAACCACGTTTCACAATGAAACTCAACCAACTCGGAATAATAGGAATAAAGGAGGAAACTTCATCCACACGATGAACTAGCAGACTCTTGGATCAAATAAAGACACGCTTTGAAAATGGAGCTCTTTGGGGCGCCTAGGTGGCTCAGTGGGTTAAGCCTCTGCCTTAGGCTCAAGTCATGATCTTGGGGTCCTGGGATCGAGTCCTGCATGGGGCTCTCTGCTCAACAGAGAGCCTGCTTCCCCCTCTCTCTCTGCCTGCCTCTCTGCCTACTTGTGATTTCTCTCTCTGTGTGTCAAATAAGTAAATAAAGTCTTTTTAAAAAGAAAAGAAAATGGAGCTCTTTGGCAAAAACTGTACCAGAATGCTGACCATTTTCTGGGGATGGGACTTCTGGGGAGCTCCAAGCCCTTTCCACCCCTTCCAGTGACGGCTAGACTGCTTGTTTTTACACCTGTCACCATCGCAAGGCTGCTGATGTTCAAAGCTACCGATATTCAAGGCTACCATGGAGTTCAGAGGGAGAGATGGTATCAGGAAAAACTAAAAATGCTATAAATCTCACTGCTTTTACAGAGATTCCGCTGTTGTGCTTATATAAACGCCTCTTAGAAGGTTGCGAGCCTTAAGAGTTCTGAAGAAGTTAATTTTGCTCATTTTGGGCAGTGTTCTCATTGCTGGCACGGAGGGATGGTTTTCAAAGATTCTTGCCCCCCTCTTCGGAAGTGCTTGCTGCCATTCATCCAATCTCCATAGCGCCCCCAAGAGGCGAATTATCTAGCCCTTGTTATTATTCAGGAAATAGATGCTCAGAGAGGGTACGATCTTACTTAAGGAGACACACCTCCAGAGAACCTGAATCTGGATTTGAACCTCAGTGTGCCTGTCTGATTTCAGTGTTGTGCTTGTCCCGACCTCCCTCCCACTGCCTCACCTCCCGCAAGGTGCACTCCAACGCCCTTTCACTCAGCCCGTGGTTCCTTCCCTCTCTACCAGCTGTTCAACCACGGGTTTATTTAGAAACTCGCCCGTGGGAGGATTGCTCATCTCTGAATGTGGCGCATGAGAAGACTACTTGAGGAATGCTTTAAGCCCCAGCAGATGACGGTTCTGCTCTAAGGTCGAAAGGAGGAAGGGAACCTCTTCTTCATGGGATTGGCATCGTCAGGTCAGTTAGCTGGAGGATTCCTAAAGTGATGAGAGAAGGTCTCGAGCATCTTTCCTGCTCTACCTGCCATCAGGAATGTCAGCTCATGCCGTCCCCAGGTGAGCTGGGACACAAGAGTGCGCTTCTGAGTCACACACAGGTCAGCTCTCAGGTGCAAATCCAGCCTACTACTCCCCAGCGACACTCGCCTGTGGTTTCCGGGGCCACCCGGAGAGGAGAGCAGTGGGACCAATACAGGGTAGTGGGCAGCAGCCCTCAGCTCCAGCCCATTATGGGCACCACGAATGGAGGCCAGAGTTTAGTTCCTCAGGCACTAAGTTCCAAGTTTCTAGGTAATACGAGCTCAGAGTGAACAAGAGAGACAGAAACCCTCCCTTCCTGGAGGATTATGTTCTAGTCAGAAGGGGGTGTTTTGTAGTCCCCTGGAAAGTGTTAAGTCCTATGTAGAAATATAAAGCAAGGAAAGGGATACAGAATGTGAGAAAGTGTGGAGGTTACCTTTTACCTTTTTTTTTTTTTTTTAGATTTTTTGTTTATTTGACAGAGAGAGAGGGATCACAAGTAGGCAGAGAGGCAGGCAGAGAGAGAGGGGGGAAAGCAGACTCCTGGCCGAGCAGAGAGCCTGATGTGGGACTCGATCCCAGGACCCTGGGATCATGACCTGAGCCAAAGGCAGAGGCTTAACCCACTGAGCCACCCAGGCACCCCAAGGTTACCATTAAAAAAAAAAAGATTTTATTTATTCATTTGAGAGAAAAGAGAGAGCTCTAGTAGGGCTGGAGGGGGAGGAGAGGGGTAGAAGGAGATGCAGACTCCCCATTGAGCAGGACCCTGAGACCAGGACCTGAGCCGAAGGCAGACGCTTTGGAGGTTACCATTTTTAAAAGGGTTATCCAGGTGTTCATACCATATGTTTTCTGGCCAAGAAATTACATTAAGGGGAAGGAAGCTTGACAATGGGCTCATGCCCTTGGAATTCACCATTCCTCTCACGTATCCTATTACCCACATAGATGGTAGAATGGCCTCCCGAAGGCTAAGCCAGCTAAGAGGCCACTCCCTGTGGGGTTGAGATGTCATTCTACAACATTCAGGACATGTCGTCAACTGGCAGTAGAGATGGTGGCGTTTCCTTGCAGATTACAACTAATAATCCACTGAAAAATTTTTTGGTTTCTTTCCCTACAGCCCTGGGTTCACTGGATTTTGAGATTCTAGTCTCAAGGACCCCTGTTACTTCAGGGAACAGAGTCATGGTTCTGGTAAATTGGAAATGGAGTCTACCCCTCCCAGCCCCCACCCCCCACCCCCCACCATTTAGAAATCTTCATTGGCTGAACCAATGGAGAGAGAAGTTATTTTCCTGGATGAAATAATAGATTCTGATGAGCAAGGGGAAACTGGGTGGCTTTTCAAAATGAAGTCAAGGACGGTGTCTAGAACCCAGGGGATTTATTTGGACACCTCCCTACATGCCTTTGTTCAAAAATAATGGTCCACAGGAAACTGCCAACTGATAAAGACAGAACCACTAAAGACATTGCTTCTGTGCTACACCTTGACTTCAGTGATTGGAGGTGGGCTCTATGGGCAGCCACATAGGTATAAATGTAAACAAACATTTACATATGTTTATTTATATATTTATATTATATTATATAAATAATATATTTATATTATATTATATAAATAAATATATGCAAATGTATTTATATTATATATTATATAA